>NW_024870681.1:16270000-16587500 GCF_019054845.1 Dipodomys spectabilis
GGAACTCAAAAAATTAAACCACCCAACAACAAATCCTCAAAGAAACAACTGCCCAATAAGTAAGTGGGCGAAAGACTTAAAGAGAAGCTTCTCTGAAGAAGAAAGAAGGATGGCCAATAGACACATGAAGAAATGTTCAACATCCCTAGCCATAAAAGAAATGCAAATCAAAACAACATTGAGATATCACCTCACTCCAGTTAGAACAGCAAAAATCAAGAACTCTAACAACAACAGATGCTGGAGGGGATGTGGACAGAAAGGAACCTTACTTCATTGTTGGTGGGAATGTAAACTTGTTCAACCACTTTGGAAAGCAGTATGGAGGTTCCTCAAAAGACTTCACATAGAACTCCCCTATGACCCAGCAATCCCACTTTTGGGCATTTACCCTAATGTTTACAAAAAAGACCACACTAAAGCTACCAGCACAACTATGTTTATTGCAGCATTATTTACCATAGCTAAGATATGGAACCAACCCAGATGCCCCTCAGTAGATGAATGGATCAAGAAAATGTGGTATATATACACAATGGAATTCTATGCCTCCATCAGAAAGAATGACATTGCCCCATTTGTTAGGAAATGGAAAGGCTTGGAAAAAATTATATTAAGTGAAGTAAGCCAGGCCCAAAGAAACATAGGTCCCATGGTTTCCCTTATTTGCAATATCTAGTATAGGTATGAGTCAAGCGGAAAAAGTCAGATAATGTGATGTTAGGAAAACGAAACCTCAAATATGTATTTTAATGTTTTTGTTTCTTTCATGCATGTGTTTCTAACGCATTTATAAGATTATTTCTTTGTTGCTTTGTATGTCCCTCCCCCACAGTGTAACCCCCGCTTTCACTATATTTGATGTCAGTATAACAAGTGGAGGAGATGGGGACAAACAAGTCGTTTAAGGATTCAGGTGGACCTGTTGCAACAATGAGAAGTACAAAATGTCATGTCAAAACCAGCATTACAATGTCGGTGGGGGAGGGGTGGGGGGGTATGATTGGGTGGGAGGGAAGGGGGAGGCTGGGAAGGGAGGTGAAGGGTAAACAAAGGAGGAGGCTGCAATGCTTGGTAAGAAATGTATGCATTATCCTGCCCATGTAATTGTAACCCCTCTGTACAGTATGTTCTCAAATAAAATAAAATAAAATTAAAAAAAAAAAAAGAAAAAGCCAGAAGTGGCACTGTGGCTCAAGTGGTAGACCATAGACTTGGGAAAAGTACCCCAGCACCCCTGAGTTGAAGACTCGGGACAAGCAAAAAAAATAAATAAAATAACAATGATAACAACAACAGGTTGGGCATTGGTGAATCATGCCTGTAATCCTAGCTACTCAAAAGGCTGAGATCACCAGGAAACCAAAAGTGGTACTGTGGTTCAAAGTGGTAGAGCACTAACTTTGAGCAAAAGGGCTCAGGGACAGTGTCCTGAGTTCAAGCACCATGACAAAAATAAGCTCAGGGACAGTGTCCTGAGTTCAAGCACCATGACAAAAATAAATTAATTAAAAATATTAAAACCAAAAAAATACAAAAAGTGCATTAAACATTTTAAGGGTATCTTTCCATTTATTTACGATTACGTCAATTCAGATCCTAAGTGCCTGAGCTAATAAAATCCATAACGTAAAAGGTTTTGACACGCAAGTCTCAAGATACTGGTCAGATAGCATAAGGAACCCTTGCCCCATACTAAGTGTGTTCTTTGTGAGGCTGGCTTCTTCCCACTCAATGGTCTTTTAAACTTAAAACAAACAAACTTTTTTGGTCAGAGTTCTGTTTGTGTTCTTATGCCTTTTATTTTGGGGACACTCCTATTTTTGTACCGATTTTTAAAGACTGGGAAAGTTGGAATACAATAATTTAGCTGAATAGTAAGTACTTGAACCTAGCCTATTCCTTCAAAACTCTGAGGACCAAAGGTTTTGGTTGTCAGGGAGGCATTTTTGGCTGTCACAATTTAAAGACCTTTTGTCCAGTTCAAAACATAGGTAGTGCTGGAGGTGGTAGAAACTGAGTTTGCAGAAACACTGCCTATGTATCAGTCAACTTCACGTAGAGCACGCTATTGTAACAGACAATTCCAGACATCTGTGGCTTTAAGATACAATGATTTCATTTTAAGTAATGATGTCTGTCCTGACTCCGCTGTTTGTCTTCGTGGTCACATTCCAGGGTTCATCCTGTTTAAACAACAAAGAGCAATGCATCGTGGGCTTATTCTGATATAAGTATTTGGAGAATTTATTCTTAAAGTCATCAGATCATGTCTTCAACTATTGGTTGAAAAGGAAGTCTCATTTTTTTGTCCTGGCTGGCCTCAAACTAAGTAGCTAGGATTCTAGATGTGAGTCACTCACTGTACCTGGCTCAAATGTTCTCATTCATACATGTATCCAGTCCTTTCTGCATTTCACAAAGGCAAGATTCTGGTCTGTTTTGAGTTCTTCTTGCTTCTATGTAATTACTGCTTAGAGCCATGCTTGCTCTATGGTGAGCACTCAGTAATATTAGCTGAGTGAATGAACAATGATGGGTATAAATTTGGAGATGTATGTAGACTATGTTAATTAATTGCCCAAATTAATCTACAATCACAATGGAATGCAGATGAAATTTCAAATACAGTCTTCCACTGGAACTGAGAAACCACTGAAAGAAGAGATGCCATTAGCAAAGCATTCAACATCTGTGTGGGAGAGGAACTGTCATTTCTTTTACAAAGACTTACCATAGCTGGGCACCAATGGTGCTTGTAATTCTAGCTATTTAGGAGATCTGGAAATCTCAATTGGAAGCCAGCTGGGGCAGAAAAGTCCATGAGTCTCTTAACCTACAATTAATTAACAGAAAGCCCAAAGTGGAAGTGTGGCTTAAGTTGTAGAGTGTCAGCTCTGAGTGAAAAAAGTTAAGCAAGTGAGACCCTGAGTTCAAGCCCTAGTATTGGCAGAAAACAAATTTTAACCTGACTTATCATACAAACTTATTAAGAAGGTTATAATGTTGGCTTGGAATTGATTTTAAGAACATAAGATTGAATGCAGACCTCACATAAGACAATATGGTGAAAAGAAAACTAGCCCAACACTGGAGAAATATGATCTCATTCAAGAAGTACTAAACTGAGCAATGGCTATGAATAGGCCAAGAAAAATTAAATCAGTTCCCTGTTGCATAGGCATTACGTTCCAATTGAATAAGCGAACCCAATATAAAAATCTAAACTATTAGATTTTAGAAAGAATTCTGAGAGAATAGCATTATGGTTTAAGATTTCTTAGCAGAGGAAATAAAGCAAACATGAAAACAAATAGTTGCATGTAAGTCTGATTAAATTTAATAAATATTTCCCTCTGTTAGTAGTTGGTCAACAGAAATACAATGTGAACAAATTTACATTGTTTACAGATTGTGCCTGCATGTCTTTCAAACCACAGAATATTTTTACAAATTCTACAAATTACTGAAAATTGCAAACAGTCCCTACCAAAATATAAAGAGGGAATCTGAATGGTAAATGCATAGATGAGGAGTAATTTTACTCCTTTACCCTTTGTAAGACAATGGAAGGTACAATATAATGAAGAAGTGCATGTTTCTAGTCCCACTAGAATGGTAAACATCAAAAGCTTGAAATCTCAAATTGATAAAAATGTGAGGATCTGAAAACATTTATACCTTGCGGATGGAAGGGCTTAATCAGTGGTAAAAGTACTTTGAAAACGATTTGACAATGTCTATTGAAACTAAAGCTGCCTAATCCCTGAGATGCAGTAGTAACTTCACTAACTGAAAAACCCTAGAGCAGGTACTGTTGAAGATACATAAAAAAGTATCCACTCACTGTTCCTTGTAAGCACAAAGAAGCAAATACATGCACAACACACATACACACATACATGTGTGCACAGGTGCATATATCAGTGGAAGATGTGAGACAATATTACAACTACAGATCTATTTAAAGTTGTTTCAGTGAACGAATGAGGTCTTCATGTTGCTGTCTGATGAAATCCCTTAAACCGAATGTGGGATAAAGAGGTAATTTGTGGGCAGATAAATACAAGATGACATTTTTATATTGAACATTCACACTCAACACTATAGACATTACTTATGGGTATTTAAACCCAGAATCATAACTGAGAAGGACAGCAGGTATGTTAGGTAAAGAAGAAAGGATGAGTAGATGCTACTGGAGAGAAGTTCAATGGGGCATGAAGTATGCTTAAAACACTTTCTTCCTTTTCTTTATTGTCTTTTTTCCTCTTTTTCTCCATCCTTCCTTCCTTCTTTTCTTCCTTTCTCCTTCTGTTCTTTCCTTCCTTCCTTCTTTCCTTCTTTCCTTTCCTTTCCCTCCTCCCTCCCTCCCTCCCTCCCTCCCTTCCTTCCTTCCTTCCTTCCTTCCTTCCTTCCTTCCTTCCTCCTTCTTTCCATCTTTCCTTCCTTCCTTCTTTCCTTTCTTCCTTCTTCCTTCCTTCTTTCTATCTTTCCTTCCTTCCTTCCTTCTTTCCTTTCTTTCTTTCTTTCTTTCTTCCTTTCTTTCTTTCCTTTTCTTCCTTTCCCTCTTTCCCTTCCTCTCTCCTTCCCTCCCTCGCTCTCTCCCTTCCTTCCACCTTCCTTCTTTCTTTCCTTCTTTCCTTTCTCCTTTTCCCTTTCTTCCTTACTTCCTTCCATTCTTTCTTTCTTTCTTTCTTTTTTCATGCCAGGCCTGGATGTTGTCCCTGAGCTCTTTTGCTAAAGGCTAGCACTTTACCACTAGAGCCACAGTTCCACCTCTTTTTTTTTCTGGTTAATTGGGGATAAAATTCCACAGACTTTCCTGTCTGGGATGGCTTTAAACCATGATCCTCAGATTTCCACCTCCTAGGACTCCAGCCATGAACCATCAGTACCCGGCTAACATTTTGTCTCTTGAAGATAGTAACACAAAACAAGTGTGACAAACTTTTGAAGCTGTTTAATTTCAGAACTGGCTCTCCACATGTCTGGTGCAACACCTGTTCATTTCCCTATTGCATAGTAAAAAGTACATGTGCCACAAAATAATGTCATTGCTTTTCCTTTTCCACAGAACCATTTCAACTTAATTCTTCTATCTTTGCAACATACAGTGCTGTCTAGATTCTCACCTCAGTTTCTGCCTTCTCTGTCCTCATTAGGATGCAATTTTCTTGTGGCTGCCTATGAGTCAATCAAGTGGAAAATCAACAAATATTAACATTCTCTGAAGGAACACGCAGCAAAGTTGCAGGAACAGGCACCTCTCACAGTAGAACGGCCTGCCCACAGCGCCGTAAGCATTATGGAAATCCCAAGATACGCTATTAGACAAAGTTTAAAGGAATGACAGCATAGATTAGTGTCTTTTACATGCTTTCATAGTTGCTTTGTTGAAATAAGGTTTTTATCTGTGTCTCTTTCTGTCTCTCTGTCTCCTTCTGTGTCTATGTTTTTGCTTTTCTTTGTCTCTCTGTCTCTATTTCTTGGTCTCTGTCTCTGTGCAATTCTGTGTCTGTTTCTGTGGCTCTCTCTCTTTCTCTCTGATATAAATCTAGAACAAATCCAGGACAATTGTTCCCTCACTGTCCCTCCCATCCATCCCATACCTCCTTCTAATTAGCCTTGTGGGAGTTTCCCTTGGGGTCATTTTCAGTGAGAATCAAGGGCTTGCCTTCTCTGCTCTCTGCTCTTTAACTGGGTAATTGCAATTACATATGTAATTACAACCAATATAAAGCCAAGATGCAGAAAATTCCTTAGCATTGCCTCTCCCCTGCGATCGCAGTCAACTTATCTCTAGATTTTATTTCCAACAACTGCTTTCCAGTTAGGAATCCTAAAAAGTTACTAGCTCAATATGGTTTTGTCCTTTCTGAAAAGAAATGATTCTACCAAAAGGAAGGAGTTGTTGTTTATATTTGCTATAGGAAGCATACAACATTCAAAAGTTCTTAAAACAATTATATCTTAAAGTGATTCTCCACTTTTTATACCTAGTATTACAAATAGGTTTTCTGTTCAAAGTCCATTGATTCTAATCATTGATAATGTAGAAGTGGAAAACTGAAAATCTTCCAAAAGGAAAAGCTATGTACTCCTAATATTTTGAATGTATTTCCTTCCTTCCTTCTTTCCTTCCTTCCCTCTCTCCTACTCTCCCCTCCCTCCCTCCTACTCTCCCCCTCCTTCCTTCTCTTTCTTTCTTCCTTCCTCCCTTTTCCTTCCTTCCTTCCTCCTTCTCTTTGTCCCTCCCTCCTTCCTTTCTCCCTCCCTCCCTCCCTCCTTCCTCTTCCCTCTCTCCTACTCTCCCTTCCCTCCCTCCTACTCTCCCCCTCCTTCCTTCTCTTTCTTTCTTCCTTCCCTCCTTTCTTCCTTTCTTCCTTCCTCCTTCTTGTTTTCCCTCCCTCCCTCCCTCCCTCCTTCCTTCCTTCCTCCCTTCCTTCCTTCCCTCCCCCCACCCCTCTTTCTTTCTTTCTAATACTAGGGCTTGAAATCAGGAACTGTGAACTATCCCTTAGTTTTTTCACTCAGGTTTGTATTCTACAACTTGAGCCACAGCTCTACTTACAGCTTTTTGGTTAATTGGCATAGGACTCCCAATATTTCCTGCCTGGGCTAGCTTTGAATCTTGGTCCTCAGATTTCAGCCTCCTAAGTAGGTAGATGTGAGCCAACAGTTCCTAGCTTAGTGTATTTTCTTCCACTCCAATAAATGTTCTTACAATATGTATAATATACAAAAATATTATATATATAATATTAATATACACCCATACATACACACATAGATATAGGTCAAATGTATAACCTTGTTCATGCATATAAAGATATGGTCATTCCAAATGCATTTCATCTTTCTTTTCTCTTTCTAAAAGCAATTCAAGCTAATTGTACAGTGCAGACAAGAAAAATTCCAAGAATAAATGAGAATGCCTCCTCTATCTGGCAAACAAAGATAATCATCAGAGTGATCATTTTAACTCGTCTATGCATGGTGGTTTTTCACTTGGTTTTGTTTGGGCGAATCTGAGTGGGTGCATGTGCTCATGGGCATGCTATTTCACTAGCTCAAATCATGTCGCATATACTAACTTATACGTCCAGATAACAGGACCCATACTGGGTCCTAGACAGAAAGCATGCAGAGAATGCTCTAATAGCAGATAGTATTAGCCTTTGAGAGATTTACAACTCATTCTTAATTTATAAAAACAACCATCATGGCTCATTATTCCATATGGATTTCTTTGACTAACTCTTTTTAATTAAAAATTAATATTACATTTGGGGGGAAAAACATGAAAGAACTAAGAATGAACAAAGGGAAACAAATCTCTCTTGTGCGGATATCAAGAATCTCTTTCCCCAGAAGTAACTACTGTTACTTTGCCTTCTCATGAACATTTTCCCATCTAGTAGAACAAATATGTAACATTATTCACCAATAAGCAGCCTCATATGTGCTACTGTCTGCTTAAAATATGAGAATAATGAGTGCTTTAGTAATACTGTCTATAGTATGGGTATTAATAAAATGGGGATATGTTGTATATAATGTATTGCCCCATGATGCTTACATATCTGGAAATATTTATAAATGTTTATGTGTATTTTGGTATAAATATTTGTGTGTATTTATGTATAAGTATCTGTGCAACCTTATGCATATTATCATGAACATCAATTTTTGGTAAGGCCAAATTTAAGTATAATTGATTTATCTAGTTTTCTAGTAAGGGACAAGTAGATGATATTGTATGCTTTGCTGTAACAAGCAATTTGGAATACCTAACATGTGCCAGTTAATCTGCTATGTAGAATTTCAGGGTAAATAAACATAGCCATGCTTGTACCAGCTCAGGTACTATCTAGTTAGAAGCATTCCAAGTACATGTTGCTGTCTTCAATACAGCACTTTTCTCATGTATGAAACAGAATTTTTCAACCATGTCTAAAGACTGTCTGTTACTTTTCATCTGTTTACCAATCTTTATTTCTTTGTGATTTTCTGGTTTATAAACTCTAATTTTTTTGAGTGGTTGAGGATATATTTTACTATCTCTAAGGAATTATTTACAATTTAGGAAATAAGGTCTTCCTTCATGACAATTTGTTATAAAAATTCTGTGTGGTTGATTGCTTCATGACTTTATGGTAATTTTTTCACAAGTATTACTTATATATTGAGCTTTATTAAAATTATGTTATAGCTAATGGACTTCACTTTGGTTACAAGAAGTTTCCATCAAAATTATTTCTTAACTATCTCATCATTTTCTTCTGTGCCTATTGCTTTGTAAAAAAATTACCTTTAATTTTTAATACATTTGAAATTTGTTTTGGTTAAAGGAACAAAGCCATCATTCAGATTCATTTTCTTCTTTTCTATGTGTTTAGCATACTCTTCAACATTATTAGAAGCTATTCATCTTTTAGCCACTAATCCAAGACAATTTTAATGTTTATGTGCCTTCTTATTGTATGCTTATAATGATACTTCATTATATTTATTATATTTAGTGACATAGAACCTCACCGATGTATTCTCTGATAGTTCTGGAGGTCAGAATTCTAAAATGGGTATTGAGTCTATATCCCCTCTGCATTACCAAACAAAGCCTATTTGGGTTTTATTCTTTCCTTTCCCAGCTTGGAGAAATCATCCACCATACCTTCACCTGGCTCACCCCTCACAACTCATCTGGTGCTTACTCTCCTGCCTTCCTCTTTCATTTATGTTCACCCTTGTAATTTTAGGGAGAAGGCTCCTGACTACTCCAGGCTCATCTCCACATCTCAGGATTCATCTCCTATGACCATACATCAGGTACTTTTTGCAAGTAAATTTGTATGTGACATATTGTGCATATAACCACAGAAACATGAGCAGGATTGGGATATGGGCATCTTTGGGGATCTTTATGCAGCATAAAATCATCTTCAGAATGGCAATTATCTCTGGGTATGGGGAGAGTATGTGTATTGCAATAGTTTTATTTATTTTTAAAGAGATGGGAAGCAGAATGATAAAATAGTGACATTCTCGCAGTCTATGTGGTAGTCTCCAGAAGGATATTCTTTTTTTTTTTTTTTGTCGGTCGTGGGGCTTGAACTCTGGGCCTGAGTGCTGTCCCTCAGCTCTTCAGCTTAAGGCTAGCGCTCTACCACTTGAGCTACAGCGCCACTTCCAGTTTTCTGGTGGTTTATTGGAGATAGGAGTCTCACGGTCTTTCCTGCCCAGGCTGGCTTTGAACCGTGATCCTCAGATCTCAGCCTCCTGAGTAGCTAGGATTACAGGCGTGAGCCACCAGTGCCCGGCAGGATATTCTTTAGTACACATTTCACCCTTAAAATAGTTCATTATTGTGGTAGGCTGAATAATGATCCCCCTCAAGAAAACGGTGGGGCAGAAATCATCTTATGATTCACATTTCAATTCTTTTAGCTCTATATTCCAGAAATGGGGTGGCTGGCTGGTTTGGAAGGTCCATTTTTAGTTGGTTAAGGATTGTTTTCCAAAATGGTCCCTTCATTTTATACTCAACCAAAAGCTGGCCAATTTCTCTATAGCCTTGCAATATTTTTCATGAGCGAACAGTCATTTTAAAAATATGAAGTTAAGCCAGACGCTGGTGGTTCACACCTGTAATCCTAGCTACTCAGGAGGCTGAGATCTAAGGATTGTGGTTCAAAGCCAACCTGGCAGGAAAGTCCATGCAACTCTTATCTCCAATTAACTACCAGAAAAATGGAAAGTGGCACTGTGGCTCAAGTGGTAGAGCACTACCCTTGAGCAAAAGAAGCTTAGGAACAGTGCCTAGGCCCTGAGTTCAAGCCTCATGTCTGACAATAAAATAAAAATATGAAATTATGCTTCACTGTGGCCTTGAGTTGCATTTCTATGATAACAAACATATCTTTTCGTCTGTTAGCCATTTATTCATTATTTTTAGAGAAATGTGTTTTCAAGCTCTCAGCCCATTTTTTCCTACCTATTTTTTTTTTTTTTGACATACAGGTACTAATCATCAACTGTAGAGTAGTAACTCTGAGTACCTGTACCACTGACAATGAGATGGATGAAAGTCACATGATTGTCTAAATTAATGCAGAAAAACCATTTGCAAAACCCAACGTTCTTTAATAATAAAAAAAAACCATTTAATTAATTAGGTGAAGAAGGAAGCTACTTGGGATAGAATCTGGATCCAACCTCTGGTTTGTGTGACTTCAAAACTCAACCATAGCTAGAATATGCAATAAAAAAATGAAAATAGATTAAATATTTTAAAAGAAGATGGTAAGGACTACCTATGCACACATACACATACATAAACACATACATATGCATACATATACATACATGAACAAAATGTTATAAATAATGAATAAATCCAATTAAAATGTAGGCTGCACAATCAACATAACAAAGTTAACTGCATGTCTTCCCGTATAGCAGTAATAAAATGACTGAAAAGGAGATTTTTTTCAAAATCCCATTTACAAATGTCAATAAAATACTTAGAGAAGGGATAAATCTAACCCAATGAGGTGAATGATTGGGAAGGCAAAAAAATAAGCTATAAAACATTATCACTTGACTTGATAATCTCTAGTTTCATCCATTTTCCTCCAAATGACATAATTTCATTTTTCTTTATGGCTGAGTAGTATTCCACGGTGTGTGTATGCATGTGTGTGTATGTACACACACATATGCATATAGTTCTTTCTGCTTATCCATTCACTACCTGGTCTGATTCCACTGTTTAGCTATTGTGAACAAGTTGCAACAAGCATGGGTATTCAGGAGCATTTGTGTACATTGATTTAGTCTCCCTCAGATACCAGCCCAGGTGTGGCGTGGTGGTAACTGAAGGTAAGTCTACTTTTCGTTTTTGAGGAACCTCCATACTGATTTCCACAGTAGTTGAACCATCTTAAATTCGCACCAGCCATGTATGGGGTTCCTTTCCCATCCCAAATGCTGTTTTCCATGGTTGCATCATCTCCTCAGACCAGTCAACGTCAAGGTGCTTTCACGTCAAACAAAACGAAGGATATTCATCCATTCAAAGGAAGGGAAATCCATTCAAATGACCAGGGAGACCAAGTTTAGCCCAGGGTAAATTGGGCTTGAGTATTTTGAACAAACGCAGCGAATGACAAAATAAATACATTTCCAAAAAATGCTTAAATTCTCACACGTGCGTTTGCATGTAGCTCAGTTGATGGAGAGGCTTTCGGTCCCAGCTGTGTTTAAAGTATTGTGAAGCTTGCACAGAACAGCGTGCAATGCTCACTGGGCCTTCTGCGCATGCGTGATGGCACTCTCCTTAGAACCATGGACCTGCAGCCACCAAGGGCCTGCTGATGCTTGACAAGGGCATAAAATCATTTCAGAGTGGAAACTCCACCAGCCCAACTTGCTTTAAAAACTGAAGGGAGTGGCTGAGAGCTTGTGGTTATCAGCTCTGTTCTAGAGCACAGAATTAGACACAGCAGGCAGAAGAAATGAGATGGAGGGCCATTCTTCTAAAAGCATTATGCTTAGCATTGGGTCCCTGATCTGGCTTCTAGCTTCCAGAGAGAGCCACTCTGTGAGACCTCTACACACACACACACACACACACACACACACACACACACACACACACACACACACACACACCTCTGCTGGGCTGAGACCAAACTGTCTGCCCGCCTGTCTCTTGTCACTGGTGGGGCTGACAGCTTTATGTCTGCCTCAGCCAGGGAGGAGAGGAGAGGAGGTGCCAGCAGAGTGCCTCTCCATGACAGGGAAGCAAGATGGATATTTTTATAGAGGAAGAAATGCACTGAACAAGGGAAATGAGATGAAATGACCATAAAGGTCTCACATTGGCCAAACCAATTAGTAGATGTTTACAGAAGATAACCCCTGAGGTCAGATAGAAGTGGCTTTGATGTTGATACCCTTGAGGAGGAGGAGTAGATTAGCATCCTCCATGCCCCAGTGAGATGGAAGATGACCCCACTCTCCCTTCTGCTCTAGATTCCAGCCAGCTGCGCGCCCTTTGGGCAGGTGACTTAAAGCCCCAGGTATCTCTTTGCTTTGTCTGTCAGAGGAGAGGGTTATAGGAACTTGCACTAAAGCTCCTGTCTCGCTCTGATGTGCCGGAGATTCTTGATCACTTTTGGAAATGTAGTTGATCATTTTGTTCCTGGGAGGTTTCTGTGATTTCCCTTTATCTAATTTGAAAGGAGAAAGACTTTCTAATTTCTTGTATTTGACGTTATCTCTGCCACTTTGGAATGGGAGCCATTTAAATCTCAATGAGAACAAACTCTGGGGAAGGACCTGGGGGAGGTCCCAGCTGTCTGATGAGGTTTGCTTTCACGTGAGCTGTGGGTCCTAAGGCTAGGCGCTCTAAGCTGTGGTGTCAGCTCCACATAGGCTGGGTAAAGTTGTATGGCCATGCTTGGAAATCTTGAGTGTGCACTTATGGAGGCTCATGTGGAAAGTACCATGGTGGGGAGTAGGGGGGGGTGGGGAGGCAGATTTCAGAATCAAGGAGATTTAAAAAATAGGATACAGCAGGAAGCAGAAGAGGACAGGGAATGACCACCCCTATCCCTCAGGATTAAGGGGGAGTCTAGTACAGAGGGACAGAGTAAACTTGCCTGGAGGCACACAGAAAGTGAAGCTAGGGTCTAACCCGCCACTGCCTAAAATGATAGAGGATTAGTGAAGTGGTGTGTGTGTGTGTGTGTGTGTGTGTGTGTGTTAGGGATGTTGAGGTCCTTTGTGATATCCCAGCAGGGTTACAAAATGAAAAATAAACCCATTTCTATTTTTTTTCTAATATGAAAGTTGACATCACCTATTGATGATTGAATTTCTCATTTGTCCCAGCCATTACACCAGTCAGGGACATAACTTATTTCAATGGATGTTATTGGTAATTGTAGAGGGGCAGATATTAGTGCAGAAAAATGCTTCACAGCCAGCTCTCCATGTGTTTCTCTAGAAATATGCAAAACCACAATACATCACACAACCAAGAAGGGTCACCCTCACCGAAGCATCGTGCAGTGTCTCAGTTCACAAAATCCTTCGGAAACACTCAAAGGAATCTTTTATGTCTAGCATTTTCCCCCCAAGATCACAACCTGGTCAATTTATTGATCTGTGGAAAATATTCCATATATTTAAATAGCTAAGTCTTGGATAAGATCATCTATTAAGGACTTAGAGAGAAATACACAACCATGGCAAAAAGTTACAACTGTGTCAACTTGGAAATCATGTGTATAAAATTGCTTATCAAACAATATTTTTGGACGAAAACTTTTATTTAAATATTAAAATACATTAAGGTATTAGTGAATAAATAATCGTTCCTCCTTTTCCTTTCTACTCTTCCTCTTCTTCTTTCTCTTTCTTCTTCAAGTCCTCCTCCATCTCCTCCTATTCTGTTACTTTTTCTTCTTTGTGCTGAAATTTGAATACAGAAGCTTGTGGGTGCTAAGTAAACACCCTACCACAGAGATACCATTCTCAGCCCTTTATTTTTTTTCACTCTTTTAGGAAACTGAAAAAATTGCAATTAGTTCTAGAATCATAAATCTAGCTATTTCTTTGAAAATTTACTGAGAGTTGTCTTTTTATTTAAAATTTTTGCAAAAAATTTAATGATTTAATTTACAATTTTTTTTGGTCGGTTGTGGGGCTTGAACTCTGGGCCTGGGTGCTGTCCCTGAGCTCTTCAGCTCAAGGCTAGTGCTCTACCACTTGAGCCACAGTGCCACTTCCAGCTTTTTTCTGCTTATGTGGTAATGAGGAATCAAACCCAGGGCCTCATGCATGAGGGGTAAGCACTCTACTACTGAGCCACATTCCCAGCCCAAATTTACCATTTTTTTTGCTAAGGAAGGATACACAATATTATTTTTGAAAACATAATATGTAGGGCCTATCATTTTAGGACTATTTTTTATTTTAGTATGATTTTATTTTGTTTTATTTACTATGCATAAATTCAGGCAAAAGAATCATAAAATAGGTAAGACTGCAGCTTACAATAAGAAATATATGTTCTACTATTGTTTAATTTTGCTTTTAAATATTAATGATCTCTAAGAGTCAATCAAATTGGTCAAAAGAGGTTTTGACACTACTCAAAATCACTAAGACCTAACAACGTTATGTTGATAAATCATAAATCACTTAAAGATAATAAAAAATGACTGAGAACCAGTTGTTCTTGCCTGTAATCCTAGCTACTCAGGAGGCTGAGCTCTGAGGATTGCAATTTGAAGCTAGCCCATGCAGTAAAGTCCATGAGATTCTTATCTCCAATCAGCTATCAAAAAGCTGGAAGTAGATGTGTGACTCAAGTAGTAAAGCTCTAGCCTTCAACAAAAGCTGTTCAAGAATACCACCCCAGACCTTGAGTTCAAGTCCTAGGACTGGCACACACACACACACACAGACACACACACACACACACACACACACAATGTTGGTACCCAGGCTCATATTAATGGCTTCTACTGTAATCCTAACTTATCAGGAGACTGAGACCTGAGAATTGCAGTTTGAAGCCAGCCTGGGCAGAAAAGTCTGTGAGATTCTTACCTCCCATTAATGACTAAAAAGTCAGAAGTGAAACTGTGGCTCAAGTGGTAGAGAGCTAGTCTTGAGCAAAAATCTCAGGGCCAATGCCCAGGCCTTGATTTCAAGCTCCATTCAAGCTCCAGGACCAATACACACACACACACACACACACACACACACACACACACACACACACACACACACACAAATAATAGATGCAAAAGGGAAAAAAGACAATAAAACATAGAAGCTCATAATTGGAAGGAAAAACCTTAGACCTTGTTGTTAAAATATATAAATAAGCCCCTTTGGCAGAACTTAAAACAGATTGTCAATAAAATAAGCAAGTAGACATTTCTACAGGATGCCAATCAAATGAACCATTAACTAGTATTTTAAACTGAAGTTAAAATAGTTCTGGTTTATGCCATAGGCTCTTTTCTCTTCTCCTTTCCCCTCTCCTCTGTTATCTCCTCTCTTCCTCTCCCCTCTTATCCTTTCCTCTCTCCTCTCCTCCTCTCTGTCTCTCTATTGCTATCTCATTCTCTCTGTCTCTGTCTGTCTCTCTGTCTCTCTGTCTCTCCCTCTCTTTTTTTCTTCTCATTTTTTAACTGTGGCCAGGTACTATACTACTGAGTCACAAACCTCCATCCCTTTCTTGCCCTGGTTATTCTAAGACAGGGTCTGGGTCTGATATACACCTGTCCTGCAGTCCTTCTGTTTTTCACTTCCTGTCATAGCTGGGAAGACATGCATGCACATCACCATGCTCAGCTTCTTCCACTGAGATGGACTCTCATGGACTTTTCTGTCCAGGTTAAAAACTCATGGCACCTCGATCCTCCCAATATCCGCTTCCTGCATAGCTGGGATTATAGGCATGAGATTCCAATGCTTGGCCCCTCCAGTTCTTCTTAAAATATATTTCAAAGGCTAAAGGTGAAAACTGTGGTGAGAATTGCAAGAGGCCTTTTCTCCTTTTGATTCACTGGAGACACAGAACTGTATAATTCTATATTGAGTTTTTGCTAGAGAGTAGTTCTCGAATTTTAGCAAGATCAGAGTCAAATAGACCGCTGGGCCTTATCCACAAGAGGTTCTGATTCAGTGGCTCCTGAGCGGGCCCCAAATACGCATTTTTAACCATTTCCTGAAGATGGAAATGCTGGTGCTTGTCCCAAGAGCAGATTTACGAACACTGCAGCTCCGGGAAAACTGCCTGCATCCTGGGCTCATTGCTTCACTCAGCGCCCAAGCCTGCGGGCGCACACATGCAGAAGCTGGGTTCCAAATGCAACACTGCCCCCATGCCCACCCAGCTCTGCAGGATCTCAGGCTTTGGAACTTAAACCTTGCTAATAACAAGAAACTTTACACTAGTGTGCAAAAGAAAAACACACATTTGTTAATTAGCTCTAATTGGACAGAGATCTTTTAGCAGTGTAAGTCTGTGCTAGAAGGTTCAAAGAAAATCTGATATCCTTTTCCTTCTTGGCTCCCTTTCTGTACCAACACAAGCAAACTGTGAATCAGAGGGAGGAGGAAACCTAGCTCAAAGAAAATCACCAAAATTAGAATCAGAAAAGAAGTGAAACCTCACAAGTTGCTTAAATCATTTAATCTACGTAATTAGCCAAATACTGTAAGATAATAGTACATCTTCCTTATAAATCAGATGTCTTACTAGGCATAAAATACATTCAGTCATCAGAAGCTTGCATAGTATTTACCACCAGTCAAACATTATTTGAAGTCCTTTGTAGATTTAAAAAAAAACAACAATACTTCATTGAATTCTCCATCTGGGTGTGGTTGATCATACCTATAATCCTAGTCACTTGGGAGGTGTAAATCATGAGGACTATAGTTTGAGACCAGCATAGGCTGGTCTCAATGGGGTCATGAGATCCTATTTCAACCAATTAAAACAACAACAACAACAACAAACCACTGAGTGCTTCCAGGCACTGGTGGCTCACTCCTGGATTACTAGAGATCCTAGGCCCCATGGACCCTAAGCTGGGAAACCAGCCCTCAAGTCAGAGAGACTCCATCTCCAGAATAACTAGCTAAAAAGCTGGGCTGGAGGCAAGGCTCAAATGGTAGAGCACCAGACAAGCAAACAAGTTATGTGAGTACAAGGTCCTAAATTCAAACCTAAGTACTGATAGAGGAAAGAAAGAAAGGAAGAAAGAGAGAAAGAAAGAAAGAAACAAAGAAAGAAAGAAAGAAAGAAAGAAAGAAAGAAAGAAAGAAAGAAAGAAAGAAAGAAAGAGAGAGAAAAAGAAAGAGAGAGAGAAAGAGAGAGAAAGAAAGAAAGGAAGGAAGGAAGGAAGGAAGGAATGAAGGAAGGAAGGAAGAAAGAAAGAAAGAAAGGAAGGAAGAAAGAAAGAAAGAAAACAAGGCTGGGTACAGTGGTATTAACCAGTTTTATTCTTAAGTTCCCATGAACTTACCTTGTCTCATCTAAGGACAAAAGAAAATATTGTGCTTCCTTTGCAAGTTTCCCAAATCATCCTTAAGGATACCTTTCCCCTTACTTCTGATTTCTGGTGGATGGTAGAGCAGAGAATAACAGGGCATCCCCTTCGATTCAGGGGCACACTTAGGTCCTGGCTGTTTTAAATCCCTTAGAGGACTTAAAAATAATTTTTTAAAAATGATCAAAACCAATTTTCCTGTGTGGTAGCCAAACCTTCCAAATATTTCTCGATTATAGCCAAACCTTCACATGATGGTTCACTCAAGAACTGAATCCTGCATGTGAGGAAATCCTTTATTAAGGGTTAGAGAAATATACCATAAACCTTTAAACACTAGAAGACCTAGCCCCCAAATTGAGTATAGCCCATGTGAACTTGTAGACATGGAGCATCTTTAGGGGGGGTCTCTGACATTCTCCCCTAGGAATCTCAAGGCTGACTGCCATTTATTAGATTAAAACATCTCTCCTAACTTAGTTTCATCTTTATATGCATGGACTCAAATAATCATTCTTTGGAAAACCAGGAGAATTAACCATGTTTTGGGCCCATCACTAGTATCCAACCTTTACCATTGCCGGGCCTGTCTATGTTTTCTATAGGCTCTTGCCTCAGGACCTATGCAGAGAAGCAGCAATCCTCATCTCTGCTGAGTCTCCTTCCTGAGCCTCTCAACCCAGTGCCATTGTACATGGATGGGCTTCAAAAGGCCGTGCAGTTGATTTTACTCCCCAGGGGGCAGATGGTACTTCCTCTCTGTGCATAGGCAGACATGAGATGCTTTGGAGCCTCTCGGGGCACCCAGCCACATGGGCCTTTTCCAGGAGAGCAATAAGAGGTGCACCATCTTGTACCTGGGTTTAATAATTGGTGATTGAACACACCACATTTGGCTTTAGATCTTTTTCCAAATGCCATAAATCATCCATGGCATGCAGGCAGGCTGTTATAAAACAGATGCTGATGGAACCTATCAGGGACACCTCCTCCCTGAATGCGCACCACTGCCTTCTCCAGTGGCTGAGGATGTTTTGGTGAGTAAGTGGGTTCTTATTGGAGGCTGGAAGAATGGTGGAGCACAGATCAAAGGCATTGGCCCCCACCCACACCAATCTAGGCTCCAGACCTCTTCTCTTTGGGCCTCGGAATCTGCTCATAGACTCAAATTTGCTTTAATTAAAAAGGGAAGTTGGCCGGGCACTGGTGATTCACTGTGTAATCTTAACTACTCAGGAGAATCTGAGGATCTCAGTTCAAAGCCAACCTGGGCAGCAAAATCCATGAGAATCTTATCTCCAATTAAACACCAAAAAACAATCAAACAAAGAAAAACTCACCAGAATTGGAACTGTGGCTCCAGTGGTAGCCAGGTAGCTCAGGGACAGTGCCCAGACCTCGAGTTCAAGCCCCAGGACTGGCACAGAAAAAGGGAGAGAGAGTTCTAGTCCTGTGTTTCTGCCAGCCCTCATGACTGCTGGACACATTTGCATCTAACAGAAACTTGGGCAAGCTAGAGGCCAAGCTCATAGAGGAATGTGTGCAGCCCAAGTTGGTGGTGCTTCATCCAGGGCTTCTGAAGGGTGAGTTCGAATCCAGGATGTATCACACCTCAAGGAGCCCAAGACAGAAGACCAATGGGGGAAGAGAATGCAGAATTCTCAGGAAGCAGACAGGAAAGAAAAAGAGCAAGGCTTCCTGCCAATCTCCCCAAAGCTTAGGTTGCTAGCAGATCTGCTCTTTCCTTCCTAAGGCAGGACTTCCTGTCCCTGTTGAGGCAGGAAGAAGAGCTTGGAGGAAGTGAGCCAGAATGGCCCTATGCCATTGACAAAGACTTTCATAAGCTTCAAGGCTGAAATTACAGAGAACCGCAGCCAGATGGACTTATCCAGAAGTCTGGGAGTACAGGATACTTCAGGTAGGGACTTTCTGTGGACCTTCTTTGATTATAACTGGTATGTAGGAATCTTATCACCAAAATTGCCTGCCATGGTGACACAATAGGCCAACACTGAGCTCATGGGATATTTGGGAGGGTACTAGAAGTCAGCCAACTAGAGGGATTAGTTATGAAAACCTAAGAGTCTTTTTCTTCCCTTTTCTCAAGCTATAAAAAGCAACAACCTATTTTTCACCTTACATTTTGGCCTACCATCGAACTCTGATACTTCCTAATTTTATTGGTGTTTGTTCAAACAGATGACTAACTGCTTATATGGTGAGATGAAAGATCTCTAATGAAGAGTTTTGGTTCCAGTGGGAAAATCATTTTAATTATTTCCATTAATGAATGAATGAAAGAATTAAACTTTTAGAAGTTAATGTTTCTTGAACCCCCCTGATGAATCTTTTCTCTTTATAGTAGGATTTTCCTCTGCAACAAATTCTTGGTAATCACTAGATACTTACACCGACAATGGTAAAGACTTTGGAATGAATACTTGGAGCTTATTGTCAACTTTATGCAATCTTCTCTCCCTTCCTACTTATTTCTTGCCATGAACAACTCCACTCTTTATTATTGGGCAATTGAGCACAGACTGGGGCATTGTGGGACATTTCCAAACTATATTTGGTCTGAATATTTGTTTCCTTCCCCCAAATGCATGTGTTCAAAGCCTGACTCTTGAGGTGAGGTAAGGGAATCTGGAGGAGGAGACCTCAGGAGGTAACCAGATTATCAGGATGGGACCCCCCCCCCCCATGAATGGCATTTGTGCCCTAAGGACAAATAAAAGCTGGATAATAAAGAAAGATGTCAGAGGATATGAAATTCTCAGGAGCAATTAAGAGATCCAGTATGTATTGTGGTGACTACAGTTAATATTAATGTGTTATGTTTTTGAAAATCATTAAGAGAGTAGGTTTCCAATGTTCATATCACACAAAAGGTAAAGTATGAGAGGCAATTCATTTGCTTGATAATCCATTCTACAAGGTATATAGATTTTAAAACCTATTACATACTGTAAACTTATATGAATGTTACTTATCAATTTAAATTGATTAGTTGATTTCAAATGAGGCCTGAAGCCAGTGCCAGTGGCTCAGGCCTATAATCCTAGATACTCAAGAGGCTGAGATCTGAGGATGATGGCTTGAAACCAGCCTGGGCAGGAAGTCTGTGAGACTCTTATCTCCAAAAGACTACTCAGGAAAGGCCAGAAGTGGTGCTGTGGCTCAAGTGGTAGAGTGCTAGCCTTAAGCAAAAGAAGCTCAGGGACAGATCTCAGGCCCTGAGTTCAAGCCCCAGCACAATAAATAAATGAATAAATAAGCCTGAGAGAGGCATTTTCGATCACCATGCAAAATGCAAAGACAAGGCAAGAAATCAACACTCTACAACCCAGACAACAGCCCTCACCAGCACTCTACCATTCTGGCATCGTGACCAGGATGGCCAGTTCTAGGAATGGTGAGGAATACATATGTGTTGTTTAAGGCACCCAACCCAGTCAATGTGTCTCTGTCATTGCAACCAGATTTCAGCAGAAATGGTAAGAGACCATTACTCAATACAAGTTTGTTCAGGATCAGGTTTTTCCTTAAAGCATTATTTTCTCTCCCAGTTCTTCCTTCAGTTGACTTTTCTTACTAGTCCATATACTAGTCCATAGAGATTGTCCCCATACAATCCCAGATTCTCTTCATATTGCAGAGGACCCTTGTGTTTTGTTGAAAAATAACCTATCTCAAATTAGTGTTTAAACAGTGAGCTTTGTACATATTCCAAAAGGGCTGAGTTACTCCTACTTGTTCTGGTATAAACCTAGTTTATCATCAGAAGTTTAGTTAGGTTCTTAAGAGAATTGCCACCTTCACATCAAATCATGAAATCCCTTGTTGGGGGAAAATGGTATCAAGAGTAGAATGGAGGCTGTTTCAGTCCTCATATAATAAATCATCAGAAAAACTTTTGATCAGAAGGAAAACAGGTTCTCAAATGGTGACACTCAATGGGATACTCTTACACAAAGAATTCCAGATATGGTGGTACATGCCTGTAATCCCAGCACTTGGGAATCATGAGTTTGAGGACAGCTTAGCCTACATACTGAGATCCAGTATTAACCCTACAAAACCAAACAAAACAGCAAACTCTTTTTTACAGTTTCAATTAGTGTGAACAAATAGCTTATGGCTAAGCTGCTAGACAGCGGGAACAAACTTCAGGGAAGAGTTTTATTAGCTAGTTTCTCTCCAAAATGTTACAAAATGTTCTCAGTAGAATTCAACATATAGATCCATGGAGGAGTCACATCATAAACTCCAGACTTAAACGTCAGTAAATGATTAAGTGAAGATAAAGCAAAGCTACAGTGAAGCATTGAACTTACCCCACAGGAATGTCTTTAAAATGTGTCTGTAATTACGGGAAATGCCCTAACCTGCTGTGAGTAAGATCTGTTTATGGAGAGACATGGGAAGACCACCACTCTGGTCATTAAGAATGGTACCTGCTCATCTAGTGCCCTGGAAGTTCAAAAACACAGTGTAGGAATAAACAACTTTGGATTTATTGTCACTAAGCATTTTATTTTGTTTTATTTATCTTTTGCTGGTCCTGGAGCTTGAACTCTGGACGTGGGTGCTGTCCCTGAGCTTTTGTGCCCAAGACTAGCACGCTACCACTTGAGCTACAGTGCTACTCCTGGCTTTTTTGTTTTGTTTTTGTAGTTTAGTGGAGATAAGAGTCTCATGGACTTTCCTGCCTGGGCTAGCTTTGAATCACAATCCTCAGACCTCAACCTCTTGAGTAGCTGGGATTATAGGCATGAGCCATCCATGTCTGGCTTCTGCAGGAACTTTTTCTAGTTCAATGATCTGAGAGAGCAAGGGTATGCCTTACTGGAAAGGATGTGGGCTGATTCCTCAGTGACACACACACACTGACACAAATGCTGACATCTGCAGAGCAACTGTGTGATCTGACTGGCCAGTGGCTGAGCCATGAACCCAACTTCTCCTCCATGGGAATTCTCTCACACCTGGGAATTCTGCTACCATATTATTCCCAATCCTCAGCTACTTTTATAGCCCATGCAGGAGGACTTCATGCTTTGTCTAGTCCCCCAAATTCAAACCTTTTATACACCTCTGTATAGTTTTTCCATGGAAGAAGACTTCCCAGCTTTCAGCCCTCCTCCCCCCTTCCCTGATTCCCTTGATTGGGAAGCTCTCTCTCACACCCAGAGTTTGAAGTCTTGGTATCTTTAATTTGAATCTACCTGGATGGGGTCACAAAGATTGTAGATTATTCCACCATCCAGAACTTAACAATGAGTTTTCTTTCAATTAGTATGTATTGTGAAACTAGTACACAATGAAGTTAGTCAGTGTGCTAGGAAGAAGCAGAATGGCCCTGGGCATTGTATTGGGTTACACTGTAACTTGTCTGTCTAAAGCAAAATGTCCCTCTGCCAGGGAGGTGGGGTCATTACTCAAAGAAATGTCCAAAAGTCCTTAGGCATAGTCTAGGAGGGAGAGGAAAGTGGGAGAAAGAGAAGAAAGGAAAAAGGGTCAGGAAGAGGGAGGAAAATATAGGAAGGGGAGGTGAGCGGAAAAGAAGAAGGGAAGGAGAGAAGGAGAGAGAGAGAGGAAGAAGTAGGAAGAATGGGAGAAAGGAAGAAAGAGAGAAGGAGGGAGCAAAAGGGAGGAAAAGACAGAAGGATAGAGGGAAGATATTAGAGGAAGAGACACACAGAGACTGGGTTGTTGGATGTGGTCTATTCCATAGCCACTAGAAGTTCACTTTATCATAAACACATCTGCCTGTTCAGTAGCAAATCACTTTAGCTGTCTCTTCCTTTGATTCCACTCCTGGTGAGAAGATTTGTGATTCTGATCTGGTCTCCTGTGAAGTTCGGTCTGTGAGCAGGACCTGTGCTGATCATGTCATGTACAGAAGGGTTTTCTAGGCTAGTGACATCTCTTGTTATAAATGACTAAATTCCAACACTGGCTTTGTAACTTGCTCTCCTGTATTTGATTAATATGTGCCCCCAATCTAAGAAGGTTGAAAGAACAAGTTTGTGAAGTTACCAGACTGGAAAACAAACCTTAGACTATAGTAACTTCATCAAAAAATAAAAACAAAACAAAACCACCACCAACAACCCACTTACATCCCACAATACTAACATCCCAGAAAATACTCTGAATCCTTTTCTCAAGAGTCTTTTTTCCTCTGAACATCTACAGATGTATGATGTTTGCTCCATGTCAGCTGTCTTTCATGCCACATGCACTTGCTAAATTCAAGTTGATTTGAACTTGACTGAACCTGTTAGTAATAGAAAAATTGCCCAATGTCAGTTTCCCAGTTTTCCCATTTCTGTCAAGAGTAGCAGGCTTCTCAGAACAAGCTGAGCTCATATTCAGTGTTATTTTCACAGCTCATTTGCAGTCAGGAAATATGTCCTGATGATTTTTTTTAACCCCACGTTCCTTTACCCACCACTACAGACCTAGTTCTGATTTCATCAGCTCCTGCTGGAATTCACAGAGTCCTCTGAGCCTCATTCTGGCCTCTAGTGTCATTTCCAACCCCCTCTCTGGAATAGTTATTGTAATGAATGTTGCAACTGGATCATGTCCAATTGGATCATATCCATCATTTGGCTCAATATCATTCACACACCTTATTTTTACTGCTCAAGTATGTATACCACACTCTCTGTCCTGTGGTCTATTAGTTATCTCTTGCTGAGTAGCAACCTCATCCCAAATCTTCATGCTCAAAACAGTACCCATTATTAATTTGGTCACAGAACTATAACTTGGGAGGGGCTGAGTTGAGACTGCTGATCTGGACTACACCGAGCATCTGTTAGAGCACCTATCCAGAAGCTGGAAGGTCAATTGGGGCCCAGTCAAGATAGCAAGATGGTGCCTCTTTATGCAGCACATGGTGGGGCTATTACAGAATTACAGAGGGTGTAGTTGCATAGTTGAAATACTTTTAAGGCCTCCCTCCAAATGCAAGATGTTAATGTTAATCCATAGCCCAGGCACTCATACTAACATCCCAAGATGATTACAAGAATGGCTAGTTGGGATTCCTCACAAGATGGCGGCTGAGTTCCAAGTGTCACCATCCCAAGAAAATCAGGGGGAAGCCGCATCACATGATATGTATGACCTAACTGTAGAAGCCCTACTGCAATCACAAGTTCACCCAGATTCAAGCAAGGATCAAATGGACAGAGTAGCAGGTAAAATTAAATTTTTTTTTTTTAATAAAAGACTGTGGAAGGGGAGAAAACTTTTAGTTTCTCACATCTGGGACAAATGCACAAGCATGACAGATGGAGGCTGAAAGTCAGGTGCCAATTCTTTAGGGCACATGATCTCATGACCACATTCATGGACCTCAGAGTTAGTTCCCCATCTTATCTGACAGCTGAGAAAGTCTGGGCCCACCACAACTGTAACTTAACCCAGGTCAGAGTTAGTGGCAGCCAGTGCTGGAACACAATCTAACAGACCTACTTTTACTGCACAGGAGGGTTGGGAAATGTATGTTTTCAATAAGAGTGCCGAGTGAGTTTTTACAAGCAGACAGACTGGGGGAGCAGTGCAGGTTCTGACTGCTCCCCGGAGCTGGAGCTGCAGTTACAGACCAGCAAGAAACGCAGCTGTCCCCCAAATGCAAGGAGGGTGTGGAGACATAACTGACATATTTCCAAAGTGCCTTCCAAATGGAAGACATTACTACTGGTCCATAGCCCCAGCCTTCACACTAATCTCCCCTGATGTGGGGAGAATGGCTAGTTAGGTTCTCCATCCTACTCTGGAGAAGAGCACTCGGGTGCAGACTTGTTGAGTGTAACGCAGCCTATGCTGGGGTGCTGGCACGCTGCCTGTTCCCCTCAAATGATTTAAGAAAAAAAAAAAAAAGGAACCTGTTGCCACAAGCAGAAGTCATTCGGGTACCAGCTGCAGCTGGGAACTGGCATAGGAAAGTGTGCCCTTCATTATGCAATTATCCGTAATTAGGTGCTCGTTACGACCTTATCACGGGGGAAGCCAGCACTCACCTGGGCAGGCCTGTCATGAGGACTGACAGTCTGGAGGAACAGTGCTTTGCTTGTCCTCCAGGAACGTGACAGCTAAATGAAGTTGGAGGTTGCAGCCTGGGCCTGGGGTGAGGCCAGAGCAAGCAACATGCAGGCCAAAACAGCTGGAAGAGCCGACTATTTTACCTATGCAGATGCCACAAAACCTTGTGTTCCTGGGAGGCAGATGGGGATAGAGAACAAAAGTAAGAAGGGGAGAGGGAACTGCTGCTTTCCCTTCCACTATTAGAGATATAAAGCACATTTGGAGTCAAGCAGCCATAAGACAGAAATGAGGGGTTTGAACTGGTTAAAAAATCAGACGCTTGGTGAACTGGCTTTCCTTTGTCTTTGTAAAATAAGCCCCCCCCCCCTCCAGATAGAGAGGGTGGACAATGTTCAAAGACATCTTGGGGAAAAAAATATGAGCTGGAACCCCATCTCAACAAATAAGCCAGGCGCAGTGATATGCATCTGTGATTCAAATGATGAAGAAGTCATAAGAGGGTCTCAGTCTCAAGCCAGCCTGGGCAAAATGGGGGACACTATATGATAAAGAAACTAGAAGCAAAATGACTGGGGCTAGCACAAGTGGAAGAGTATTTGGAGGACCTGAGTTCAAACCCCACTACCATCAAAACCAAAATCTTCCCTTCTATTTAGGACCCCCCACACCTAAATTCCTCTTGAATTAGCTCTTCCTCCTGCCATGCTATGCTTAACAAACACTGGATAGTCAATATGTGTTTCCAAAAGTGATGGAAAAGAAAATTGAAGGGGTTGGGATAGATCTGACTTTAATGCATAAAGGAAATACACATAGTCAGCTTTGTAAATATACACCAAGGAACTGAAAAGCACAAACCGATTGGCATTTATACTAATTACATGAGAAAGGTACTACTTTTCATGGGTAAATGAACACAAGCGAGACCCATTACTTTATCAGAGGTGAGGAAGGTTTGTTTGCTCATTTGTCTCTGCCAAGAGCCATCTTAGGTATTTATAATGTCACTATGGGCAATATAAAATTATCCATACAGGTAGACAGTCCCAGGCAGCTGATAAGAAGAATATATGTCTGTCCATTATGTACCAAATGATCTCCTGGGTCTTATAGCCCTTCATTATAATCAGAAGAGTAAAGGTGAATAGGGAAAAAAAGAAAATTCAAGGCAGTGAATTCAGCATCTTTGGAACCTTTCTTTGCATGGAAGTAAAAATATTTGGTTTACTTCAATCCTGGAAATAATTAACAACCTGCAGGGCGATCCATTCCTTCCCTTGTCTGTCTTCCAAAGAGAAAGATTCTGCAGGGTGCATGAATTGATTTATCTACTACATTTCATTCTAAAAGTGATAGGTAAAAGATTCTGAGGCTGTGGCACCAACTACCTATTGAATTCACCACATTAGAAATGTCCTGGAAATATGCAGATTTGCACAAATGAGGGCACAATTTTGTAATGATACCAAGGCACGCGCCAATATGAATAGGAAGAGATAGCATTTGTTCAGGTAGGCTGATGTTGAAGAAATGTAGAATACCTCTTACACATTGGTCACAAAGGTATATATTGAAAATACCCTGAAGATTCTAGGCAAAACTACAAACTATTTTTTATTATCTTGTGGGAAAGCCTATTATATTATTGCAGACATTAATGAATATTAAAATTGACATCTTAGCCAAATCATTGAAAAATTTTTGTGTAATATACAACAAAGAAAAGAAAATTCAAGTACTGCTGGGTGCTGGTGGCTCATACCTGTAATCCTAGCTACTCATAGGACTGAGATCTGAGGATTGCCGTTCAAAGCCAGGACAAAAGCCTGAGCAGAAAAGTCTGTGAGACTCTTCCCTCCAATTAACCACAAAAAGCCAGAACTAGAGCTGTGGCTCAAGTGGTAGCATGCTAACCTAGAGCACAAAAGCTCAAAGACAGTGCCCATGCCCAGAGTTCAAGCCCCAGGATTGGCTAATGATGATGATGATGATGATAATAATAATAATAATAATGTATTATGTAGAGAGACAAGAATGAATAAGTGAAAGAAAATTTGTGATATATGATGATATGATAAATGGCTGAGTTTTTAACATTAACCCTGCAATGTCATGTCAGGTCTGATCTATCAGTTCAGTAAATGTTCAGGTTCATAGTAGACAAATTACATAGACATATGACTATGTGGGCTTAAATCTTGATTGTACAACTTACTAGCTGGTGACCTCAAAGGAATTACTTTTATTTTTCTATGCTTGTTTCTCTTCTATGAAATGGAAATGACATTATCTATCTAACTCAACAAGTTGAGAAGACAGAATGAAACAAGAAACAAACAAAAACACTTAAATGCTAGGTGCTGGTAACTTACCTCTATAATCCTAGCTGCTCAGGAGGCTGAGATCTAGAGGATCCTGGTTCAAAGTTAAAAGGGATAGAAAAGTCCCTGAAAGTCAGTTTCTAAAACAATGAACTAAAAGCTGGACTGTGGTGTGACTCAAGCACCAGCCAAGCAAGTGTGAGGACCTGAGTTCAAACTCAAGTACCATAAGAACAAAGTAACAAAAATACTTTAAAAAAGAGCGGACAAATGGGTTGTAGAAAAGGTTAGACTATGAAAGGCTGTACAGGAAAGAATATGGTGTTAATGTGTTGAAAGCAACGAATCAGAGGCCAGTTTTTGCTCTTAGCAAAAACATGCATGACAGGTAGGTGCTAGTGGCTTACTCGTGTAATCATAGCTATTCAGAAGGCTGGGATCTGAGGACTGTTGTTCAATGCCATCCAGGACAGGAAAGTCTATGAGACTCTTATCTCCAATTAACTACCAAAATGCCAGAATTGGAGCTTTGGCTCACAGTGGTAGAACACTAGCCTTGAGCATAAAAACCCAGGGACAGTACCCAGGCTCCTGGGTTTTTATGCTTATGAGTTCAGGCCCCAGGACTGAAAAATAAATGCCCTGAACAGTAATCAGCAGTTTCACTTAACTATATGGACTTAACTACAAGGGTAAGTTCACTAAAGCTCACCAAATTCTGTGCATGAGGCTGTTCATCTGTGGCAATTTTAGTAATTAGCCCCAAAATAGGAACCAGCCTTGTCTGACCATATGGAAGTGATAAAATGACTGTGAAGCGGACTTCTAAAATAATTGATGGTGATTCATGGTGTGGAAGAGTCTTTTGTGTGTTTGTAGTCTGTGTGTGTATGTATGTATGTGTATGGGGGGGGCAGCGTGTGCACCACTGACTTGAACTCAGAGCCTTGTACTCTTTTGCTTAAGGCTGGGACTCTACCTCTTGAGCCTCACCTCCATATTTTGTTAGTTAATTGGAGATTCTCAGATCTCAGCCTCCAGAGTAGGATGCTAGGTCTGAGCCAGCCAAGACTTTTGTATAGGATAGGAGTGAACTTGTTTATAAAATTTTAACATATATTTAAACATGTGGTAGAACTATTGAGGAACTAATGATGATTATCTTCTTTTTTTTTTTCAAATTTTTTTATTGTGATTAAGTGGTTACATAATTTCCCAAATTTCACAGTATTGTGGGATAGTGAAGCTTAGTTAAAGTCACAAACACATTCTAACTTTCATGGGGCAAATTGTCTATCATGGTCTATAACATTTATGAGTTTTATGAGCTTTGCAATACAGTTATTTCTTCCACATTGGGTGATATGTACATTTCTTTTGTTTTGCATAGCATTAGCTGTTCCCTCTTTCCCACTTGTTCCCTCCCTCCCATCGCTGTCGTTGAGTTGCTTAGTTCTTTTTGATCAATGTCCAGTGCAGCTGATGAGTCCCACTGTTCTATGTTTTTCTCTCTAGTTCTTTGTCATCCTCCTGGTTTCCCTCCAGTGCACACATATATACCATAAATGTGATCAGCAGCATGGGTTATTTAGTAGTGATTCGACCAGATGAGTGGAAGTCCTTTGTTTCTTAAGTCCTGTTAATTTTGTCATATCACCTAACATTTTGGATTTAACATCCACTTATCAGGGAGACCATGTGCCATTTGTCTCTTTGTACTTGGCTTACCTCACTCAACATGATTTCTTCTAGCTCCATCCATTTCCCTGCAAATGCCATTATTTTGTCCTTTCTAATGGCTGCATAAGATTCCATTGTGTATAGATACCACAATTTTTGCATCCATTCATCTGTGGTGGGACATCTGGGTTGTTTCCATATCCTGGCTATTGTGAACAGTGCTGCAATAAACATGGAGGTGCATGTGTCCTTGTATACTGGTTCCTATTGTTCAAGATAGATGCCTAGAAGTGGTATGGCTGGGTCATAGGGGAGGTCAATATTTAGCTTTCTGAGGACCCTCCAGACTACTTTCCAAAGTGGTTGTATAAGTGTACATTCCCACCAGCAGTGTAATAGGGTTCCTCTTTCTCCACATCCCCTCCAGCATTTGTCGTTGGCTGATTTGTGGATGTGGGCCATTCTGACTGGGGTAAGGTGGTATCTCAGGGTTGTCTTTATTTGCATTTCCTTCATAACCAGGGATGGTGAACATTTCCTCATGTGTTTCTTTGCCATTTTTATTTCTTCTTCTGAGAAGTCTCTCTTTAGTTCCCTTGCCCATTTAAGAATTGGTTTGTTAGGTTTGGGAGGGATTAGTTTCTTGAGTTCCCTGTATATACTGGATATTCACCCCTTGTCTGATATACTACTGGCAAATATTTTTGATGATTATCTTCTTTTTATCCCCCTTCTTCACCAAAGTCAAACAGTTTAGTTTCATCAAAGGTATGCCCTTTCCTTATGCTCTCTTATTCCAAAAAGTAGAAAATACATCTAAATGTCAGGTCTGGGGAGGAGAACGATTGAAGGTTGAACAGTGATTGAAGGTTGAACAGCAGAGCTGGCTAGTTGTGAGATCAGGTGACAAGCAAGCATTATTGGGCCTGGACCTCCTTTATTTTCTTTAGGAGTTGTTTTTCACCACTATGGGTACACTCATAAGTTTCAGATAGCATTAATCCACAAGCCGCCTACAGGAAGCATTTCTGTTGTGGTTATTGGTAATTCATAGCATTAATCCATGTGACTAACACATAGCACATGCTGGAAACCTCTGGAATAAAGTAACTGGCACGTGCTCCCCAGTGTTCACATGGCATTCACCAATGGCTACATCTTCATATTCTTGTTAGCATTAGTGATTTTGGCATCTGTAATGAGAGTCTTGACTAGCTATAGCAATGGATAGAACTGCGCACTGGGTCCAGGCTCCTCTGGTCTTTGAGTCTGTGTGACCTTTTCCCCTAGAGATCTCAGACTTGTTGTTTTCCTTCCTCCCTTTGAACAACATTCCTTGGGATGCACTGGCAGCTCTCTTCTTTCTTTGGGAAAGACAGAGATGGGACCCTGGAGAATGCTTGGGGAGTGAAGCCAGCAGGGGTGGCTGCCATGTGCATCCGGACCAATGACTGTGAGACCAGGAAAGAGCCACCAGTCACTGAAGCCATTAGGCTAATAAGCTCTAGGGTGCTCCATTTGCCCATTGCCATAAAGATGACAGGTAGGTTAGAGATTATTCTCTCCTTATTAGCCATTAGCAATAACAACACAGATGAAAGATCTCCAGGGCGATTTTTGTCACTGAGATTCCAATGGACTGCTCTGAGCTGTGTCTTAAATCAGTTGTTAATGATGGCCAGGCTAGTGCCCAGGGGCTCAGGTTTCCCAATGGTTCTGTCCATTCCCTCCAACCCCCAATAAATTGGAAGCTCATAGACTAACAGAGGGAGAAATCTCACACTTGTTCGCAGGATAAGTTTGTTTTGGAGAAAAGGATGCCATTCCATCTCTTGTATCCACCACAGGCCACCACAGGGAAAAAAAAAAAAAACAAACAACCCCACCCCACACGAATGCTTTCACAGCAAAAAATCCATCGTTTTTTGATCTTTGCCTTTTATAGAAATACTGACAATTGCTGGGAGCCATTATCTGCTTACCAAGGTTTAAGTGGTATTTAGATGTCCTGGGTTACTACTTTCAAGCTGAGATCCAGTTGAAAGGAGAGAACAAAGAAAGAAAGTTTGTTTGTTTGTCCTGAACAAAGAGACTGGGTGGAGTTCTCTTAAAAGAGCCTGGATTCCATTTTAGTTCAGGGAAGGTCATTCATCCCAGCTCCTGCTTCTGAGCGGCTTGGTGGAGACAATCGTTTCTTACACAGGCTTTTTATTCTGCTGCTTATAAATAGCTCAGCACTAAGTAGGGTTTTGAGAGCTGTGGAAACTGAGGCTAGATCCTATGATTTTTTTGGACACTGCTTTAATTCTCTCAGTATGTGTATGTACCTGGGACTGCTTATACTCTGTGTGTGTATGTTCACGGGTGTGCATGTGTATATATGTTTTCTCATATGTGTGCATGATTTTCATGTTTTGTTAGCTGGATAAAATGGAAACAGAAGACATCATCCAGAAACCAAGTAATTGGAAGGAGGTAGTATAATCTACTAAACTGGAGAAGTTGTTGGAAATGATTTGGGGAAGGTAGAACCCCCCATTAAGTTCTAGGGCTGAGATGGCTCAGTCAGACATCTCATGTGAGTGTGTCATTCTGAAGGTCAGGAGAGAGTCTGGCCTGGAGATACAAATTTGGGAGCTTTAGCTCGCTAGCTGGGTTCGCATTCCAATTCTCTCACTTACTATGCCACCTCCAACAAATCTTGTTTTCTGCTGGTCCAGTGCCCTGGTTCATGGAATGGAGCCATGGCTAGCATAGATTCTCCTTAGTAAGTGGCTAAAAAGCTAGCTTTATATAAGCTTTGATAACTCCTATGATTAATGTTGTTGTTAATAATGGTAACAGTATTTTTATAGAGAGACTATCTAAATGTAAAGACTGGTTAGCTTCCTAGAGAATATTTAGAGCCAGAAATGGAGCAAGCCCAAAAAATGTTAAGAACTCAAAGACAAGGAGCCAGAAAAAAAAAACAACTAAGAAGTAGAGACCAGAGAAATAAAGAATCAAGAGAGTAAAGTGTCATAAAATCCTAGAGAAAAGAATTTCTAGAAGGATAGAGAAGCCAACTAAGCACTTAAGACCAAAAAGCCAATAAAACCCTTTGAAATTCTACCAGGAAGGGGAAGGGGCTAAGGGAAAATTGTAAGGTATTGACATGGATTGGTTTGTGTATGTAGGTGGAAATGTCACACAGTATAGCAAAGGTCTGCTAATTAAAAAAGACTGATAAAGCCACGTGTCCATGGCTCATGCCTGTAATCCTAGCTACTCAAGAGGCTGAGATCTGAAGATCATGGTTCAAAGCCAGCCTGGGGAAGAAAGTCCATGAGACTCTTATTAACCACCAGAAAGCTAGAAGTGGTGCTGTAGCTCAAAGTGGTAGAGTGATAGCTTTGAGCAAAAGAGCTCAAGGACAAGAAGGAAGGAAGGAAGGAAGGAAGGAAGGAAAGGAGAAAGAGAGGGGGGAGGGAGGGAAGGAGGGAAGGATGGAGAGAGGGAGGGAGAAAGAAAGATTGAGAAACATCTTCGATTCACTTACCCAGAGTTCATGGCCATCCTCATCCCAAGGTAGTTTCATCAGCATAGGAAGATGTAAGACTGGATGGTGGATGAAATGGAGAGGATCCATGTCCACAACTATGTACAGGAAGCCAGTGGAGGCACGATGCGGTAAAGCTTTACTAAAGTAGGAAAAACTGAAACAGAGTTTACCATCGAAGGCAATGATGTAGGAAGATTGACAAACACAAAAGAGTGGAGCTTTGAACCCCTTTTAAACTAGCCAATGGCACAAGAATGTGAACCAAAATTCTGACCAATCAGAATAAGGGTGGTAATGCATTGGGGATAAAACTTGGGGGCACTGCTCACCCTGGCTTGCTTACTGGCATGCCCTTGGGCAGAAGTAAAATCTCACCTTACCAAGTTCCTTTCCAGCTGGTGTCATTCCTACCTGACACTTCAATATCCTAAGACATTTCTAACAGTAAAACATTCCTTTGTGTGATAATAAACCCATGTCAATCCACTCAGGAAGACAGAGCTCTTGTGAATCCATCACCTCTCAAAGGCTCTATTTTTTTTAAACATTATTGTATTGGTGATTAAGTTTTCCATTCATGAGTCTGGGGTGACACATAAAAGCCAGAGCTTGATTTAGTTACTGTGGCTACATGAAACAGAGCACTCTTTCTCACCAGAGTCCCGAATGGCTGCTGCCTCCCAGCTGGCCTCCATATTGCTCAGCACCACGCTAGGTAGGGCTGAGTCCATGAGAATGGTGAATGTGTGTGTATGTGTAGGAGAAGGCCTTCTAGACCTGTGACACTTCAGTGTACCTGCAGTTTCCCTGACAGGAATTATTCTCAGTTAGAGCAGCATAATAAACCAGGTGTTCTCTATCAGATTTGAGGAATCACTTCTTCTCCAGGTCCTAGACAAAAATAAAATAAAATAAACGCTTGTTTATATTTATTTGTAACTAAATATCTATTATATATTTATATGTTTATAAATACTTGTTCATTCATCATCTATAAACTATATACGTATATAAATATATTTACATGTAACTAGATATTTATATATTTGTGTGTAATATTATATATAATACATAGCATATAATTAATTATATACAATATAATTATATAGCATAAATATATGTTGCTTTCTATTCCTATTATATATAATAGAATATGTAATTATATAATCAATTATACAATTACTTATATATACAAAATAATTATATATAATATATAAATATATTTTTTCTTGTTCCTATTATATACACTATATAATTATGTAATTAATTATATTATATATATACATATATGTTTTTTCCTATTCGTATGCTGTTTCTTGCTTTTCTCCTCATCCACTTGGACAAATCTTAACTATCAGGTGAGGCTTTTTTTAACCACACTAATTGGAGATTTTCTGCATCATCTCTTACTCACAAGATCTTTAAGAATCATTCCTGCAGCCAGACACCAGTGGCTCATGCATGTAATCCTAGTTACTCTGGAGGTAGAGATTCAGAGGATTATGATTTCAGGCAAGCCTAGGCATAAATTTCCATGAAATTCCATCTTCAAAATAACCAGCAAAAAGCCAGGCTGGAGGAGTGGCTTAAGTGGTAGAGTGCCAACTGAGGAATACACAAAGCCCTGAGTTCAGACTCCCATACCAGAAAACAAAGAATAATTCCTTCAGTATGTGCTTGCTCAGGTACACCATCTCCTCTGATACCAGTGACAGCAGGTACATTCCCACTGGGGATGTTTCCTACATGGAGCAGGCAGTGTGAACTATTCACATGGACCAAATAATTTGTGTCAAGGCCATGTGTTTGCCCTTTGAGAGGTATTTCTCCTTAATACAACTGAGTGAGGAAGCTATTATCACTTATTATTATTATCATAGTATTATTATCACTAGTATTATTTTTTAGATTATTTTTAAGGATAAAGAGATGAACTCTTTTGCTCAAGTTCAGAAACAGGAAAAGAGGTTGATCCAGGACACTCCCTGAAAAAGTGTACCTTCAGAGTGAGCTCTGCCTAGCACTATATAGGATAAAAGGGCAGATACTAGCTGCTAGGGAGTCTCTGAATAGGTAAGTCCTTCCCCTTGCTTCCTCCACACCTTTACAAAGCGACATCCGTTGTACTTTATTCTAAATATGCTGGCAGCGTACTGCATATTGTATTGGAACTTGCTCTTATTTTTATGCACCTTCTGACTGCCCCTCCCCCACTATTCCCTATGGCTGTTTTTGTAATGAACCTTCTGGTACAGATTTATAGAGCTGTATCAAGTTCTATCAATAAAATAAATTCCAACAGTGGCATTGCTGAGCGAAAGACTATATAGGCATTTTCCACTTGATAGGTTGCCAAACTTACGTCCAAACTTATCTAGTCTTCTCTGGCTGTAATAAGAGCATATATGTTTCTTTCCATCTCTGGTAACTCTAGGGACTAGTAAGTTTATGAATGTGTGACACTGTGATAGGAGAAATACAGCAGCTCATCATTTCGTATATGTAACTGATGGAGGACATTTTGATTGGCGACTTTTAAAAATGTTATGTTTAGGAAGTGGCGCTGTAGCTCAAGTGGTAGAGCGCTCGCCTTGAGCTGAAGAGCTGAGGGACAGTGCCCAGGCCCAGAGTTCAAGCCCCACGACCGACCAAAAAAAAAAAATGTTATGTTTACATGCTTATTGAGTTATAGTATTTTATGTATTAAGGAAATTCATTTTCTAATATGCACATTTTCTCTGTTTGCTGTTTTTCTCATGTAAAGCTACCTGCAGGACGGAATTCATTTATTTATTTTTTGCCAGTCCTGGGCCTTGAACTCAGAGCCTGGGCACTGTCCCTAGGCTTCTTTTGCTCAAGGCTAGTACTCTTCCACTTGAGCTACAGTACCACTTATAGCTTTTTCTGTGACTAATTGGAGATCATAATCTCACAGATTTTCCTGCTCTGGCTGACTTTGAACCACAACCCTCAGATCTCAGCCTCCTGAGTAGCTAGGATTACAGGTGTGAGTCACCAGTAGCCTGGTGCATATGCCTCTTTAAACATGATCACATGCTGGCATGAGGTGAAACATTCTTTTTGAAGCCTGTAGGAGAAATTTAAGAATTTGTTAAAAATTGAGTGGGTAGTCAGCCTTTCACTTTATAAAAGTGTTCTTGAGGTGATAAAGACCATGCCCCTCTCTCTCCTTCTCATTCTCTCTCTCTGTTTCTCTGCCTCTCTCTCCCTCTCCCTCCCCTGGTTCCCCCCACCACCCTTTAAGCCAGGGAACAGAGAACATACAGTTTAGAAACAAGAGATACATCCTGACCCCTTCTATTTCCCCCCCCCCCCACCTCTCTTCTTGTCATTCTAAAGCTCCCAAACTTGCACATTGGGAACTCTTTTGAGGTGGGAGAATCATGGTAAGGCTCTTCAGTGGGCCATGCGGATGATAATAGGCAACATTTAGGCCAAAGGTCTCTTATATTTCCACATCTGCATCTTTGTATGTGAGTCAACCTCAGAGATGCTGAAAGCATGAAGCCAGGCAGGGCCTAATGTGGATTAGCAAGACAAAGAGCTGGGGAGGGGAGGAGCCAGGATGAGCTTTAATTGACTGAAGATTTATTAGACCTCATGAAATCTGCCCTTAGCCACCCACTTTCTATCTCATCTGCCCATGTCTAAATAGAACGGCTTTGTTAGGATGTGATGGTCATTTAGAATTATCCAGCAACAAATCTCATGGCTTTCAAAGGCATATGGACCAGAGCAGGATGTTGGAGGGTGTTCAGCTGTGAGCACAGAACCCCAAAACTGGAAAAATGGAACTATGGGAATGTTTCCCAAGCCTGCCTAGTTGACTTTTGTTTGTGGTCTTAAGCCCTTCAATGCTGCTGGTTTAGTTGAGAGAAGGCCAGAAAAGGTACCCTTTCAAGCAGCCTGGATTTTGCACTAATAATACTTAGAAAAATGTGTTCCATGTTCTGCTTTTTGGGATAAATGCTATTCTAGCCTTCAGACTCAATGGAGCATGTCCAATAATACTTTAAAGCTCTGCTTATGAGCACGAGATCTCTCTGGGGCGATACAAATGTCAAAATAGCTTCTCCTTGATGCCAGTGACAGGTAGACATTACTAGGGCTTGAGTTTCCATTTAGCCGTCGGCATGCAGCTCATTAATAGGGTGTTAGAAAATCCTCCTGAATTTTATTACCAGGAACTTCCCCCTGGGGTTGTTTTACTTGGCAAGGCTCACAAGTCTCAATTTGCCCATCTTTGCAATGGGTAGATGTTGAAAGCTCTGTTTCAAGACATTTGGGGGGAAAAAAATAAGGTGATTTCTCCCTGTGGACAACAATCCCATTCCATTTAAGTCAGTGGGAGATCTTCCTGGAAGTCAAGGGAGAAATTTGCCCATCTTAAGAAGATTTTCATGTTTGAGTACCGCAGATGCCACAAAAACAACAAACACTGACAAACTTAATATGAAGAAGGATGGGCAATCCTTTTCTACTTTAAGAATTCTTACTTGATTTTATTTTTTGTGGCTAGTCGAGTTTGAACACTGGGCCTCAGGCTTGTTAGGATGATACTCTATCATCCTTCCAACCCTGGTTTTTTGTTTTTTTGTGGCTAGTTCTGTTTTGGAGATGGAGTCTGGTGGACTTTTCTGCTGAGAACAGCTTTGAGTCATGAGCCTCTGGATCTCAGCCTCCTGAGTGGTTGGGATTACAGGTGTGAGCCACCAGCCCACGAAAGAATTCTGCCTAAAAGTGGTCACTAGGACTAATAGATTTGGGCAAAGGGTGTTAGATCGGGCAGGAGCAACCACAATGCAGCCCCTGAAATCTACACCAGGGCAGGGGGAGGAGGGAGGTATAGGAAGGGATATAGCCAATACCAAATTAGGCCAAGAAAGCAGGCAAAGACTCAGCTTTAAATTCTGCTTGATGATCCTGCTATACTTCTAGGGTCGAAAGCAAATAGCTTTCGAACAACACTACAGCTATTTGTTTTCCCACTGAGGTAATAATCATTGGTTTGACTGTGGGTTCCAGATGTACATTATTCATAATCCATCATGGCCTGAATCTCTATCTACACAATGGGATCCTCTTCAGTGAATGCAAATGAAGCCACCACTGTCTTGTCTGTAATTGTCTAAACTAGCCAAGTGCCTTTCTTTGGTGAAAAGAATCATGGAGAACTCCGAGCTCTGTCTACCCCTAAGGGCCAAGTACTTGTTCTATGCTTTATCTCTTTCTTGTGGCTTTTATCTACCCAACATGAAAGGCACTCTCTTTCCTTCATGCAAGCAAATAAAAAGTAGATTGAGAACAAAGATGAAAAGAGCACAGTACACTGATGGTATACTTCAGAATCCAGCATCCTGGTTTTCAGATATCGGCCAAGGGAGAAATTGCACAGGGCTCTTTTACATCAGACTCAGAAATTCAGACTCTCCAAAAAAAAAAAAAAAATGAAACACAGCATGTGCCCATAAGGACTTGCACTACATTAAAATGAAATCATGTCCTTGGCAGTTCTTGAAAAGGGATTTAGAGGCCTGCCTTTTAGCCTTACTTAATGGAGAAGAAGCGCTCAAGAGTAACCGCTTTGCCATTTGCCACCTCGATCTTTTCCACTTAAGGAATCTTTTGCTCTGAAGCACAGACAGTTAATAGAGCCCAAACTGGGCCATTACCTGTCAAAGATCAACACCTTCTCCTGTTAAAACGCTCTGAATAGGTAGGATCTGTAGAGACTTAGTGCTGCTGTTCTTACTAAGCAGATACTCATCCAACAAACCACAATTAAGATTCACTTAGCTCTCTAAGTAAGAGATATCACAAGAGAAGAATTGAGCTCTTTCCAGAACCAGCCACATTTCGGAAGACTACTGATTGGAAAGAGGAGGTGGGAACTAGATTTAGGCCAGAGATGACATCATAACTGTTTGTGAACACCCTAAGCAGCCCTGAGATTGCTCCTGGCATCCTTCTCCAGGTAAGGTGACAAGTCTGCATATGGTGACACCAGGAATCTTACCATCCTCAGATGTGCACAGAATTTGAGACTCTCTTTCTTCTTACTGCCATTCACCCTCCTGTAGAGGGTAAGCAAACCCAATCTGAACATCCAAACCCCAATATGCTCCAAAATCGGAAACTTTTTGAGTCATTGGCATCCTGAGGCCTCAGGAGATGGGTTTCAACCAAAATATAGACATATTTAAAATATTGTATAAAATGACTTCAGCCTATATGTATATAAGGTATATATGGAATTATATATCATATATGCAGTATATATATATGGCATACATATACATAAATATGGTCCTATGTGTATATAGCTCCCGGATAACAGGGACCCCTCAGGCCCTGGTTCTGACACATTGACTCTTCTGTTCTATTGTCAGTTATCCATCTCTGCTCATTCCCTGTGTAGCTCATCCCAGAATCTACGACTCAAAAGGTTCCGTTTCCTCCCCTCCTACATTTCAGGTGGTCCAAGCCACAAAGGAAACTCAAGTGCTAGCAAACTCCAATTAGACATCTACAAAGCCAAGCTAAGTTGGGACTCCACCTATTCATTCTTTTTGTGATGGCTCAGATCTGTAGTCCTAGCTACTCAGGAGACTGAGATCTGAGAATCATGGCTCAAAGCCAGGTGGGCAGAAAAGTCTGTGAGACTATCTCTGATTAACCAGAAAAATGCCTGGCAGAGTATCAGCTGTGAGCAAGAAAACAAAAAATTCTAGATACTGAAGTCAAGCCCTGGAATGGGAAAAACAAACAAAAATCCCTAAAATGAGCCAGGAACTGGCTCATATGAGGCTGAGATGTGAGAAGAAAGGTTTATATCCAGCCCAGGCAGGAAAGTCTTGAGACTTACCTCCAATTTACCACTGAAAAACCAGAAGTAGAGGTGTGATTTAAGTGGTAAAGTGCTAGCATTGAGTAAATGCTCAGAGACAGACTAGCATACACACACACACACACACACACACACACATCCTAAAAATGCTTCAAAACCTGAAATTCCACTAACACTGACATGACACCACAAGTAGAAAATTGTACACTATGAATCTTTGTTTCATACACAAAATTATTAAGAGCATGACGTATATAAACATAAATGAATTTTGGTTTAGACTTGGGTGTCAGCTCATGATACTCATTTTGCAAATGTCTTAAATATATGCAAATACTTAGAATATGCATATGTAAGTATATGCAGTTAGTTCAAGATCTGATAAAAGACATAAAATTTGAGTCACTTCTAATCCTAAATATTTTCCATTAGGGATATCCAACTTGTAATTATTCTAAAGGATATGAACAGGCCATTTAAATGATCAGAGAAATAAAAACTGGAAATGAAGGATATCATTTTGGTCAATTAAACTAGCCAAGATTTGAGAAGTACGGTTCAGACTAAAGTTTGGTTAGACAAAGTCTTTTATGCATGCTTCTGTTGATAACATGAAATGCAATCTTTCTGATGGCAGTATGTATTTTAAAAGCATTTATAATATTTGCAGAGTTCTGACCCAAAATTTCCACGAATAAATTTATAAGAAATACAGGATAATGAATAACTTAGGGTATATTTATACAGTAGACTATTTGGAGCCATTTAATAGTAAGGATATTATATATATATACATATTTTTCAAAATTGAATTTAAAACAATCTATGGAGTGCAATATATTTTTGAATATTGGTTTGTGTATGCATAGAAATCTATTTAAAGATATAAGTGTGTTGGCATTTATATTTATAGGGATAGGACAAATAATTTTTTAGGTTTTTTTCTTTCAAGCTGGCATAAGTTTCCTATAATAAGCATTTATTGCTTTCGTGATTAAAAATATTTTCTATTGAATTTTCCATTACCTGCAGTTATCTATTTCTTGTTACACATCCATACAGGTAAAAATGACTTTGAATCATAGATATAAGAAATGCTGGGGAAAGTGAGGCCAGCAACCACAGTGGGAAGAAATGATGGGACAATTGCTACCATGAGTAGAAATCCAGTAGGAGATTTACTTTGTGCAATTTAGCATCTACAATTACAGATTTGCTAGGAAGCTTTGTTTGTGGAATCCATCTTTGGTCCCACAGAGACACTACTACAGCACCCTCTATGAGCTTTCTCTCACTGACAACGCCCTAGACACATTCTTATACACCTTTGATTCTTTATCTTTTATAATATAAAGTGAGAATCACTTTCAATAGAAATGCTTTCCAGTCGCGAGTGGCTCTCAACTTAAATGTTTAGCAATAAAATATTTAGCATTACTATATATATATGTATAGCATTACTATAAAAGTGATGTACAGAGGGGTGACAGTTACATAAGTCAGGTACAGAGCGCATTTCTTTTTGGACAATGTCACCCCTTCCCTTGTTCCTAGTTTTTCCCTCCCATCCCCACCTACAAGTTGTACAGTTCATTTTCCACATAGTGTCCAGGGAGTACCGCTGCTGCATTTGTTCACCCTTTGTCCCTCCATTTTGGTGTCCTCTCTCCCCCCTTGTATCCCCTGAAATATTTACAGAGTTTTAAAGGGATGGGGTCATGGCTCAAGTGGTAGAGCATCTGTCTACTAAGCATGAGGCCTGGATATAAACCCTAGTACGACCAAAATAACATTCCTTTGATCCTGAAAAAAAAAACAAGCAAAAATATTTAAACTTCACTAGCAAGAGACAAACTTCATACCTTTTGCCACTCTGAGTACCCATGTGTAGCTATAAAACAGTGTTTGAAGACAGATTTTTTTTCCCACTATCATTGATCTCTTCTTTGAATATCTAATATTGTCTGCCACATTGCCAAAACTCCTGGCATTTATTTGGGAGTTCTATAACTTCTGAAAGCAGTTAGTCCATGTTGTCAGGAATGTCAGTGGTTTCCAACTTCTTATTGTCTAAACCACACTGCAGTGGAGTGAAAATTCCTGTCACTAACTCTATATAATCCATGGCTGTATGATTAAATTTCCTGAAGTGGAATTGCTGGGTTGGAGAAAGACATATTAAAGATGTTGAAATATCTGTCTAACTTCCTTCTAGATAAATTACAGTAAGTTTCACCCTAACAATTATATATGCTCTTTGTAAGTATAAGATTCAAAATGTATGGCCCATGATGGGCTAAATTAATTCTCAATGTTTATATTTAAATATCTTTAATTACCAGTGGTAGAGACCATCGTTTGGCATATAGATGGTCCCTTTTGGGCTTGGGGATGTGTGTGTTGCCAGATTATATATTCTGGCCCATGGCTACTGGGTGATCTTTTAATTTGTGTGGAAGGGCTCTTACATATTAGTGCCATTAGCTGCAAATGTATTCAATATGTCGTTTGGAGTTTGTTTTGAATGGTTATGATGGTTGTTGATATTGTTTTAATGTCCTTTTCCTGATGATTTCTGTGTGTGCCGGTGGAAGCCCCCTCCCTCCACCCCCTATCCCATTTTAGAGAAAGTGTGAAATGTTTGAGAGGTGGCTGGCCCCTTGGGGAGTGTCCCTTGGTTGACTTTGGTGGCCCTGTAACCTTTTGCCCTGGGGTATGGGCTGCAGCTGACTCTGGATGCATTGATCTACTGTACTACAATAGGCCTTGCTCTTCCCAAGTAGAAGGTGTCTGTGGCCTCCAGCCAGCGTTTCCTACACTTATTTCCCTGGATACCACACTTCCTTCACGTGATGAAGAATGATGATATATAGCTTTTGTTGAATATATTCGATCCGGTCTTGTGTGCCCTGTGTTTTACAGGAAATCCCTTAAAGCTCGAGGCCTGCCTGGGACATCTCTATGGAGCATTACTTCAAGTCAGGTTTCCTGAGCTCTAACTGCATGTTCACCATTTCAGGGAGGTTTTGTACTTCTCAACACTGCCCTCTTTCTCAGAACAGTAGTTTATATTTCCTGTCCCCCCTTACAAATGCATTTCTCGACTGTTTCTTCTCTACAAATGGCAGATTTGTTAGGTAAGTCTTTGACATTTTGTTCTTTTGTGTATGTGTGCTGGTAATGGGGCTTGAACTCAGGGATTTTTGCTCTTGCTTGACATTTTCACTCAAGGCTAGTGTTCTCCTACTTGAACACATCTCTACTTCTAGCTTTTTGCTGGTTTGTTGGAGATAAGAGTGAGTCTCACAAACTTTTTTTGCCTAGGCTGGCTTTGAACTATGAGCCTTCTGAATAGCTAGAATTATAGGCATAAGCCACCAGTATGCCTATGTTAGCATTTTTTTCTATTTTTCTTTTTTGCCAGTCAGGGCCTGGGTTCTGTCCCTGAGCTTCTTTTGCTCAAGGTTAGTTCTTTACCACTTGAGCCACAGCTCTATCTCTAGATTTTGTTTGTTTGTTTGGTAGTTTATTGGAAATTAGAGTCTCATGGACTTTCCTGACTGGGCTGGCTTTGAACCATGATACCCAGATCTCAGCCTCATGAGTAGCTAGGATTACAAGCAAGAGCCACTGGCACCTGCCTTAACTGCAGCTATTAATTAAACCATTCAATTTACAATATTTTGTTCTTTAACTGGCAATCTTATTGACATATTACTCTTACAATTTTCTAGTACTTTTAAAAAAATTTTTCTGTGTGAGCAAAGCATACAAAACAATATTCTATCTCCTTTTCCAACATCTTTGAGTTTGTTTCCCTGGGCATTTATGCTTGTTCAGATTTTCATCTTATTGAATATTGACTATAATCAGAAAAATGATGAGCACTGAAATTTTTTTTTTTTTTTTTTGGTTGGTCGTGGGGCTTGAACTCTGGGCCTGGGCACTATCCCTCAACTCCGCAGTTCAAGGCGAGCATTCTACCATTTGAGCCACAGCGCCACTTCCAGCACTGAAATTTTTATAGGAAAATCTCTAGTACTGAGTAAAAGCCTTCATGATAGTATTTGTAGGTAAGGGCCAGGTGCAAATGCTTTGCATACTGCGCTGTGATTATTATAAATGAAGATATATACAGGATTTCAAGATTTCTTGCCTTTCTTATAAAACTAGAAAATATTACAACTATGTTTGCTTATATTGGGCTTTCCCAGCCTTCCCGGCCATAATGCACAATTATTTTTAAACACCATTTTGCAGGACTTTTCAGTTATTCTATGAATATTTTTCATACTGTACAATATGCAACTTCAGTTTTCATTTCCTTTTTAAATAACCTTTCAATCTAAACCCTAACAGTCACACACTTAACTCTGGATTTAAGTCATAATATCAGTTAAAGAAATCTGTCAAACTATCTTTAAAAGAAACCCAGTGACAAGACAAATAATGAGATTTAAAATGCCACACCCATCTCAGTAGTGGAGTGAGAGTTTCTGACACAAGGCTTTTTAGTAATAAAGACAGGCAGCAAACTGGAGATACAGGAAATTTCTTCAGTCTGATGAAGAGAATCCATGAAGAGCCTACAGCCAGCATCATACTTAAGGCTGAGTGCTTCCCTGGGATCCAGATTGCAGGAGACTCCTGCTCTCACCACTTCTACTTACCATTGTATTAAATATGCTAGCCAGTGCAATTTGTTTTTTAAAATGATGTCAAGGGGGCTGGGAAGGTGGCTCAGTGGTAGAGCACTTGCCTTGCATGCATGAGGCCCTGGGTTCAATTCCTCAGCACCATATAAGCAGAAAAAAAAAAAGCCAGAAGTGGCACTGTGGCTCAGGTGGTAGAGTTGAAGAGCTGAGGGACAGTGCCCAGGCCCCACGACCAGACTTCCCAAAAAATAAATGATGTAAAGGATATCTACATTGGGGAGGAAAAACAAAACTATCTCCATTTGCAGATGAAATACTCTTATATAGAGACAACACTAAAACTCCCTTGGAGGAAAAAAACCTACCAGAATTAACTAAGTAAGAAATAAGTCCAGTAAGGCAGTACAATACAGCTTGAATATAATATATATATATATATATATATATATATATATATAAATCAATTCCAGTGTGTGTGTGTGTGTGTGTGTGTGTGTGTGTGTGTGTGTGTATGTGTGTGTGGTTGTGTTGGACCTATGGTTTAAACTCAGGTCCTGGACATTGTCCCTAAGATTTTATGCATAGGTAGTGTTATATAACTTAAACTAGAGCTCCATTTCCAGCCTTTTTGAGGGCTGATTGGAAATAAGAGTCTCAAGGACTTTCCAGCTTGGGCTGGCTTTGTGCCCTTTTCCTTAGATCTCAGGCTCCTGAATAGCTGGGATTACAGGTGTGAGCCCCTACAGCTTCCTCAATTGTGTTTGTTATATAGTTGCAGTGAACAAATTGAAAATGAAATTAATTGGACCATTCAATTTACAAGTACATTAGAAAGAAGAAAAATACTTAGGAAAGGACTTAATAAAAGAAGTACAAGAATATGATGGAGGTATAATTATTGATGGACATTGAAGAAGGCCTAAATAGATATCCCATGTTCATGGATTAGAAGATTCAATATTATTATCAAAATGGTGATGCTTCCCAAATTGTTCTACTGACTGAGTGAGAATGTTATTAAAATATTAGATGGCTTCCTTGAAGAAATTGACAGGTTACTTCTAACATTCATTAGGCAATCAAACAGTCCAGAACAACTGAACTATTTATTTAATTAAAGAAGGCAAAAAAAATGGGAATACTTGCACTACCCAAACTTACTATGAAGCTGCAATAATCAAGACAGTGTGATCCAAAAACTAAGTCTCACATTCATGGTCAATTTGCTATTTGGTATGGCCACAACTCAGTAGGGAAGAAGAGTTTGTCTAACTAGTGCTGCTTGGACAATTGAATTTCCATAAGCAAAAGCAGAAAACCATATCTGTAATTTATACCATATACAAAACTTAGCTCACAGTAGGTCATAAACCTCCATGTGGGAGCTGAAATTATATTTTTAAAAAGAGCTTTACAACGTCGGTGTGGGGGCGGGGGGGAAGGGGGGGAAGGAGAAGGATTGGGATTGGGGGGGAGGGGGGAGGCTGGGAAGGGATGTGAAGGGTAAACCAAAGGAGGAGGCTGCAATGCTTGGTAAGAAATGTACGCATTATCCTGCCCATGTAATTGTAACCCCTCTGTACAGTATGTTCACAAATAAAATTAAATTAAATTAAAAAAAAAAAGTTATATGAGACAGGCACAAATCTTTATGTTCCTGAATTAGGCAGTATTTTTAGGTGAATAGCTAAAAACAGAAGCAACAAAAGAGAAATATACCGGATATCACCAAAATTAAGAAATCTTATGTTTGCAGGTAATCCATCAGGAACCACACATAATGAGATGAATATTTGTAATGCATGTAGATAATAAGAGACTTGTATTTAGATTATATAAATAGCTCCTATAATTCAACAACAAATCTGACAACCCAATTAGGAAATGATCTGAAGAAATGCTTCTACCAAACAGCCAGTTGATCAATTATAGAAAAGATGGCCAATATTAATTATCAGGGAAATGCTAATAAGAATCATAGTATTGTATTGTATGTACTCACATGACTACAGGAAAAAAACCTGACACAACCCACAACCTACACATTAACAAGTACTGGCAAGGCTGTGGAGAAATGAAAATCCTTGGGCACATCTCTGACAGAGATGTAAGTTTGTGTAGCTACTTTTTAAAAGTAGCTACTTATTTATTTTATTGTGGGGCTTGAACTCTGGGCCTGGGTGCTGTCCCTGAGCTCTTCAGCTCAAGGCAAGTGCTCTACCACTTGAGCCATAGCTCTATTTCTAGTGTTGTGTTGGCTAATTGGAAATAAGAGTCTCATGGACTTTCCTGCCTGTGCTGGCTTTGAACTGTGATCCTCAGATCTCAGCCTCCTGAGTAGCTGGCGCATGGCACTACCAGTTTTTTGTAGAAGACTAAACAAAGAGTTTTCACATGACCTAGCAATGCTACTTCTGACTATATACTTAAGAGAATATAAACCTAAGAGAAATCCTAGCACATCCCTTGTGTTTTAAAGTTTTAAAAGCCACATATACAAACTCAGCTTTAAGGAGACAGAGAAGAGCATATGACCATTACCTGGAAGGAAAAAGAACCACCAATATTTAGTGGACACACTAATAGCAACTATTGACTGTTCTTCCAAATACTCAAACACCAACAGAACACATTATGCACCTGTTCTTCAGAGGAAACAAAAGCACATCAAGTTTAGTGTCTGAAATGTTCTATATTAGGAGTAGAGGTGATTCTTGCCGGCCCTAAGCCCTGTGAAATAGAAGGACAAATGACCTATCTCCATGTACATTTGATCTAAAATAGTGGGTCAGGGAGAATGGAAGCATGGGAGCAATCACTGATTTTATGACAATTCTGAAATCCCCTGAGGTTATACAATGTTCTAGAGGCACTCTGATTCTTTCTACTGCCTCAGCACCTTCAATTCCGTGAGTTCCTTCTGTTTGAGGACTCTATTTTCCTTTGACCACTGTGGCTATTTCTAAACATGGCATTGATATATATATATATATATATACACACACACACATATATGTATGTATCTCTATATATGTATATATCTCTATACATATGTATCTCTATATATGTATCTCTATATATGCATATATCCATATATATCTGTATATAAATACAGATATATGTATATATCTATATTTATCTATTATACATATATATCTGTATATATATGTATATATAGATATATACATATATAGAGATACATATATATGTATATATAAAGAGATGTGTATATACATATATAGAGATACATATCTATCTATATATAGATAGATATCTATATACATATATATGTATATGTATATATGTATATATAGAGATACATATATATAGATATATACATATATAGAGATAGATACATATATATGTATATAGATATATACATATATAGAGATACATATATATGTATATATATATATATATATATCTTACTTGGGAGAGGTACACAACTTGTCCTGTTTATAAATTGTTGGAGTTTCTGGCTTGTGTAACCTTTTGTGTAATCATTTGGTTGATTTTCTGTCTTTTTTTTTGCCAGTCCTGGGGCTTGAACTCAGGGCCTGGGCACTGTCCCTGAGCTTCTTTCACTCAAGGTTAGTACTCTACCACTTGAGCCACAGTGCCACTTCTGGCTTTTTCTGCTTATGTGTTACTGAGGAATTGAACCCAGGGCCTCATGCATGTTAGGCAAGGACTCTACCACTAAACCACATTCCCAGCCCCCATTTGGTTGATTTTCGTTATCTCTCTATATGTCTCTCTGTCTCTCTCTGTGTCTCTGTCTCTGTGTCTCTCTCTCCTGTAGTGAATTTGTATTAATCGTCCAAGATTTTGACCATCTGAACCACAGATTTAATAATTCCCCCAATCTCACAAAACTCTGTGCAGAGTTTTACCAGATTACTGACCTTCAGGACTGAATATGTGGGGAAAGGACTAAGATCCTTTCAAATAAGAAATCTATGATGTAACTGTTGTAATGATTTATCCACTTTGGAGGAAAAAGTGACTTGCAGCTTAGGCCACATCCTTTTAAAATAATTTTTCCCTTTGTTATCTTACCAACTGGTATTAATAAAACTTAAGAGTTGATTTAATAAATAGCTGAAGGGTTAAGTCCTACGCTGCTTTGAAGTTTGAAAAAGAATAATGAAGTTTATAACTGAATGGATCTTGCCACTGAACTTTCTAAACTTATTCTAGGCTTTGGATGAAGGACAAAAAGCCTTAATGTGGTTCCCACAGGCTTCCCTGCCTGCGCTCACCTTGCTCACCTCCCTCTCTGCTTCCTTGCCCTCTGCCTTGGTAGTCCAGCCCCAGGGTCTTCTGATAGATTCGAACCTGAATTCAGAACACACTCCTGCCTCTGATCTTCCATGCTCCGCCTTGAGTTCTTTCCCTAGCTGACTCCTGTTTCCTGAAATGTCTATACTTCCCCGCTGTCTTCTCTGTCCTGCCTGGCAGGATACATCCCCTTTCTTCATGCCTTTCTAATGTCTCATTCCACTTTTTTCAGGTTGTTGGTCAGAGGTGTTAATTCTTATTTACTTGTGTGATCACCGTATCATGAGACCATCTTTGCAGCCAGATTTTAGGAGTCACAAAGAAAAGGATCATTCCTGGGACCTGGTGTGTCATAGGCTTCTAATCTCAGCTTTCTGGGAGGCAGATGAGGAGATTGGAGTCGGAAGCCACTCAGTCAAATTAGCGAGATCTTATCTCAAAAAGAAACCAGTATTGTGGTGCCCATTTATGGTGTCAGCTACATAGAAGGTGGGAATAGGAGGGATCATGGTCCAAGACCTGCCAGACAAAAGCACAAAATACATCTGAGAAACTAAATGGGAAAGGCCTAGGGCCATGATAGCTCAAGTGCAGGACACTTGCGTAGCAGGCTCAAATCCCTAAATTCAATCCTAAATGCTGAAAAAAATTTAGAAAGAAAAAAGAGAGACAGAGACAGAAACAAAGAGAGACAGAGAGCCTGATTTGGTTTTCCTAGGAGAAAGAAAAGTTTCCAACTTCTCATAGGCACACACATATTTGTTGAAAGAGTAAATACAGCCACATCACAACAGCAAACAGATTCCATACTTTCCATTTTTAAATTTTTGACTGCCTGGAATTGCAGAAATGAAACAACTCTGACAACTTTCAGTTAGTAATTTACTATTTGGAATTTTATTTTGTTTTCATTGCTTTGACATTTCAAAAACAAGATTGTCTTGCAGAAGAACTATTTCCTCCATCTCTTACTCAATGACCACAAACTTTAACATACACTAAAAGATCTCCTTGGCTCAAATAACTATTCTTCAAAATTTTGAATATCAGAAGGTTGTCTAAGTGTCTGTTTTAGATTGGTAATTGTTCAGACATGTTTAGTCTTACTCTTGATTTTTATTTCTTTACAAATGCATGTCAGTCCAGCTAAAGAAGACACACAAACTGTCTTTCTGCTCAGAAAACATAAATAATTTGTTGGTAGCACCCAAGGTTTCATCTTGATTTGGGTTTGTCAGAATTTTTTAGACTTACTCTTGATTTATTTCTTTTTTTGTGGTGTGGGGGGGTGTTCCGGTTGTGGGGCCTGAACTCTGGGCCTGGGTGCTGTCCCTCAGCTCTTCAGCTCAAGGCTAGCGCTCTACCACTTGAGCCACAGCGCCACTTCCGGCTTTTTCCTTTTTTGTTATGTGGTGCTGAGGAATCAAACCCAGGGCCTCAGGCATGCAAGGCAAGCGCTCTACCACTGAGCCACCTTCCCAGCCCTTGATTTATTTCTTTTACAAATGTTTGTCAGTCCACAAAAGAGGACCAACAAAGATGCCTTTTGGCTCAGAAACAAAGCTACTTTGTTGGCAGGATTAATAAGAAAGGGAAATGGAAAAGAAAACGTGAATACAATTTTGATGTCCATGCATTGGAAGTCCAAAATCTTTATCATCAATTCTTGAAACATTTGATTTAATACACTGCGATTTAAAGTGTAAGTGTGATTGAAATTATTTTGCCAGTTGCTTTTTGGACAGTTACTTGCCCCTTTAATAATATATAGCCATAAGATTTCATGAAGAGACTTGATAGAGACCTGTTTCTCTTTGCCAGCTCTTTAGTGTTACTATTACTAGCTCAAGCCACTTGATGGAAGGAAGGCATAAACCATGACTTCAGGTTCCAATGCCATAAATGAGAAAATTCAGGTGACAGCATGCATGGGTGTTGACACATAATTGGCACTCTGGTTTGTACATGTTCTCGTTTATTTCACTGAGGATGAGTGCAGAAGCAAGTTTACCCCCTTCCATACCATTACAGGGAGAATGACTCCTAGGACTCACACCTGTGCCCAGCCCCCACACACCTGTGTCTTGATCACCTGATCCAAGCATTCCTTCCCCTTAGTCCACACCTGGCTTCCCGGCATGCCCACTGGATACCATTTGGTGTAACATCACATTCCCATCCATCATCCCCAAACCAAATATTAACCTGTAGTTTTAAGAGACACGTCACCCTCAGGAAAGCTTTGTGCAAAATGCTATTTAAGAAATATGTATGTTCAATTGTCAGCTCAAACCTTGACCTAGGCCTCTATCTGCTCTGACCAAAAGGCAGGGAGGATCTGAGATCTGACCATTTCAACTCTCCAATAAAATGGACCATAAAACGAATGTTTGGTGAGAAAAATGCTTTTATGGAAACTTGTGTAATCCAAGCTTTTTGGTGGTGGATTTAATGTCAGATTTTATGACAGGGTAGTTAAATCATTGGCTGGATCTTTTAAAGGTCTGGGGATTTAATGGAAGAAAGTATATTCTTTGTACTTTTGTCAGTTCAGAAGAGTAGGCAGGCAGATATGTTACTTCAGGTTCAAGTTGCCTAGTTGTCAGACTTGTGGACTTCAACAAAATCCTTGACTCTCAAGTCTGCTGTGTCTTAGACAAAAGGCAAGGTGAGTAGCCCATGGTTGGCAGGGGCTGTTGGTTTCCTAAGAGAGGAGTAAGTTTGTCCTGAGTCTTCTGTGTCTTGGTTGGGTCACACACAAATGTTAAACCATTGTCTGACAATTAGGATTGTCTGTGGACAAAATAAAGCCCATCCTGGAGCCTCCAATCCACAGTCCTCTTTGTTTAAGGTCAAAGCCAACCAAGGTTCTGGCCTCTAGCCATTGCTTTATGATTGAGTAGCTTTCAGAGCCAAAGCTTTGGTGCATTCTAGGATCCTATTAGTACCCCATTAGGCCTAGGTTAGTGTGAACAAGACACCTATGGGGTATTTGATCCCTGAAAGGGGCACATAAAGCAGCCTCAATGAAAATATTCATGGGATAAAGGCCACATGGAAACCTGATGAATGATCATAAAGGGAAACAGAACAATGGTCCTTTAAAAGTAAGGTAATTTTGTATATGCAGTGACATATGCATATATTAACACGTATAATTATATAGTCATCCTTTGGTATCTGAGCAGCAATTGGTTGGTTTCCTTCATAGATGCCATAATTGAAGTAGGGAGATCAGGTCTGACCGACGCCATCTTGGCTACATGGTCAATGGTAGGGCATCCTGTCTTCACGGTGAGGGAAGGTGAAGTTCCCCGCCTCTCAGGTGATGGGAGTGCTTGAATCTCTGGACGCAGGGGTGGGGACTTGGATGATAAACCTGTCAGTCCAGTGCTTGGAATTCAAGTTTCCTGTGACTCTGCCCTCTGACCTGATCCTATTTAGGCCCAGACCAGCTCAGGCTCCATTACATCATGCCATGTGAGTCTCCATGTTCCTGTCCTGTCTCCTGTCTCCTGGCTCTTCTCTGGTCACCATGGCATCTCACTTCAGCTCTCCATTGGAGATGAATTGGTTTGTTGGTATTGTTTTTGTCCTTTCTTTCCTCTCTGGCCTTCATGGCTCAGTTTCCTAACAGTGTTAAATGTATTTGCTGCTGCTGGTGTTTGAGACAGGAATCCACCATGCAATTGCCAGTCTTTTAATAAAGACTCCTGATTCGATCTTTCAAAATATGGCTTCAAGATGTGGCTTCTCCATTTTCTTTCTATACCACATAATCATGAAGGATCAAAACTCTGTAGTACTCTATGTAGTACCTCCATATTGCTTAGGCCAGTCTTCCTAATGTTGTGAATCTTCACTAGATTATGTGAATATTGGGGCTAATGAGAACAAATGTAGACAGTGGGAATAAAGACAAGAGAAAATTGGCATATGTTTATGACTGATATAATCAATTTTTTTCAAATATTTTTCACCCTGTTTGGTTGAGTTCACAGATGTTAAACCTGTCCATATGGAAGATGGGCCTGTGCTATATTTCTACGTTATCTCTCACCTGCATCTTATTGGTGCAACTATAAGATAATTGGCTTTGTGGACTAGCAAATTCCAGTTGAGAAAACAAAGGATGACACTATCATTTTCAAAAGAAATACTACTTTCTGCTTTAGGTAAATAGTATTAATGCTCTTCAGGTCATTATCCCAAGAGGAAGAACTGATCTTTTCTTGTTTCTTTATAAGTCCCTGAATTATTTTGATTAAAAAGCAACACATTTAATAATATGCTAATACAAGCTCTGGAAAACATATTCTCTGCCTTCTCTGGAGGTGGTTTGTGCTATTCATTGTTGTCTAGCTATTCAATAACTATTCTGAACTCATTCATTAGCTTATAGTCTTTGTTATGTGTAGTCATTGAAATCTGTGCCTTGTTAGCTTAGTAGCCAAGAATTGGCTAGACAGATATTTTCTTGAGAGTCTATATCCTATTCTCTGCTTGAGAGATCCTCTGGTTGTGTTGGAAGACACTTTCAACTTTCACCTTTAAGACAAGTGACAGCTCTAGCTTAGCCTTTACTTTCTTCTAATAGAGACCCTCAATGTCAGCCAGAGGTAAGAATTTAAGGCCTTCTGGGGGCTTTCTTCTGTGTAGCCTGGAGCCTCCTCTACACCTGCACATGGCTTTATAGATGCCCAGGAAAGATTGGAGCTGTGCACATCTTAGTCCCACCTTTTCTTTATTTTTCTTTTATTTTTTAAAGTTAAATTGCTAAGTTTTGGGGGAAATCTATCGCTTTAATTATCTTTATATTATCTATCTCCTCAGACAGCTACGATGTTAATCAATTACCTCTGACTGATTTTGACAAACAGGGCTTTGAAAGAGTGCTATTCACACACTAAGTAACCTTGAGGTTCTGGCAAACAAAGATAAACCCTGAGTATTCTATCCAGAAATCACTTGACAGTTCCAATCATGACTGTGGGGCTTTGGAGGAGATTTTGCTCCATTCTGTTCCTGCTCAGTTCTGTGGTTGTAGGCTGTTGTCTTCAGCCATGGGGGCCTGATGGGAGGCTGGAAAGGAGAGAATGGGACTGGTACAAAGCTCATTGCTCTTCACACAAACGCTGCTTTTCTTTTCTGGAAGAGATGCTCTCTGAATTGCTGCAAAGCTTGGATGAGTTTCTAGAGTTCTGAAAGGGTTTATTCTACCCATTTTTCTAGTTTTCTCACTGCTTTTGTGGATGAGATGGTTTTCAGAGGCTCTCAGTCCTCCATTCCCATTTCACACTCATAAGATGGCAATTACCAAAAAAAGTCAGGCCTTGGATCAGTAGCTCATGTTTCCAATCCTAGCTATTCAAGAGGCTGAGGTATGAGGATTGTGGTTCAAAGCCAGCCCAAGAAGGAAGTCCATGAAACTCTCATCTCCAATTAATCACAAAAAGCAGAAGTAGAGGTTTATGGGTTAGGTGGGTTTGTGCCAGCCTCAAACAGCCAAAGGACAAGACCTCGGCTTTGACTTCAAGACCCATTCTGTCTCTCTCTCTCTCTCTCTCTCTCTCTCTCTCTCTCTCACACACACACACACACACACACAAACACACACACCATCAGATGGCAAATGTTGGTGAGGATGTGAGAAGACTGAAGGCCCATCGATTCCCTCCAGAAAGCATTCCCTTTTACCTTGGAAGACAAATCATCCTTGGCAGATTGCTGTCAACTCCAGGATTTCAAAGACCCTCTGACTAGACAGGACCCATCGTGTCATGAGACTGGTAGAGCTTGTTAATTGGCTTTTCCCAGGAGGCTCAGAGTTTTTATTCTGAAGCATGTCTTTTTCCTCCAAAATGACAGTCTTTCTGGTAATCTACCTGGACACTGAGACATTAATTAGTTATTAAATCAATAATTCTACTCTGATAGTGCCATGGCTCTCAGATCCATTGACAGTACTCTTCAGTTCTGTGTGACCATTTACTCCATCCCAGCCCCACATCACTCAGTCTAGGTAGCCCACCAGGGCCTCACCTCCTCTATGTGGCATGTTCCTGTGTAACCAGACCTCAGTTACATAGTTCTTCCTGTCTTTTGTAGACTCCCTGCTTCCAGACACTTCGGCAGCTCCGAATTTTCCCTTTCTCTCTCCTCAGCTCAGCAAAACTACCTAGGTTCTGCTCAGTGTCCAGGCAGGAAATTGTCCCGAGAAAACAGACAGAGTTTCTCCTGGGTCTCCTTCTCGAAGCACTGCAGTACGAGCTGGACTCTTTATCACTGCCTGAAGACAGTTGCTTCATATATGTTGCAATAATTTTATAGCTGTCTAATGATAGGAGGACTACTCCAGTACCAGCTCCTAAATCATGTCTGGGAGCAGAAAGCTTCCCACAAAAAAAATTATTACGAGATGAAAGATAATGAGGAGACAAATAACATACCTGCCGACAATGGAAACAGACCAAAGACAGAACTTAGGATGTATCAAAACCATAACATTCCCAAGACAAGCTGAAAGGTGTTAAGAGTATTATATAATCGCACAAAATAACATCATAAACAAACAAGCTCTAAAACTATTCAGAAATGAAGTGCCAAGACTCATAAGAGATTGGTACACAAAAAAAATGTTACAAATTATACTCCTAGAAACATCAAAAAAACATGCCACACAAAAAGTGTCCAGGTGAAATAGGTAGCAAAAGAATTGTATTTCTGAAATTCAAAAAATAAAATAAATAGTATGAATGGTGTAGATTTCACCAAGGAGTCTTGAGTTCCTTAAAGTATGTTTGAATTCCTGTTGATTCTCTTAATATAGGAACAACATAGGTGCCCCTCAATGGGTGACTGGATCAAGAAAACATGGTATATATGCATAATGGAAGTCTACTATTCATCAGAAAGAATGACATTGAAGCATTTGTAAAGAGGTGGAAAGGCTTGGAGAGGATTATGTTAGGTGAAGTACGCCAGACCCACAGAAGCCCAGGTTGTATGGCTTCCTTCATTAGTAGGAACTAGAAGGTGCCTGTAAATCTAGAAGGAAGCACACTGGGTGGCACCCAAGCGATTATAAATGAATTAACTAAATTAATTAATTAAAATAACTTAATGTATAATAGAATCTGTGGAGAGCACAAAGAGTATTATTCTTTAGAAAGACTAAGTCAAAGCCTAACAAAATGAGTACCAGGAAATGGGTACTTGCAAGGAGGTGGGGCAAGAGGAGAGAGGTAGAGGAATGAATGGGGGAAATGAGTAGAATGTAGGCGAGAATGCATTGTATATGCCACAGAACTGAGAAAAATAAGGGAAGGGATGGTCAAATGGAGGGAAAGAAGGGTGAATATGTTGAAGGGATGACACAGATGGAGATGCATTGTATATATAAATTGCTTTGTTAAATGGCAATCCATTTCAATACACAACCTAAAAATTAAGAAAAGTGAGGGAAGGGGGGGTGGGAGGGATGGGGAAGAATGTTAAAAGGGTTACATGGATCAAAAGGCTCTGTATGCAAAAACTGCTCTGTTGAGTAGCAAATCCTTTGTACAACTACTTAAAGAAGATATAACTATATTAAAAATAAAGTTGATTTTCAATATCAAAGAAATAAATATATTCGACAGGTTAATGATAAATTGATATTACCAGGTTGTTTTCAATAAATGAGGCATCAGTAAATTAGAACATAAAATGAGGAAATAAAAGAGAATCTGTGCAAATGAATTTCAACATTACACTTGAAACACTTAATCTAGGTACTCTGAAAATGTCATTATGCCTATTTTAATTTCTAGAGCAACTAGTAAAATAGTTAGATATTCTAAAATATACAGTAGGCAAATTAGAAGATTTCAAAATATTCAAGTATTGCAAAAGAAGATATCAAAGAGTTTACATAATTAGAAAATCGAATGGAATAAACTTAAAAAGTAGCAAAGGGTGTGCCTATATGCAAATATATTAATAATTGCATTAAATATAAATGGTCCAACCACATCAATTAAAGATAGTAACAGTCAGAATGGATGAAAATGACATGACTGCATGCTGCTGGTAAGAAATTTATTTCAATATGATATTACAGGTACATAGAAATTAAAAAAAAAGAATTAAAAGCATAGATCAACATAGACCATACAAATAAATATTTTACAAAAATCTTGAAATGGCTATCTCCATATTAAACAATTAAGCTTCACTGAAAAGAATATTAGCAGATATAAAGAGGAACAATGCATGTTGATAAATTTGGTCAATTCACTTAGAAACCATAGCACATTTAAAAGTACCTAAATGTAACAACAGTGCTTTAAAACATATAAAGCAAAAACTTAGAAACAAAGGAGAACAATAAGTCATAATTAATATTGGAGACTTCAACACCATTTTCTAACTGATATGTATAACTAGTACAAAGAAAATTGGCAAGACTATTGAAAAACTAATAACACTGTTATAAAGTAGGTTTTGCTTGACATTGATAGAGCTTTCTAATCAATTACAACAGAATATATGTCCTTTTCAGTGCACATAAAATATTGTCTCAAATTGCTCATATCCTAAGTCACTAAAAAATCTTAACATATTTGAAAGAATTGAAACAATACACAATATTACATCAGAATATAATGTAATTCAATAAGAAATTAAAAATGGAGAGTTATAGAAAAAATATCTAAACACTTGGAAATTAAACAGTACATCTTCATGATCTGTGGATCAAAGACAAGGTTTTAGAAAAAATAGTATAAGATATTTTTCACTGGAGAAATTAAATTTCAATGCAACAAAATTTGTAAGATGCAGCTAAAACAATGCCTATTTGCAATAGTAAACACTCAAGGTTTCCATTCAAAGAATATGCTCAAATCAACAATTTCTACCCAAAGAAGATTAAAAAGAAGAAAAAATGTGCACAAAAGAAATAGGAAGTAATAAACAATAAAAATAAAGAATGAAAAAGACAAATGTAAATTTAAAAGGATAATGAAGATCAGAAAGAGGATGCAGTAACCAGATAATGAGTATCATCAAAGCAAAATTTCAAAGCAAGAATGCAAAGAAAATGCTAAAAACTATAAATCAAGAAAACTTTCATGGAACTATAAAAGGGAAGATGTATATTGAGAGAGCACATATAAACTTAAGGGTATTGACTCAGAATGATGATCTTTTAATAAAATCACTACACTTTAAAACCTAGTCCCTTTTGTTCACAATTTCAAACATGGGTCATCATATTTTCTGTAAGAAAACAACCGGAGAGAAATGAGAAAGATTAGGAAGAAAGAAAAAAAGATTATTCTTGACAGTAACCAGTGAGACATAAAGGGCAAGAGTTAGAAAAGAAAGAAAAATATTAGAATATATAACTATCAGCAGCAACAGTTAAAATCAATGCCAAAATAAATTGACATGATGTATATCAAGAATCCAGAGAAAAGAAATATAATCTATCTGGGTGCTAGTGGCTCACATCTATAATCCTAACTACTCAGGAGACTGAGACCTGGAGGATTGTGGTTAAAAACCTTGGTAGGCCAAAAAGTCCACGTATTTCCAAAATACCAAGCAAAAAAAAGATGAACTGGAGGCATAACTCAAGTAATAGAGTGCTAGCTGAGAATTAAAGAAAAATCTAGAGTGTGAGGCCCTGAGTTGAAGCCCCAGGACCAGCACACAGTAAGAACAAAGATTAAGAGGGGGAAAAAATGTGGTCTGTCATTCCTAAATTGACCACATCTGATTTTGAAGTGTGAAGGATTTATCCAATTTGTCAAATTGCAAGAATTTAAGGAATTTTTGTTCCCATGAGTTTACCTAAAGGATAATCAAAGCATCCGCAGTAGAGAAATTGAAGTATGAGTCAGTTGGTTTAGCACTAGCTAATGACTGAAATTGCCAGTTCAAGTCCCAGTCTTGGACTTAAAAACAAAAGAGAGAGAAATAAAAGGTCTGAAGGCACATCTGTATAAGGACTGATGGGATGTTAAACACAGAGCTGCTGCCACTAGAACAAAGAGTAGTAGAGGTTAACTTAATGAAGGCATTGAGAAATTTATGCAGGATAGATTTATGCATAAAACTAAACATAAGATTAGGTTAAATAAATACATAAGCAAGCAAGTTTTATGCTGGTGACTCACACTTGTAATCCTAGCACTCAGGAAATTGAGATCTAGAGGATCATGGTTTGAAGCCAGGTAGGAAAGAACGGCTCTCTAAACTCCCATCTCCAAACATAACCAGAAAATAGCAGGGACAGGATCTTGCCTCAAGTGATAGAGCACCAGATGAGGTCTTGAGTTCAAAGCACAGTTTGAACACAAAATCTTAAGAATATAAAGTACAATAACTTTACACTCTGATAAGTTTTAGTATAAATTAATGAGATATACAGCACATATTTTATATATAGTAAGTGCATGCTTGCTAGTTCTGTGAGATCTAGAAACTATAACCAATTCAACAACAAGACAACAATATTTGTGTGGCCATATTGATCTGAAAACATCTTCTGCAAAAAGAAGGGTCATGCCTATTTATAAAGGTTTTCTCACCAATAAGTGAGAAATAAGTGTGAGTTAGAATACCACCATGTTGCATCCCCATGGATTTGACATGAAACATCAGAGTTGCAGACATCATAGGAAAGAGTAAGAGTTATCAGGACCTTCCGGATGGAAGAGCCCACACTACAGAGGGCTTTGTCCAGGGTTAAAGGCTGAGTTCATTTCCAAGTCTAAGGGAATACACTAGGGACCCACAGCGGGTAGTGGGCATTCTAACTGCACTATGGAGGACAAGAGAGCAATCCAGACAGGGACAACAACACTGGTCCAGTGATCTGAGCTCTTAGAGAATATATCTCACATTAGTGAGTCCATGTGGGTATTAGGGATGAAATCAAATTTTATATTGATTGATTTCCAAATATTGAGTCATCTTTGCATTTATTGCAAAACTCATCTTGGACTCAATATGACATTCTTTTGAAACTCCATGAAGTATTGTTTGACTGTATCTTCCCTTCCTTCCTTCCTTCCTTCCCTTTTTCTTTCTCTTTCTTTCTTCCCTTCTTTCTTTCTTTCTTTCTTTCTTTCTTTCTTTCTTTCTTTCTTTCTTTCTTTCTTTCTTTCTTTCTTTCTTTCTTTCTTTCTTTCTTTCCTTCTTTCTTCTTCTTTCTTTCTTTCCTTCCTTCTTCCCTTCCTTCCTTTCTTTCTTCCTTTTTTTTTGTCTGTCATAGGGCTTGAACTCAGGGCCTGGGCACTGCTCCTGAGATTTTCTGCTCAAGGTTAGTAGTGTTCTAGCACTTTGAGCCACAGCTACACTCTCAGTTTTCTGGTGATTCATTGGAGATAAGAATCTCTCGTGGGCTTTCCTGACGAGGCTGTCTTTGAATCCGGATCCTCAGCTCTCAGCCTCCTGAGTAGCTAGGATTACAGGTGTGAGCCACCAGTGCCTGGCTTGATTGTACCTCTTAAGGAGTTTTACAATTTTTAAAATTATGTATATACTTTCCTGCTGCATTGTTCTCTGATTTCAGAATCATAAACAGATGGGAATCTTAACTTTGGTCATTCATCTGCAAAATATGTTTCAAGTACAACCTTTGTGAATTTCTCTAGGTATCTTTCCTCTTAGATTTAACAAAATCCATACTCCATCTCTGTCTCTCATCTTTCTTTTTATAGATAGATAGACAGATGGATGGATAGATAGATAGATAGATAGATAGATAGATAGATAGATAGATAGATAGATAGATAGATAGATAGTGATAGATCCTTGACAACATATAACAAACATTCATCTGCTTTATGGTTTTTCTTAGAACAAGCTCTTGGCTGAATGTCAGTGGACACTTCTGTAATCCTAGCTACTGAGAAGGATCACCATTCAAGGCCAACCTGACCAGAAAAGTTCAACAAGACTTCTTTCCTCCCATAGCTTGGCACAGTGACACATACCTATTTTTCCAAGTTTTCATGGCAGACTGAGAAGAGGCCAGCTCAGGAAGAAAAGCCTGAGAGACTCAATCTCCACAGATGCCAGTGATCCTCTCAGCAATGATGGGAAAGACTAAAGTAGCCAGACTGCAGCCCTGGTGGGAAGCCAGAGCCTATCCTAAAAATGAGTGAAAAACAGGGCTGCTGTCTACGTTGTTTGAATGTATTTGTTCCCTCTGTGTTCTAATCCATTCATTGCTGATTTTCTTTTCACTCTTGCTCTTTATTTTATTGATCTGGGTCAGATGATGAGTCTAATTGATATTCAGCCATCATAATAAAAATTAAAAAGCTACTTATTTCCTTCTAACGGAATCATTGATTGTATTCCTGTATGTTTTATTCCTCCCTCCCCCTCTACCCCGACCCTGCTGGCAAGTTCTCTCTGAACAACCCATCATCTCTAATTTGACTTCCTTTCAGCCCGAAATAATTTGAGAGAGAAATTGTGTTCCCCGCCACTGAAGGGTTCAGAAGTTGAAAGGCAAATTTGCAAACATCTTAAAGGGCAACAAGTTGTGCTTTCTTTGAATTATGTTAAATTCTGTCTGAAAATGTGGCCGAGACAAATCATATTATTGACGAATGGATGGATTCATATCAGTTCCGATTATATACTCTCCATTGAAAACAGAACAAGAGTCACCTGGGATATGGTGCAGAATTCCCTACAGTATGGATCGATAGGGGATTTTTTTTATTATGTGTGACATCCATCTGGGAAATAGTTTGCCTCTGAGATTTAGGTGGGTCCTAACCAAATTATCTATTCTTTCCTCTCCTTTTTCCAGTCCAGAGTGCCATAGGATTGAATAGACCTCATTAAACATATCTCTCTTACTATAAGAACTAGGGAAAACACATTTTCTTCTGTTGTAGAATTGTCATACTGGTAGCATATAAGCTAAGGCAGCCTATTATCATTTTGTGGACAGATTGGCAGACTTTATTTGAGGAAGAATGCCTACAGCCACAGAGCAGAGACAAAAATCATAATAAGCCAGGTTCCCTCTTTCCCTGAAGATAGATGCATCTCCAGGCTTTCCTGTTTTCCCCCTACAAATTCCATTTGCTTGATCTGGACTTTCTTCTTCTTCCTCTTCCCCCATGCCCCAAAACACTTGAATGACATAGAGATGAATTGTTGTTGCTGGGTTTTTTTTCCTAAGAATAAAATGAACAGTCACCAGATACACTCTGACATATGCAGTTCTGATTCATATGCCAAAGGCCCAGGTAGAGAACAGGAAAGAATAAAGCTGATGACTGTAGCCTTCAGCGTTCTGCTTTCTCATTGAGTTTTGCTGTCTACTGGGAGGAAGACCATGCTGGTTTTTCTTTTTGCTTATGTGGTGCTGAGGAATCAAACCCAGGGCCTCAGGCATGCAAGGCAAGTGCTCTACCACTGAGCCACCTTCCCAGCCCCATGCTGGTTTTTCTAAAAGAGCACAAGGCACTTTTAGAATACACATGTCTGATTTGGCACCTACTGTATGTAACCCAACTTGTAGCTAATCCAATGCAGAAAAGGTAAACCTTGTGTTTGTATTATTGGGCCTCAACAACTTCACATGGGCCCAGATATTTCAGAGTGAAACCATCCATCATCTATGCAGTGACACAGGATTGACTCCCATGTCCAGACACCTGTAATCCTGAATGTCCTGCCTTCTGGGAATGACTTGTTTGAAGCACATCCTCCCCGCAAAGCTTATAGAGATCAATACATGTCCCAAAGCACTAAGGACTTGCTCCTCTCTTTCATGTTTCCCTTTGCAGAATGACAAAAACAAATCTAAGGGCACTGGAGCAGTTGTCTCTCTATAAAACCAGCCTTCGGGAGCCCCGTGAGTAAATGTCTTAAGCAGGTAAGCTTTAAATGCAAAGGATTTTTCCTGTTAATCGGAGGAAATAGCATCTATTTTAAGGATCAGAGGCAAAAAGTGGGAATCAGAGGGGGAAAAAAATCAGCTGAACTTCAAGAAACATGTTGGAAGGAAAATCAATTTCACCCTATAGAAGCACTGTCACTGCTAGCAATATGGCATGAAAATAACTTTTTTAATGCACGTGAGAATTTTCATTAGTTAGTCAAAACTGAAAGTCAGTCAAGTGACTTTTTGACTTGTCATTTATCTAAAGTGGCCAGTTTATTCAGCCAGGCATCCTTATTCTGTGTGGCCTGCTTATGCACATATGTGCATCTGAAGTTAATTTGCATAGAAACTTTTCAAGAAAACATTATAGACTCCCTTTGAAGCAACTGATTCAATCTTTCTTTTGTCATGGAGTATTTCAGGGACATATTGCACTTTATCCAAAGCAGAGTTTGGCTTTAGCAAAGATATATAGGATCTTTTACTACCAAATCTAAAATAATTCCTTGCAAAAACTGTCTTCTTTGCTCAGAGTAGTTCAATAGACCCAGAAATAGAAGTGTGAACTCCTGAAAGTAAGTCTACATTAGGAATGTAATTCTCCTAAAGCTTTCAGTCCTATTTTGTATACGTGTGTGTGTGTGTGTGTGTGTGTGTGTGTGTGTGTGTGTGTGTGTGTGTGTGTGTACACAGGGGCTTGAACTCGGGACCTCACAATCTCTTCTTGGCTTTCTCCACTTAAGATAAACACTCTACCACCACCAAGTTTTTGCTGGTTAATTGGGGATAAGAGTTTCATGGATTTTTCTGCCCCAGCTGACTTGAAACCAGAATCCTCAGATCTCAGCCTCCTGAGTAACCAAGATTACAGGCATGAGCCACAAGTACCCTGCTAATATGCTTAACTTTGGTGGGGAGGGGAGGAATTCGAGAGGAGGAGCTTGAATTCAGGACCTGGCCACTTTCCCTAAGCTTTTTTGCTCAAGGCTGATACTCTACTTCTTGAGCCACAGCTCCACTTCTGACATATTGGTGGTAAATTGAAGATAAGAATCTTGTTGACCTTCTTGCCCAGGGTGGCTTGCCATTCTGAGCCTCAGATCTTAACCTCCTGAGAATGTAGAACTACAGGTATGAGCCACTGACACCCAGCTTAACTTTATAATAATAAAGGTAAAACATGATACTTTAAAAGAAATCCAAAAAGATAGCCCTACAACCTCAGAGAAAATGGTATGTTTGCAAAATTCCACCTGAGCCAACTTTAGAACAAACATACAGGCCCCCAAATTCTAGTGCTATGCATTCACTTCTTGCAAGATTCAACAGCATGGAAATCTTTCCAATGTCAAAGAAAATAGTTGGTGTAGATAAACCACAATGTTGGGAACAAACTGTCACTGATCTGATGTTCTTTTTGAGAGTTTATGTTTTCAAACCTCTTAGACTTTTTGTTCTGTTCTCTGAGCTCTTTAAGGACTGTTTTTTTTTTTCTGGTTCAAATTGCACCATTCTGTCCCTTTTATTATGTAAGAAGAGCATCTGACCTATGTAAGGATACAATCTATATGAGAGAAATGTGGTAGTCACAACTTCCCATAAATTCAGATGAAAGTAAAAGTCAAAGAGAGTGATATTTTTTTTCCTTAAGTACTTGTATGAAGGAGCTGCCATTTAACAAAGCAATTTATGAATACAAAGCATCCTGATTAATGTCACACCTTTCAACATTCTCACTCATCCCTCTGCTCCCTACCCCTTCCCTCACTCTTCTTAATTTTGTAAGGATATGCATTGAATTTTTGACTGCCTTCTCCCCCTCTTCTCTTCTTCATTGGTATACTTCTTTATCCTTGACCCCACCCTACCCCCTTTTAAGTGCTTGTTCTGGAAAGCAGTATGGAGGTTTCTCAAGAAATAAGTATGGAAAGCAGTATGGAGGTTTCTCAAGAAATTAAACATATAACTACCCTATGATCCAGCAATTCCATCCTGGGCATTTGTCCAAATGATTTCAAACCAGGATACAGGAAAGCCACCAGCACAACCATGTTCTTTGTAGCACTATTCACTACAGCCAAGGTATGGAATCAACCCAGATGCCCTTCAATGAGCAAATTGATCAATAAAACATAGTATCTGTACACAGTGAAATTTTCCTCATCTATTAGAAAGAATTATACTGGCCAGGCACCTAGGCAGAAAGTTGAGTGTGAGTGGGTAACATGAGGAGCCTGAGTTCAGGCTGTCCCATGGGAAAGGTTCCTGAAGTCACTGTTCACAGGAGGTTAGCTTCTGATTACAAATACATGTGTTCCGTCACTGGCTTTGTTTTGTAGAAACAAATATGCTTTTCATCTGCAGCACATTTTGGGGAAGATTAAACTCTGCTGTCAAACCTAGGGCCAAAAGGAAGTAAAAGACCCAACGAAAGGGTTTCCTTAGCAAATAGTATGCCCATGGTTTGTGGATTCTCCAAGCGGCAATGAATTGAGCTTCACCCTTGCGTTGGATGAGTATATTTAGGTTCCCTAAGGGCACTACTTTGTTATTTACACAGATAGAAATTCTGTGGTGACTTCTCTTAGGAAACAAGTAGCAGTATCTGTTGATTCATAAAGAAGACAATTCTGAGAGTATGAAGGGTCTGTATGTTCAAAGAGTTTGTTGGAAGGCATCTGAGTCTGAGCATCCAAAGATGGATAGATGAGAAAGTGTGCCCATTAGCTCCCTGCAAGCTTGCGGGGAAGTGAGTTCTTTGGTTTAGTCCTCCTCCTTCCAACTTACGGCTGTAGTCTTGAGTGTTTTGATCTCTATTGCTGGTAACTGAAAATGACCTGTGTCTGTATTTATGTATTTATGTACATTGACGCCTGACAGAACTTCCTGTGATAGTGAAAAATTGGAAGAGGGTTGTGTCTGGAGATACGAGGACAGATGTCTAAAAGAAAAAGGGCTCCATGTGATCCTCATGGGAAGAAAATGCTTACAGTAGGTCTGCATAGCTGGTTCACACCTGTAATCCCTGAAATAATTGAAACTCTAAGGAGTTGAAGGGAACGGAAGTAAAATCAAATGACTGACTTTTCTCCTAGTCTAGAACCTGAAAGCATCTGGTCCATGTTTTCCATAATCAGATCCATCCCAACTTCTAATATGGGATAATTATAAATGCCTCTTTCCAAGTCTCAGCAGACTGAGAAAAACAAACAAACAAACACCAAATCCAGCAAGCAACTGAGTTGGGGGCAAATACAAAACCTCTCATCAAATGCTCCTTGAAAAGATAGCTTAGGTATCCAAAAGATGCCACATCTCTGAAATGCCAACACATAGCTCCAGTGGGAATAACTTCACAGAGTACTCAGCAAATTCTCCATATGCCTTCCAGGTTGGGGAAAATGGGCAGCTCTGGGCAGTGACCAGAAATGGTGTCCTCAGGGACTCAAGGGCCAGGAAAAGTTCTCCCTTCTTCCTCTCCCTCTCCAGCCATCAAGGAAATCATGTGTTGAAATGGTAAAACTCAGAACTGTGACAATTGGGGAAATTTGAAATCTTCTCCTGAACACACAAGGCCTTGTATGAGCAAGATGTAAAACTTAAGACACTGACATTTTGCAGCTTGTGTAACTACAACATAGTTTAGCTATGACAGTAAGACAGACCTAAGATATAATTTACAGATTTTATACCATATGTATATACATATATAATCACCAAAATAGAAAACCTAATAAGAGTAATCAGAGGAAAAAGTTAAAAATTTTATTTGAGGTCAGAGGGTTCAGTAATTCCTAGGTAGATATAATAGAGCCAAAGCTACTCAGATTCTTAGTCAGTTTTTCCTAATTGCAAAGATAAAACAGATGGAAGGGGGAAAAAAACAGCAGCAGTAAAATTAAAAAAGAAAAAGAAAAACAGGTTCCCTCAAAAAGGGGGAAATGGTTTGGAACAAAAGCTCTCTTCTAAAATACTGAGTGGAATGCTGTTCAGGGTTTTGTGGTGAAGATAGGACTGAGAACACTACAAAATCTAGTTATAATTTCCATGAGAACAAAAGCAAACATCTCTGACATACAACACATGTTAAGAAAAAATGAGCATTTTGAGCAAAGAATGAATGGGAAGAGAATGAAGAGTCAGAGAGCTCCACTTACCCCCACCACAAGCTCACTGGAAGCAAGGCAGAGACACAGATTTGATTGGTTAGACTGAAGATCCCAGTTAGAAGCTATCTAGTGGTTTGTGTTTAATAAAGTTTACAGCTTTATTTTACTCTTTCTCTTGGGCTTCAGTTTGCTTCACTAGAAATTTCAGGCAGTGGGGCTGCCCTAACATTTTAGTCTCTCCACTAGAAAGCATATATTTAACATACAGCCCACAGTTTGTATCTATTCTGAAATTTTTACTTGACATAGGATTCAAATCCGTCACTCTCTCATTCAATATAAAATGATCACTGTGTGGGGGGGAATAGTTCCTCACCACCACTGTATCCCCTTCAGTATTTTACACAATACCTGGCTACTGATCAATGTTCAGTAGATTGTGGCTTAATTAAATATCAGTGATATTGGCTTATCAGCTTAGTTAAATATCAGCAATTAGCATTACTGAGATATTTGAATGAGAAAATCCCAATATAAAAAGAGATGGGAAGCAATGAACTCAATGGGATAATTCAATCTGTGAAAAGAGATAATATGGTTGTAAAATCACACAACCATATTAGAAGACATGGATTTTATTACTTGAAATAGGGGAGATTGATTAAGAGATGTTCATTTCATTATTTCTTGATCTGAAAATTCCAGAATTTAAAGATGGAAGCAGTAGTGATACATGAGGCTGATCAGTAAAATACCCTTCTTTTGTCACAACTTTGACAGGGAAGAGCAAGTCACTTTTTGTGCCTTTGTAGAAGAAAATATATATTGCAACTAACACTAATAAAAGAAAATTATGATGTAAAATTCTAAAAACACTAAGCAAAAAGACCAAGTAAATTTGCTCAGTCTAGCAAAGACAGAGAAAACCACTTCAAAGAACATGATAGATATCTTAAACAAGATAAAAGAAGAGTTAAAAATGTTCTAGAACAAAAAGTTAAATCACCCTTTTAAAAAGCTTGGGGTAGAATATTGATGACATAAAATATTAAATATACGACCATTTAGAAAATTTAGAGCATCTGCATTTCCCTATAAGATCTTCCATGCACATTTCCATTCTCCATCCCAGAGCCAGGCAACCATCAATATATTTTTTTCTCTGTATATTATTAGTACCTTCAATTTTCAATTAAACTCTCTGATGCAAATATTTTATATTATTCTTTAAACAAACACATCATGCATAACATAGATAACAAAATAATCCAGGTTGAAAACAAGGGTACCACATTGACAAGAAGATGTAAACTAAGAAGAAATCTAAAGGGAAAAAAAATCATAGCCAGCAAAATATAATTCAATGCTAGTGAATAGTTTAGGGGTAAACTACAATCCAATGAAATAGTTTGTCAGTTCTTCAAAACATTAAACATAGAATTACTATATAGTTCAACCATTTCATTCTTTTCTTTACACTAAAACTAAAAGGAAAAAAAAAGGCACTTGAATAAATACTTATAAAAGAATGTTCATGTCAGACCACAATAACAGAAACCAGTAGCTGAAGTATAAAAAAAAAAAACACATGGAATCACAAATTAGGGTGTGGCCAAACCTAGGTATCATGGTGGATTGGCTCCAGACTCTTCTCAGATTCTAAAACCTGTATGTGTTTGTGTTCCTTATGCAAAATGGCAAGATACTTGGAAATGGCCTAGTGTCATCTTACAAACTTTAACTAATGTGCAGATTATTTATAATTTAACACACAATGTGAAATTATTGCATGTATTCTTTAGAAGACGATGATAAGGAAAAGAGTCTGGATAAAAGTTCTGTGTTGATCTGTGCTTTAGCAATGTTTTCCATTCATGCTTGGTTAAATTGACATATGCAGATGTAGAGGCCCAAGTGTCTTCTTTACCTACGATAGGATACTACCTGGGCTTTGTGTGTGTTAGGCTTTGTGTTGCTACCACAAATTATAGACATACACAAGTTGAGGGTGAGAGGATTTATTTTGACTCACAATTTCTGTGGCTGATTCTGGGCCTGTGATGAGGTCCAACATCAGGCATATGGCAGAGGCTGTGCACCTCATGGAAGATAGGAAGTAAAGCAGAGTGAGGAAGGAACTCAGGACCAGATATAATCTTGCAAATCATTTCTCTGGGCTATCTACTTCCTCTAGCCAGGCTCAACTTCCTCAAGGCTCCATCGCTTCCCCCAAAGAGTACCACCAGCTAGGAACTGGCATTCAACACACGAGCCTGTGGTCAGCATTTCAGATTCAAATCACGGTACCATTTAAAAGAATGAAATGCTGATATGTTTATTCTACAACATGTAGTTGAACCTTACTAAAACTGTACTAGGTGAAAGAAACCAGATTTTAAAATGGTCATGGATTCCACTCATACCAAATGCCAGAATAAATATATCTATAGACATAGACATCAGATAAGTCATTGCTAGTAATGCTGAAATGAGAAAGACCATAGTGAGGATTATTTCTTGTGCATAAAATGTTTATTTTAGGGTGACAAAATATTTTAGAACTAGATAGAGATAATAGTTCTACAATATTGAGAATGTATTCATCCTCTTTAAAATAAACTTATATGAATTCCCCATTAATTAAGTAGCAACAGCAAAATTCTGCCGCCGATCAGAATATCTTCAATCTCTAACCCAAACTGTTGATAAATTCTCAAAATATTACAAAGTTTCCAGAATTTTTACTGAACATTTTCAGAAGTGAATCCCAGGGTCAAAGAGTTGTATGGGTTAATGCATGATGGGAGATTTAAAAGAATCTTGCCAGGTGTTGGCAGCTCACACCTGTAATTCTAGCTTAGCTACTTAAGAGGCTGACATTTAAAGATCATGGTTCAAAACTTGCCCAGGCAAGAAAGTATGTAAGACTCTTATCTCCAATTAACCATGAAAAAGCCATAAGTGGAAATTGTGTCTCAAGTGGTAGAGTGTTATCCTTGTAAAAATAAAAGCTCAGGGACAGCACCCAGGCCCAGAGTTCAAGCTCCAGGACTAACCCTTTCCCTTAAAAAGCAAACAAACAAACAAAAAAAAGAAACCAAAAAATGAAACAAACAAAAAACCCTACCTTGGCTCACAGGCATTTGTTAATGAAATAAAGCAATACTGAACTGTGTTACTATTTTCTTCCTTGAGACATGTGGAAAAGCATAAGTATACATTGAATGTTCCATCTCTGTGTTTCTTGTACACAGGAGACATTCTTATCACATTTGGCTTTAAAAGAGAAAACTTAATAGCAGAAAGAAAAACTCCAAAGAAGCTGACTAAGTAAGTTCTTTCAGAAGTCAATCAATCTACCTCCAGATCAGGCAATTTCCATATGGAAGAGCTGACTGTCAGAGAACTTAGATAATTCAAAGATGAGGAAAAGTATAAAACAGAAAACAATTGTTTTAATTCATAGCCAAGAATGCTATTCCTTCCTAAAATATACTACCTCCAAAGATCAGGCAAGATTAAGGAGGAGGCAGATACAGAAGAAAATGCATACCAGAACGACCATGTAGACTTTTTTTCCTTCCTTCTAAAAGCCAGATCCTTCCATTTGGAACATAAATGTTTCTTTTAAAACTTCAATAATTACCGATGGAAAGAAGTGCTTTTCCCCTTCCAGCCCCACCCCCACCCCCAGTAGGGTTTCTTATCTGCCCTGACCTATGCCTCCTTCAGATGGAGCTGTGGGCCTCATTTCTCAGGATTTTAGAAAAGAATTCGTTCGTCTGGGTGGGAGGGGGTGGCCAGAGGAAGCTGAAATGCCTGCAGATGGTTTAACATGCAAATGTCCTTTCTTTTAGGTGGAGGATCAAGGTTTGGCTATTTTCAACTTCTTTCCCTCTCTTCCCATCCCAGTTTAGTTTCCAGAGGACTGTAGATGTGACAAGGGCTTTGTGTGGGGAATTCAGTGTAATGAAAGGGCCAAGGAGACCCAGTGGAGGGAACGAACTTTTGGGGGTCAATGGGGTCAGTTTGGAATAAATGTGTGGCATTGTTGGTATTAAGGCCATGCTCGCAGCAGGGTGTCTTGAGCTGGGCACACAACTTGCAGGCTTGTTTATTCAACACTCAAATACCTAAGGATGGAGTCTTGGGGAGAAAAGGGAAACTTCACAGCGCAGGCCTGCACCTTTTAGTACCAGAACATTCCCTGGCAGCACAAAGACTTGCTTTTTTCCCCCCCTAATTACAGAAAAGAAAGTGCCTGTGCATAACCCAAAATTAATTGATTAATTAACCCATGCATTAAAAGAAGAGCTGCCTGTAGCACTTTTTTTTTCTTTTTCCTTTTTGGAACTCTGTCTCTCTCTCATTATTTTTTTTTCCCCTTCCACACATAGACAATCCGGGTCACTTGAAAGCCTAAGATAGAAACAGTTTCTTCGCAGTGTTTGAAAACAGCTTTAGTTTCCATGGAAGTGGCAAGGGCGTCTGTGGTTTCCTTCCAGAAAAACATTTACCTACTTTTGTGAGGATTAAGTGAGAGAAAGCACTTAACACACTCTGAGCACGTAGTCCGAGCTTAAATAAATATTAGTTGTTGGTCCTATGTGTTGTGCCTAGGTTGCTCAGTCAGGGAGAGGTCAGGGAGAAAGATGAGAAGATGAAGCTCTCCCAGCACAGGTAGAAATCAATCAGCTCAGGAAGGAGAAAATGGGCAGCTGAGGGCACTGGCCAGGACATCATCCTTTAGTCAAATGGAAGGTAGAAAGGGACATTTCCAAAATCAGAGGTAAGATGGAAAGAAAGACTCAATTCACCTGTAGCTCCTCTGATTTTTTTTTTTTTAAAGCCATGTGAATTTGCCTAGATCTGACCCAGGCAACAAGAGCAAGGATTCATGAAATATTAAAGAATGTAAGTCTTAAATTATGTTTTAGAGACTTGCCAGAATGTTTTAGATTAGAGAAGGCAGATAAAAAAATGGGTTTGAAAGCCATTCCGAAACAAGGAAGAGCAGAATAAAGACACATGGTCAATACTTCAATGAAAATGAGAAATGAGCACTAGGCTAACCTGGTCAGGAATGAGCAACCTGAGCAGAAGGGGCTTGAGATTGGAGGCCATTGCTGGCAGGAGACAATGGCAGGGGGAGGCCATAGGGGATTCAGAGCATGGAGTGAATTTGAGAAGGTCAGACTTCAAGGAGTTGAATCATGGAGTACAGAATGGGTGCTGACATCTGGAGAATATATAGAGAAAACTCAAAATCAAAGGCTATGCAGGCGCTAATGGCTCACGCCTGTAATCCTAGCTAACTCTGGAAGCTGAGATCTGAGGATCACAGTTCAAAGTCAGCTCAGGCAGGCAAGTCTGTGAGACTCTTATCTCCAATAAGCCAACCAGAAAAACCAGAAGTTGAGGTGTGACTCAAATGGTAGAGTGCTAGCCTGAAGTGGAAAAAGCTACAGGGACAGAACCTCCACTGAGTTCAAGCCCCAGCACCAACGCCCTGCCAAGGCTATAATCCATGTATGAGGGGTACTTGTTGATGTGGCACATGTGTTTATGAACTAGGAAAATTATAGGCCTGCTGAAGGAAGCATACACACTCAAAAGAAGTTCAAAACCATACCTGTGACCAGGTGACCTACTAGAAGTAAGGATGAACTAACAGGAAAGATGAGATGTCTCAGCTGTTTGAAAAGGCACTGCAAGGTAGAGGCATCATTGGAAGAAATAGGGAGTTGGGAGAAGCTTCCTGTGTTGAAGATAAAGATATTTATTCAACTCCCCTGGAGCTAGTGTTATAAAAATAGCGAGTAGGTAGTATTGTGTAGAACAGGAATCTATTCTGTGGGAGGAGTGAAATTTCAAGGATTGTGTGTCAGTCAGAAGACAGCCATCCCCGGCTAGGTAGGAGAATAGCAGCCTGGACAGACAGGCTCCAACATGGAGGGACGGGAAGATGGCAAGAGACATGAGCTCTTAGTGAGGGAGAGGAACCACTCAGAAAGACACATGCGCCCCTCACATCTGTGGATGGGAGTGTGTCCCAATCCAATCAGGACTCCTTTCTGTACTCTGCGCATGTCTACTCCTTGACCAATCAGAACCAAGAACACACCCTAATAGGGAAGAGGCAAGAAATTCTGTATCCAGCCAGTCCACCTTAGAGAAGACCTTGCACAGTGGTCTAACTCCAGGAATCCACCTTGTGCTGATTCCGTTTAGCTCTTCCTTTCACTGTTCCTAAACTTTCTCTGTCTGCATTCAACATTCCCCTGCCCTTCAGTTGTTGAACCAGGAGAGGAAAACAAAGCAAAACTCTACACAGAGTCAGTGGGAATAAGATGAATTGTTAAGGTAGGAGAGAACAGAATAAGACTTCTTGGAATAAGCAGAATCAGATCTTTCTGGTCCAGCGATCTTGAGAGTGGGGTTGGCTCTAGAACAGAGCTGGAGGTAAATACTTGGCCTTGAGCCTACAGCCCACAATCCCTTCATCACCTGGGATCATCTTTCTTTATGGCTCTGTTCTGTGATCGTGGGAAGGGCCACACACAAACGGGCTAGGGAGTCAGGAGAGTAAAGGGGATGCAGCTTTTTGTACCTTGTGGAAAAATTCCTGGATGGATTCTAGAAACGTTTAGCACATACTAAAGAGAGGCCATTATGAGAAGGAGAGCTTGAGTCTCATGCACGGAGAAGAATATACTGGCTTTGCTCTATCAGATACATGACTAGGTTTCCTGACTTGCTCTATTTCCTGTTACCTTTGGTTACAATCACCCTAAATGATAAACTCATACCCTTTCTCTATCCCTATCACTTCACTCGATGCCGTCACTACAACCCAAAATACAGCCCTAGAAAGGATGTTGAATAGGTGAACGCAAAGCCCATCCTTTGATGTAATTCAAACACTAACAAAGGAGGCAGACATTGCTCAGGTTAAATGCTTTCTGAGGGCAAAAACTGAGCCTGGGGAATCAGAGCATCTCCGTGGAGCGCAAGCCACACAGGAGGTGCTCATTAAATGTGTGTGTGTGTGTGTGTGTGTGTGTGTGAAAACTTAAGATCTTCCCATCAGTCTCGTCAATGAGCGTTGTGAGAAGGAAGTGTGTCATACCACTTCCGGGGAGACTGATATACTTGCAAGAGATCATTGTAGCGTATGTATCTGTAACTGAATGAGAATCCAGTCAACTGAAAACGTCCCAGTCCCTAGGAAGACAGTGGAGTGAGTGTATTCATTCTCTGTCAGCTGGAAGGCTCATTAGGAGTTTATGCTAGACAGTCTTCGAGGACCTGATTTTAGGACTGCAACTATCTCTGTCTGGTATAGTCAGTCAGTGCAAATCCCACATACCTGTGATGCTTACTTTGAACTCTTTCCCTGTAATTGTCTTGCTTGGCATGCATGAATTTAACTATTTGATACACCTCCGATGGGCCAGGAGCACAGAGTTAGTGATGCAGACCATAGCAGCAGATGCCTATGAGAGAGACAAGTTCACAGGTAGGCAATGTAGGAAGGACACTGATCCAAAATCACAGGATGTCATAGGAATCGACAGACCAAGCCATGATCAGTCACCATCCCTCCTCTCAGGAATCTGTTCTGTCACTGTGAGGCCAGGGAATAACACCCCGAGAGCAACAGATCTGATGAATCCTCCCTCTGAATCATTTCTCTCAAATCTCACTAGCAAATGAAGCCTTTGCTACAAACCCCCAAAAGAAAAGCAGAAACACAATTTGCTGGCAATCTTTCCGCAAACAATATAGCTGCCAGGGCTTAGCCAAATCCCTAGCATAGCTACCCAGCTGCATCTATGATGAATGATGGCACTGCAACCTGGAGACCCCTTCTGAATGAGCCTGTGCCTTGAATGAATGTCATACTAAGCTGCAAACTGACCAGAGGGATGGCCAGCCATGGAGAAATGTCCAGATGTCACAAAAATGATGTGCTAGCAGTGAGACAAAACAGAACACCAGTCCAAGATGGTGGACAGAGATGGAATCTGATGGCAAGGGAAATGGCCTCACTGTCTGAAAATGCTTCCTTCCTCGTGCATTATGGAAAGTGTACAGTTGGGAATGGTCTTATTGTTGAGATGCAAATACTAAGATCTGAATAGAAAGATTTGCTCTTGAAGGCAAGTAAATTGGAGGAACCAGGGCCTCTCTTCACTAGAAATGTGTAGTTTTCATATTATCTTCCAAAGTCTGGGACCTAGTTAGAGGTAGGAGTAAATTTTAGCATCAACATTTATCACCAAGAGTTGAATTCCATTAAGTAAGATATTTGTTTGTTTCAAGAAGCAATCATGGATATAATACCTCCTAAGTTCTCTCATGGTTGAGAATGACTACCTACTGTCTCTACTCCTGACCACGTTAGCTGGGTATAATATTGTTAGAGCATACTTCTCTTAGACTTGTAAAACAATTACTCCATTTTCTTATAGTGTGAACTGTGAAAATAAAACTGAGTCCTGCATGGCCTTTTCTGCTTTGCAGAAGAATGTTTTTGTTTTCTCTATGCCTTCTTTTAGATAATTTTTCCTCTGTCATTTTAGTTTCGTTAGCATACACTGTATATGTCTATTGTTGATTGTAGTTGTTGATGGAGTCCTGAAAGTGACTTCTTTAGTTCGCAGATTACTTCTTCGGTGAAATTTCTCTTTTAATGTCTATATGAGTGTGTATGTGTGTGTGTGCGTGGTGTGTGTGTGTGTGTGTGTGTGTGTGTGTATACTTCTTATACTTCTGTTACTTGAGTTCTGTAAGAATTCTAATGACATTCCTCCAGCTCTGGGGTTCCATGGTGAACAGCATTAACTCAGGCCTCATCACCACAGTAGTTGGCAGAGGGCAGGTTTCGGGGAGAGGTCTTGAATCCCTCTTCTCAGACACAGCCCCATGGTGGAATCTTTTGCTGTAAGTCTACACTTGGTGAGTGATACCAGAAACCAATCAAAGAACAGATAACTCACAGGATAGCAGAAGTCGTATCCTAGTCATCTCTACTAAGAAGTAATTTCCTAGTAATGTCTACTAACAAATTGGAAGAAATGTAGTACAAAAGTAGTTAGTAGAAATGAAGGCTGTGGAATATTTTCTCCTTTCCACCAACTCTAGCAGAGAATTCTCAAAATGAGTGAAGGAATATCTTGACACCCGGACTCAACACTGAATGTCCTTTTAAATAAATAAACAGAACTAGCAAGGTAGGACACAAAGAAATATAATATTTTCTGTCTCAATGAAGTAAGTATCTCTAACATTTTTTTTTGGGGGGGGGTCCAGTCGTGGGGCCTGAACTCTGGGCCTGGGCGCTGTCTCTCAGCTCTTCAGCTCACGGCCAGCGCTCTACCACTTGAGCCACAGCGCCACTTCTGGCTTTTTTTCTTTTTGCTTATGTGGTGCTGGAGAATCGAACCCAAGGCCTCATGCATGCAAGGCAAGCTCTCTACCAGTGAGCCACCTTCACAGCCCAATATCTCTAACATTTTAAGCAACATGCAGACTTTAATCTGAAAGACTCAATATTTTTGTTTAAGTAAAAGTGAGCCTTTAACATCCTCTGCATTCAGAAAGTCCCTAGAGAGAAATCCTCCAGAAGTTCATGACCATGCACCAGCGTGAAAGGATTCAGAGTATCAGAGTATACATTCCCACACTGAAATTGTGACTTGACCACCTTAGTGATCTTGAACATCTGCCTTAAGCTTCTGTGAGGCCTGAGTGTCTTGAACCAAAAGCAATAATAATAAATTATCTCAAAAAGTTATTCTGCGAATTAGGTAACACACATCATAGGAATCACTTAGAATAACAAATAAAAGAAGCTACAGCATTCACTGTGTCAGTGGCATCTTTTTTATTTGTGGGGTTGTGATACTGATATCAGCCATCTTCTTCTTACCCAGAGACTCCAGAAATGCCTCTGCCCTTTGGTATAGGGGGGAGAGAGAGAGATGTGTACACATCAAGATTTCCTTCCACTTAACCCTCCCAAGTACTCCCTGATTCCCTGTTTGATCATCTAAATTGGACTACAAGGCAGAAGATAGGAAAGCAAGGAGGATACAAGTTTTATTTTAAGAGGCACGAATGGAAATTTATTAAATTTGTCCTCTTGGGGAATCTCAGGGCTCTAGCAAGTGGCAGACCTCTTCATAGACTTGAGTGTCCCGCATTGTTCTGATCTTGTGAGATGAACGACTCATTCAGGTGCCTTTGTGCATCTCCTTAATGTCTGCTTCCAGACTTCAGCCCCTCTGAAGTCTCCTACCTCAACTCACCATGCACAAGGTTTCCATGCTGTTGCGGTGGTCACCCTACTTCCTAAAGAACATTTTTGTGGTAACCTACTTTGGGGTGTGAGTCCTGGAATGTTGAGGGAAAATCACTGGAGCAGGTAACTCATGTCTGTCAAGCCTTCAGAGTCCCCAGCGTGGAGGATCACATGTGGTTCACAGACTCCCAGGCCTCAGGGTGGATACCAACTGCAACTCTGGCTTACGTCAAGGAAGGGCATATCTGAAAGCCTCAAAGACATTGAACTCTAAGGGGAAAAGGCTTTTTGGTGTTGGATGCTTCATTCCACAGCTCAGAATGGTGTTTCCCTGTGGTTCTCAAGTGCCTTTTGTGAGTTCGAGAGTCAACATGGAGCATGAAGTCTTTGCCTCCATGAAATGAATTATGCTAGTCACAGGGGTAATTGGGGACATGAGAAGTAACTATAAAGTTGACAAGTGGCTGGAAGCTTGTGAGGATGGTATGAAGAACTATCAGGTGGGAATTTCCTTGGTAAGTTCTACCTTCCTGAGGTGGCAAAATGTTAGCTCAGAAGGAAAGAGCTACCGTTTGGATGTGGTTTGGCCCTCAGAAGTTTGTATGTTGGAACTTCTTTCATCAGTGTGGTAATAGGATGTGTAAGAAACTAGGTATGGTGGTATATGCCTGTAATTGCAGTACTTAGGAGGTTGAGACAGGAAAAGTTTGAGTTCAAGCCTACCCTGAGATACATAGTGAGAACTAGTTTCAAAAATAAATAAATAAATAAAAGAGATGCGACCTAGTGGGAGGTCTTCAGGTCATTGGGGGTATCTCCTTAAGGGATTGTGGGACTTCTCTCGCTACCAGAATTGAGATGTGGTCTTACCTCCCACATGTGGTCCTGACATTGACACCCAGCATAGGTGATGCAGCCCTGAGGTCTGAGGAGACCTTGCAAGTGATTGCATCAAAACTGTGAGCCAGATTCAACAAAAATGAACACACAAATTACCAGCTCCTCTGGGACACAGCAAAGGCAGTACTCAGAGGCAAGTTTATAGCTCTGAGCTCCTACATCAACAAATTGGAGAGATCGGAAACTAACAATTTAATGACACATCTAAGCCTCCTTGAAAAAGAGCAGCAAGATAAACCCCAATCCAGTAGACAGAAAGAAATAATCAAAATTAAATCAGAATTAAATGAATTAGAATCCAAAAAAACTATAGAAAGAATCAACAAAACAAAGAGTTGGTTCTTCGAAAAACTTAACAAAATTGACAGACCCTTAGCAAATCTTATCAGAAAAAGAAGAGAACACACCCAAATTAATAAACTCAGAGATGAGAATGGAAACATCACCACGGAAACAACCAAGATTCAGAACATTATAAGGGAATACTTCTCAAAACTTTATGCTAATAAGTTTGAGAACTTGACAGAAATGGACCTCTTCCTAGCAAATATTGACATGCCAAAACTAAACCAAGATGAGTTAAACTATCTTAACAGGCCCATATCAAGCATTGAAATAGAAACAGCAATAAGAGACCTCCCAGCTAAGAAAAGTCCAGGACCAGATGGTTTTACAGTGGAATTTTACAAGGCCTTCAAAGCAGAGCTCACACCAATTCTCCTCCAACTCTTCAATGAAATTGAAAGAGAAAGCTCACTACCGAACACATTCTATGAAGCCATCATAACCCTCATCCCAAAACCAGGCAGGGACTCATCAAAGAAAGAGAACTATAGACCCATTTCTTTGATGAACATTGATGCAAAACTTCTCAACAAAATTTTGGCCAACCGACTTCAACAATTCATCCAAAAAATCATACACCACGATCAAACAGGATTCATTTCAGGGATGCAAAGCTGGTTCAATATATGCAAATCAATTAATATTATTCATCACATCAACAGGAGCAAGAATAAGAACCACACGGTTATCTCAATAGACGCAGAAAAAGCATTCGACAAGATCCAACACCCCTTTATGATGAAGGTTTTGGAAAAATTAGGAATCCATGGAACATTCCTCAATACAATAAAGGCTGTATATGACAAACCTACAGCCAGCATTATACTCAATGGTGAAAAACTAAAGCCATTTCCTCTTAACTCAGGAACAAGACAAGGATGCCCCCTCTCTCCACTTCTCTTCAATCTAGTATTAGAATGCCTTGCTACAGCAATAAGACAAGATGCAGACATAAAGGGGATCCAAATAGGGAAAGAAGAAATAAAACTCTCCCTCTTTGCAGATGACATGATCTTGTATTTAAAGAATCCCATAGACTCCACTCCCAAATTACTCAAGCTGATTCAAAACTTTGGCAAAGTAGCAGGTTATAAAATTAACCCCCAAAAATCAATGGCTTTTCTGTATGCCAACAATGAGAAAAGTGTGGTTGAAATTAGGAAAGCATCTCCATTTGTAATAGCCCCACAAAAAAATAAAATACCTAGGAATTAACTTAACTAAAGAAGTGAAGGACCTCTATGATGAAAACTTTAAAATCTTGAAAAAGGAAATCAACACAGAACTTAAAAAATGGCAAAACCTCCCATGCTCCTGGATTGGAAAGATTAACATCGTGAAAATGGCAATACTTCCCAAGGCTATCTACAAATTCAATGCAATACCTATCAAAATTCCACCCTCATTCTTCAAGGAAATAGAAGAGGCAATCCAAAAATTCATATGGAACAATAAAAGACCCCGAATAGCAAAAATGCTCCTCAACGGAAAGAATACTGCTGGAGGAATATCAATACCAAATTTCAAACTCTACTATAAAGCCATAGTAATCAAAACAGCTTGGTATTGGCATAAGAACAGACCTCAGGACCAATGGAATAAAATTGAAAACCCAGAAATGAACCTACAGACCTATAGCCATCTAACCTTTGATAAGGGAGCTAAAACAATAGAATGGAAGACAGCCTCTTCAGTAAATGGTGCTGGCAAAACTGGTTAACTACATGTAGAAAACTAAAGCTAGATCCTTATATATTACCCTGCACCAGAATCAACTCCAAATGGATCAAAGACCTTGAAGTCAAAGCAGACACTCGGAAAACATTACAGGATGGAATAGGAGAAACCCTAGGTCTCCTTGGCTCAGGCCGAAATTTTCTGAATAGAGACCCGGAAACACAACAAATCAAAGAAAGGTTGGACAAATGGGATTGCATAAGGTTGCAGAGCTTCTGCAGGGCAAATGACATAGCTAGCAAGATCAATAGAAAGCCCACGGATTGGGAGAGGATCTTTACTAGCCATACAACGGACAAGGGTCTCATATCTAAAATATACTTGGAACTCAAAAAATTAAACCCCCCAACAACAAATCCTCAAAGAAACAACTGCCCAATAAATAAGTGGGCGAAAGACTTAAAGAGAAGCTTCTCTGAAGAAGAAAGAAGGATGGCCAATAGACACATGAAAAAATGTTCAACATCCCTAGCCATAAAAGAAATGCAAATCAAAACAACATTGAGATATCACCTCACTCCAGTTAGAACAGCAAAAATCAAGAACTCTAACAACAACAGATGCTGGAGGGGATGTGGACAGAAAGGAACCTTACTTCATTGTTGGTGGGAATGTAAACTTGTTCAACCACTTTGGAAAGCAGTATGGAGGTTCCTCAAAAGACTTCACATAGAACTCCCCTATGACCCAGCAATCCCACGTTTGGGCATTTACCCAAATGTTTACAAACAAGACCACACTAAAGCTACCAGCACAACTATGTTTATTGCAGCATTATTTACCATAGCTAAGATATGGAACCAACCCAGATGCCCCTCAGTAGATGAATGGATCAAGAAAATGTGGTATATATACACAATGGAATTCTATGTCTCCATTAGAAAGAATGACATTGCCCCATTTGTTAGGAAATGGAAAGGCTTGGAAAAAATTATATTAAGTGAAGTAAGCCAGGCCCAAAGAAACATAGGTCCCATGGTTTCCCTTATTTGCAATATCTAGTATATGTATGAGTCAAGCGGAAAAAGTCAGATAATGTGATGTTAGGAAAACGAACCCTCAAATATGTATTTTAATGTTTTTGTTTCTTTCATGCATGTGTTTCTAACGCATTTATAAGATTATTTCTTTGTTGCTTTGTATGTCCCTCCCCCACAGTGTAACCCCTGCTTTCACTATATGTGATGTCAGTATAACATGTGGAGGAGATGGGGACAAACAAGTCGTTTAAGGATTCAGGTGGACCTGTTGCAACAATGAGAAGTACAAAATGTCATGTCAAAACCAGCTTTACAATGTCGGTGTGTGGGGGGGGTATAATTGGGTGGGGGGGAAGGGGGAGGCTGGGAAGGGAGGTGAAGGGTAAACAAAGGAGGAGGCTGCAATGCTTGGTAAGAAATGTATGCATTATCCTGCCCATGTAATTGTAACCCCTCTGTACAGTATGTTCTCAAATAAAATAAAATTAAAAAAAAAAAAAAAAAAGCTGTGAGCCAGAAAGGCACCTGTGGCTCACACTTAGAATCCTACTACTCAGGAGGCTGAGACCTGAAGATAACAGTTTCAAACTCAGCCTGGGCAGGAAAGTCTGTCTTATCTATAATGAACCACCAGAATTTGACATTGTGGCTCAGGTGGTAGAACACTAGCTTTGAGCAAAAGACCTCATGAACAATATCCAGACCCTAAGTTCAAGCCCCAGGACCAGTAGTAGTAGTAGTAGTAGTAGTAGTAGTAGTAGTAGTAGTAGTAGTAGTAGTAGTAGTAATAGAATTAAAAATCCTATGAGCTAAATCATTCCCTTTTCTTTATAAATTTAGCCTGTCTCTGGCATATTGTCACAGTAATGCAAAAAGTGAATGAATACAGAGGACAAATGCATCTATGAAAATCAAGAAGAGTAAAATGGGCCACAGAAGTTTGAGCCAATCTATATACTCCAGTCCTGAAGTTAATACAGAGTTTAGAGTTATTAGAACTTCTCTAAAGTCCTCATAAATGAATCGCATAGTTCCATTGCTCTTAGAACATGATGGGTTCCTTCTGGCACTGGTTATAGTTTCCTGATGGGAAGTATCACATGGGTGGCTTGGGTGGGTGTGCGGATGAGCGTGTGGGTTTTGGAAGGCATCTTTCACTTACCAATCAGAAGATCTCCACCAAGACCTTTTTTCCCTTGAACATCAAACTTCCCATCTATGTGCTGACCACTGTATGCTAAATGATCTCAGCAGTCCCTCCTAATAGACTGGTGCTATGTGAGTCATTCACAATGTCTGCAAATTTGTGTGTGTGTGTGTGTGTGTGTGTGTGTGTGTGTGTGTGTGTGTGTGTGTGTAAGAAAACCAAAGCATTTGATATCTTGGCATTCAAGTTCTTATAAATGGCTGAAGGCACATGCCAGTTGCAGGTGTGGTGGGTCAATCAATCAATCCATCAATCACAAGAAATAACAATGTACTGCAAAACAGACCTTGCCACACTGGGAAAGCCTTAGTTCTCTGAGTCTCCAAAGACTTTGCCACTTTTAAGTACAGCAGGCAGGTGTTGCTTTTTTCCTCCACAATCCAAGACCATTGCTTAATGGAGAAAATATGGTTTTGCCCATTTGCTAATTGGCATCTTGAAACAGTATGAGGTGCTGGATCCAATTAGTGAAGTGTTCTGAGGCCATCGCTGGGTGCTGGGTGCCCTCTGCTGGCAGATCCAATGGCAAAACACTAAGTGTTGATGCAGGTTTACTTTTCTGGGATTTTGGGTTCCCAGGTGTTTGTCTTCAGAGATTTCCAAATGGAAAACAAGTTCGAATCAGGCCATACCTCATTCAAGGGAAATCTTTCCAGATCTTTACAAATAATAATATAGGATATCTTACCCATTTACGAAGTGACCACAAAGTTGGAAAATATTGTTTGTATTGGAGAAGTTATTAACACCCCTGACTTCCTTTATATAACAAAGTCAATTAAGTTCAGTTTCTCTCCATAAGCACCATTGTACCTGATAAGCAAGGACACAGAAGACATGTAGAAATACTAAACTGCAGAATTTACCTATTTATTTTGTATTTAATGAGTGGCATCTCATTAGAGTATTGGATTGAGTACTAGATCCTGCCCTTGAAGAGCTACTCAAGAAGCTGATGATTGTGATTTGAAGCCAGCTCAGCCAAGAAAGTCCATAAGACTAACCATCCAACTAACCATCAAAAAAGCCAGAAGTGGAGCTATGGTTCAACAGATAGAGTGCTAGCCTTGAGCACAAAGAGGCTCAGGGACAATGTCCAGGCTCTGAGGTCAAGTCCCAGGACCAGCAAAAACAAAAAAGGAGAAAGAAAATATGTTCATCATATACTACTTGGATAAGAGTAACAACTAGATACATTATCATAGTAACAGAAGTACAAACTACTAAATTAAACGAAAAATATAATTTAACTGCAGCAAGTAGCGCAAGCATGTCAAGTATGAGAATATGGAAAAGAATGGTATGCTTACTTTCAAGAAAATGGTAAGATAATAGACAATATCTAATATTATATTCATGGATATGACAACAAAATAATATAATACTTGGTAACAAGAAAGCTTAGAAGAATCAGATAAAAGCGGAAAGTGACAGATTAGTTTTCAAAGTAGGACTTGGGAGCTATTGACTTTGTGTGTGTGTGTGTGTGTGTGTGTGTGTGTGTGTGTGTGTGTGTGTGTGTGTGTGTGTGTGTGTGTGCCAGTACTGGGACTTGAACTCATGGCCTGGGCACTGTAACTTAGCTTTTTCTCTGGTGTTCTATTTGAGCCACTCCTTCACTTCTAGTTTTTGATAGTTAATTGGCAATAAGAGTCTCAGATACTTTCCTGCCTAGGCTGGCTTTGAACCATGATCCATAGACCTCAGCATCCTGAGTAACTAGGATTACAGTCATGGGCCACCTGGGCAGGAGCTTCTGATTTTAATCCTGTTCTGTGGTTAGAATTCAGAAATATCCATGCCTTTATTAAAGCAAATTTTTATGGCTTAGTCTTTTTACATTAGATTTTTTGTTCATTCAGTTGGTTCATTGTCAGCTAGTAGCTCATTTTTTGCATGTCCAATTTCTCTCCATTGTTAGTGCAGAATGCAACCTTTTTTTTACTTGTCCTCAAATGTTTATATTTACATTTCCACGAGTGGAGAATATCAGCCCGTAGGCCATGGAAGGCCTACAAAATAATTCGATGCATAACTAGACAGACACATAATACTTCGTGTTGCCTGTCTGCAGCCATCTGCCTGCATTTTGTACAGCCCATAATGACATAAACATCCAAATGACCCATGACAGGAAAAGGATTCCTACCTGAAAGGTGATAGATAGATAGATAGATAGATAGATAGATAGATAGATAGATAGATAGATAGATAGAGACTCATAACCTGGATACAATTGATTGGTTCAGATTTGGGATAGATGGGGAAAGAAAGAGCGGAAGACGAAGAAGAGGAGAGAAAGAGGGAGAGGAAGAAAGAAAAGGAGGGCGAAGAATGAGACAGAGAAGGAAAAGAAAAGAGAAAATGTCATAAATAAAATAAGAAAGAGTTCTGGCACTGTTGAAGTTGCTTGTTCTCTATTTGCTTGAGGACTAAGCTCATACCTGTGAACTTCAGGTCGCTGTGCATGTGGCATGCTCTCAGCCACAAAGCTACCTGCCCCAACACATTAGATGTTAAGTTTTATTTCATGGGGGAAGCGTCCTCCTTCCTTTATCCTTTTCTTTTTAATTACACCTTGTTTGAGGAAGTTTGTTTGCTTTTCTTCAAAGGATAGTGACAAAGGCATAGGGCTAGCAGTTCCTGCTGTCATGTCTCCATATCCTCTGGCATGGCACAGTGTGAGGCCTTTCCATGTTCTCTTCCCTATGACTGTCCCAGGAGGGACCTATGAATTACAGCAGCTGGTAATGAATGCAGAGTTGAGGAAGGGCCTTGCCAAGAGCCATCCAGAGCCCCGGGCAGCCATGTAGATAGGACCAGACTTTTTATGTTTTGTTTTGTTTTTCCTTGCTTCTTTTCTTCTTTTGAGACATCCAGACACCAGAGTATTGTGGGCTGGGTGCTGGTGACTCATAACTGTTACCTTAACTACTCAGGAGGCTGAAATCTGAGGATCCCAATTTGAAGCCAGCCCATGGAGACAAATCTGGGAGATTTTTTTAAAAAAAATCTCCAATTAAGAAGCAAAAAAATAAAAAGCCAGAAGTGGAGTTATGGCTCAAGTAGTAAAGCATCAACCAGCCTTGAGCAAAAGAAGCCAAGCAAGAGCACAAGGCAAGTGTGGTGGAACCATCTTCTCCTCCCCAGGGAAAATGTCCATAAACATTAGGCATAAAATGGTTAAAGATGGTTGGTCATCATCAATACTTCCTAAGAGAAAGAAACAGCAAATCCCAAAGGCCAAGGTAGTCGTGGAGAGAAAAGATCCAATGTGAAAACTACAACTGCCCAAGACAAAAACTGGGGACCAAAATAAAGAAGGAAAAAAAGAGATGAGAAAGACTCATAAATGTGTCTTCATGCCTTGATATACAGAAGGAAAAATCCAAAAGGAAATGATAGGTTTGAAAGAACAAGAGTGACTATCAAGGGAGGGAAAAGACTAGAACAAATGCCCAGTAGTCAATTACTAAAGGAAAAGTAGATATTGATCCCCAGTTCTCCAGGATCTAAAAGGAAAATGACCTCCAGATAGACCAAAAGTTTCCATGTTGCTCTAAGAAAAACAGCATGAATATGTTCATTTCACTCTGCAATAATGTTTAAATTAAAAGAACTAATCTTTTCTTCTTCTTCTTCTTCTTCTTCTTCTTCTTCTTCTTCTTCTTCTTCTTCTTCTTCTTCTTCTTCTTCTTCTTCTTCTTCTTCTTCTTCTTCTTCTTCTTCTTCTTCTTCTTCTTCTTCTTCTTCTTCTTCTTCTTCTTCTTCTTCTCCTTCTTCTTCTTCTTCTTCTTCTTCTTCTCCTTCTTCTTGTTATTATTATTGTTATTGTTATTATTTTGTCCATACTAGAGTTTGAACTCAGAGCCTCATGCTTGCTTGCTCATGGCTGGTGGCTCTACCACTTAAGACAGGCCTCCAGCCTGGCCTTTTGCTGGCTTTATTTTGGCTAGCTTTGAACTACAATCCTCTCAGCTATCAGCCTCCTGAGTAGCTAGGATTACCTGACTGGAAGAAACAAGGTACCTGGGAAAGACTTCAGAAGAAAAGCAAGCAAAAAGGAAAGGAAAGGTTATAGATGAAGAAGAGGAAAAAAAAAGAAAACCTAAGTTGATTTCCTATGACTTGTTTTAGTCCATTGGTGGTGCTGGCACAGAATAGTACACATTGGGTTGTGGTCATTGAGACATCCACAAGTCAAGGTTGATAGCATATGAGGAGGTTTTGTTCTGTATTACTCCAGCCACGGCAGAAGGTAGAAACAGAAAAGAATATGACAACACAACCAAGCAGGGGAGGACCAGCCCACTTGAATAGAAAGATGACTCTTGTACTAACTAACCCACTCCTGCAGATAACCACTCTCACCCATTCATGATTACCTAACTACCTCTTATCAGGCTTCATCTCCCAACTCCACCACATTGGTTGTTGAGCCCTCAGCTGTGACTTTGAGGGGAACAGACTTTCATTGTAGAAACTCTCATTTTTACTACGAGACTCAAGCCAGTACAGCAAAAACGTCACAGAGTGTTAAGCAAACACTACTAAGCTACAAGTTGTCTTTTATAAGTAGAGGTAAGAAAAAGATACTTTTGTTAAATAAGAACTCAAGATCCATAGAAAACAAGAATATGTGTTAACTGAGGGACAGATATTTCAATATGACAGACTTGGAAGTTAAGCCATTGTTGCGTTGAAGTGGATGGGCTTAGCACTAACCCTGTGTGAAGAAGGACCATCTTTACCTACTTCTTTCCAGGATAAATGTAAATTGGGTTGTTTAAAAAAAAGTGAATCTAAAATCAAAACATCTGTTCCTTTTTTAAAAAAAAAATCATGTAAAATTCATGATGTCATGGGGGAAAAGCATTTAAAATGTCAGTGAATAGGAACAAAATCTGAGCAGCGAGAGGAAAGCGAGGATGGAAAATGGTCTACTTAAATGATGGCTTCTTTCTTGCCACAGGGAATTTGTCCAGGTGAACATGAGAGAGGACTTTTGAAATGTCAACAGATAAATATTAAAGAAAAGGAGAGCAAAGGAAGCACGGCCCACTGAAATCAGCCATGAAGAAATCAGCTATGAAACAGCAAAACAAAGCCGTTTTAAAAGTATAAGAGTTTATGTTAGAATGAAATAAGTCTTTTGTTCTAATCAAGGCTGGTAGGCTTAGGTCAAGAACCTCTCTCAGACCGGTTGCCAGTGGCTCACCCCTGTAATCCTAGCTACTCAGGAGGCTGAGAACTGAGGATCGAGGTGTAAAGCCAGCCCAGGTAGACATATCTGACTATTTTTATCTTCTGTTAATCAGCAAAAAGCCAAAAGTGGAGGTGAGACTGCTCGAGTGGTAGAACACCAGCCTTGAGTTTTTGCTCCAAGCAAAAGCATCAGACCCTGAGTTCAAGTCCCAGCACTGGGGCGGGGGTCGGTGTGGGGAAAACACCTAAAATAAAAGTACAAACAAATGTAGATAGTAAGTATCAAACACCACCGACAAAACATTGAGGACAGAAAAGATTCACTGTTTTTTCTCTCTCTCTCTCTCCCTTAAAATTATCTTTAAATAGTTGTACAAAGGAATTGCCATTTAATGACCAACATTCTCACCCCATCCCTCCCCTACCTACCTCTACCCATTTTTTTAGATAAATGGTACCAATATTTAACAAAATTATAGAAAGAAAAATCTAACACAACTGCTGAAAATGAGCCTGGAATAATAGTTGGGATTAATAAAGTGTTTGGACATTCATGACAGATCAAACAAGCAACATATTAAATCCTTATGTGGAAAAGAAAAAATCATCTACTGATTCCATTGGAGACACTATTGATGGCTTTTATGAATGAGCAGTGCAGTTCACATTTAATATCCTACAAGACATTTGTTTTGTTTTGTTTTGTTTTAGCCTGAACTGGGCTTGACTTCAGGGTCTGGGCATTATCTCTGAACTAGCTAGCGTTCTACCACTTGAGCCATAGTTCCACTTCCTGTTTTTTGATGGCTAATTGGAAATCAGAGTCTCACCAACATTCCTGCCCAGTGTGGCTTTGAACCTCAATTCTCAGATCTCAGCCTCCTGAGCAGCAAGGATTACAGGTGTGAGCCACCAGTCCCAGGCTACAAGATACCTTTTGAATTAAACACTTTGAGTCACACATTTAAATTTAAAAAAATTCCAGAAACACCTCTCCCATTCTCTTTCCTGACCAGAGTAAAAGAAAAACTTAAACTATCAAAATGATAAAACCTTGGAAACAGAAACTTCAAAAGCATTCCTTTCACTAACTCATGAGCAAAAATAAATCCATCCTTCACTTATAAAATATTGATAATATAAGGAGACTATTAAATATTCTTCCTCTGAGGCATTTTAAAAAATGTCCATTTGGATGTCGTGGTTTCTATAGAAAATTGAGTTGTAAGAAATACTCTCGTGTGATGGGAATCATAAATTTTAGTTTTCATTTGTAGATGTCAGTTTGTTTAAGGGTATACTAGTTTTACTTTGGAGAAGCCATATCTTCAGAGTTTTGAAGTTGAAAACTTCCGATTGTGACAGGATTTCAACCTGTTACATCATAAGATGGAGGGCAGAAACTTCTTTGGGGTAAACAAACCCCTCTACGAAGCACAGACTTGAAGAAAATAGAGAACCAATATTTTCCCAAACTAATAAACAAATTTTGGGTATTTCAGACTAAACAACGTGAAGGGTTCTGTTCACCTCTGCAACTTGTATAAATCATTTGGGGACAAGGTTAGCCTAGAATTTAGAGGTATGTCTACCCTTAAACTGAATTTAAACTTATCTGTGACCAGAATATGTTATTTTTTCTCTATAGAGACACAAGGTACAACACTGTAGTCTCTCTCCATCCATGGAAGGCTCCAAGATTCCCCCAGGCATTCTGGAATGTGCAGATTCTCATATCTCTTCTAGAAAAAGGGTAGTGTATTGGCACTGAATCTTCCCTGCATACTTTAAAGCATCTCTAAATTACTAATGATGCCTCATCCAGTGTAAATGCAATGGAAATAATAGAGTGGAATTGCTTAGAGAATGATGACAAGAAAATCAGCTGTGCATGTTCAATATGGGTGCTCTTAGGTTTTCTGTTTGATTGATTGAAACCATAGACACAGAGTACATGAGAGGCAGAGAACTGACTCTACATTCTTAACTTAGCCAGACTGTTTGTGTGGAAGCTAGACTCTTACCCACAAGTCAGGTTCCTCTTGCCAGAACAGGTCTGGGATAAAAGCAGAAGGGTATGTCTCCGCTTCTGCTCTGTCTCCAACATCTGAATGATCCAGGGGAAAATGATGATTTTGCGAATATTGGAATTGGGTAGCTAAGGTTGGACATCCCTGATGCTTTGAAGAGAGAAAAGGATAAGCTTGAGGTGATCATCAACTGTTCAAAGCAAAATGGTAAAGACAATCTTTTTGGCATTGTTCAGAGTCTCACCTCTTACATTTAGATGGCTGGTCTTGATAAAGCCAAGCCTGGGACCTATTTCCAAGAGCAGCAGAATTTCAGAAAGAAAGAAAAAAGATGAATTCTGAGTCTAGGAAATCTTTTAACCAGAGTAGGAATGGAGCTTGACACTGAAACTAGAAGGGAAGACATGTCTAAACTTTGACTGGCCTGGAGCTGTAGAAGTGCCCTGTCTTCCTTGCTAACCAGATCAGGCTTCTTCCTTTGGCCCACAAGCTCTGCAGAGGCCTCAATTTGGATAAGAAGGACCACTGTGCCCGAGGATGGGAATCGATTTGAACTGAGTGCTGCATGGCTTGGATTGCCAGCATCCTTGTAGGGCCAGTTGAATGATGCTTCAGAAAGTCAGTGTCGAAGAGTGGAATTGAGTCTCTGAGCTGTGGAGATGGGTCACTGGGCACAAATGCTAGTTAAAAGATTTGGTTTCTGGATACTTGTCTTTTAGGGACATGGCACTAAAAGCAAAGATGATCCTAGAAAGTCTCATCTGAAAAGTGATACTTCAGTCATACTTTGGAAGGGCCATTCTACTGGTTGATCAGGCTGAGCTGCTTCTGGATAGTCCAACATGTGGCAAGAACATTAGGTTCACTGTCATGTGTCTGTCTGTGACTCCTTTGCCATGTCCTTGTACTGAGATGCTACTGAGATGACCTACCTGAAACTTGAGCCTTCCGTGAGCCTTGGGAATAATGGTGTGGGCTAAAGGACTGCTGGCAGGTGAAAGGCAGGTGAAGGCAAACTAGTATCTAGAATGCATGTCAAGTCTAGGCAAGATGAGTTTCTCTCACCAGGGTAGATGGAGTCCAAAGTTTGGTCAGTGGCTCACAAGAGCTCTTTCATGGACAGCACCACACAAATGCTCTGATTTGATCTCTCCTACTAGCAGGTTGGATATTAAGCAATAGAACCCTCACCTGGAAAGTCTCAGCCTTGATGAAGGGAGACAAATCTGTTGTTGGGACTCCATTTCTACCCTCATGGCAAGTCTATTCATGGATGAGTTAGGAATGGCCGCCATCACTCAGTTGTGCCAACCTATTCAATGAGGTGGCCAGTGCCTCTTCTTGAGTGTGTGCCCTAAGCTGGATATAAAATACAATGAAATGCAATACTGAGGCCATTATATGCCTCTGTCTAATTGTCCTTCTCCATGCTCAGTTCAATGATCTGTCTACACAGAGCGGCTAGCTATGATCACCACTGTCTTCTAGTTTTCAAGGCTTCCCTGAAATGAGACTCAAGGTGAAAATGCATCTTCAGCTTACACCATCCTACTGAGACTGAAAGGACTCCATTTATGCAAGTGTGAGAGGTTTTCTTATCTTCAGGCATTGCATAGGGAATGGTCCATGCATCTGTAGGTGTGAGTTGAGGGAAGGCATTGGAATAATACCGGAAGTAACACAGAGATTTGGTGTCTGGGCCACCTATGTGCTCCAAGAGCTTTTCCAGCTTGACCCAGGATAGGTCACTTCTGTCTTCAGGTATTCTTCCCCCAAATCTGTGACCTGAGGGGTCTGACAAGCCCTGGTTTATTAGGTACAGTTGTGATTCCATGCCATGTCACATCCATCCATGGTTCTCTATAGTAGCAGACTAACAATGGGGTGTGTGAATGCATGTGTACACATGGGCACATGTGGTTTTAGTGATGTGTAGCTCTGTGGTACACATGACATTGATTTGCTCAAGAACCTAAAAATTCATAGATCTATGTGTTTCTTCTTAAGCTTGCTACATGTTCCATAAGGCATTATGATGGTTGTTCAAACTGCAGCCTGCTAAGACTTCAGTGTTATAAATAGATCAGCTCAATATTTCTATGTATCCAATGAGCAGTGTCTAATATCCAAAGAGAAGCCAGGCGCTGTTGGCTCACACTGGCAATCCTAGCTACTCAACAGGCTGAAATCTGATGATCATGGTTTGAAGCCAACAAATGCAGGCGAGTCCATGAGACTCTTATCTCCAATTAACCACCAGAAAGTCAGAAGTACAGCTGTGGCTCAAAATGGAAGCATGATAGACCTGAGCAAAAGAGCTTAAGGAGAGAGCCCAGGCCCAGTTTTCAAATCCAACTGACAAAAATGAATAAATAAATAAAATCCAAAAAGACCATCTTTGTAGTTTGAGATAGACAGTGAAATAACCTGTCATTTTCATGGCAAAGAATAATCCATTTTGTCCCAGAACATAAGAACCTTCAGTCTTTACCAAATATATCAAGCCTATCAATATCAATCTTTGTAGGGTCGATCTCTGTTCTTGCAGAATTCTGCATGTACCTGACCACCTACCAGGCTCAGCTTATGTCATGTCAGCAATATGGGCTCCTGTGGTCTTCTACAGAATGTCCAGATGGCCTAGATCCCTTCTGACAATGTGATGACCCACAGAGAAAGAGAATTACCATATCTCTGGGGTAAGATCATGAATACATCCTGCTATTCATCCCATATGAATGCAAATTGCTTCTGTCCTTCTCTTTGGTGAGGACTGAAAAGAATGCATCTGTCCAATCAATAACTCCATGCTACTTACCAGAGTCTCTAATAAAGACACTACCTCCATCTGAGCAGCTGCAATTGGTTGTGCTGTTTGGTTAAGTGTGCAGTCATGTACTGTTATTTCCAGTGGTCTATCTGGGTTTTGCAGGACTCCTCCCTCTATGTCCTTTAAGTGGTTGAAGCAGGCACACAATTCTGCTTGTTCCCAACATGATCATTGTTTTACATTTGTGACTTCAATTAGTGTTAGGAAAGGTTTCCAGGGGTTCTGTGTAGCCTTGTGGATTAAATGGCTCTCTATTTACAGGTGAATGGGTCTGTGTAAGGATTTGACCAGCAGTTTTAGATGTTCATTTCTGTCACATATTCAGTAGCTGGGGAAATGGTCACCAGGTGAACCTGGATCAAATGCTGGCATTTGGATACAGTGATTGGTTACTATGGCCCTGACCAGGACATGAGTGTGTGTGCTCTAGGCTTATACTTTAGGCTGGTACTCTATCAGGGGCCAAGGTAGTACTTTGGGACTTGGGTTCAGTATCCGTTTGAAACTTGTTTCTACCAGTCCTTTAATGGTGTGGGTATTCTTATTTCCCCAGTGTGCTGTTACCCACATAAAATATCAATGATCTCTCCAGGAAAAAAAAAACTGGGGGAATCACATGTACAAATATTGCCTTAGTTCATTTGCTATAGCTAAAACTGAGTATTGGGTTTAACCAAACCAAACCAAAACAACAAAAAGCTCCTTTTGACTTACTGTTGTGAAAATCCAAAGGCCAGAGCCTTTGGTGAGGGATTCATGATAACTCTGGTAAGAGCAGAAGAGAAGGAGCCAAAGCCATGGAGCTTACATGACAGCAGACAGCTCTCAAGGCGACTAACACACTCTCTTGGGGGCCACATGCTAATTCCTTTGTGAGGGTGCAGCCCCAGGAGCTAATGACCTCTGGAAGGTCCCACTACCTTTCACTGTCATTAGAGTAAGGAATCAGGCCTTCCTATGAGTTTTGACGGAGACCTGCCATAGTCACACCTATATTTTCTTTTTTCTTTTTTTATTGTTATTACAAAGATGATGTACAAGAGGGGTTACAGTTATATGTCATTTCTTTTTGAACAATATCACCCCTTCCCTCATTTGCTCCCAGTTTTCCCTCCCGTCACCACTCAGAGGTTTATTTTCAATATAGTGTCCAGTGAGTACCATAGCTGCATTTTTCCCCCTTTGTTCAATTCTGTGCCTCCTCTTACCTCCCCCAAAGACATAAAATTGAACAAACAAGACCAAAAGAAAAGAAAAACAGCAACAAAAAATAAAACCTCTTGTTTCCATTTCAACTGGAGTTCATTTCAATAAATAGTATTTGGTATGATCTGAAGCGCATAGGCATTGTGCCTTTGTGTTCCTTTCCTAAAAACAACCTTCTTTGGTCTCACTGTGTGTGAAAGCCTCAAGTCCTATATAATGTATCATGTCCCAGTGCACTTTAGATCTAGCTTCTGTATATAAGAGAAAACATGCCACAGCCTGTATTTTCTATGATGTGGTTGCTCATGGCAGGGAGGAGTGTCTGGCCTTTTCTTCACATAGCCACCAGTGAGTTCTTCAGCGATCCTGGCATCCTCACAAATGCTATGTCCTCCAGGACCCTCAGAGCCACAGTGTATTTGCTGGTCTTACAGTAGAGAGCTATTCTAGAAAACACATGTGAGCATGCGCGTGCGCATACACACACACACACACACACACACACACACACACACACACACACACACACACACACTTCTCTGCATCCCTGATCCATCACTCAAAGCTTGTTATTATAGCAGTCTATCGTATTTAATATGAGCCATGTTTTTTTCTCAATTGAGTCAGTTGGACAGAGTATTAGAACTTGCTGCCAGTGCCTGTACAATATCTCCATTATTTAATTCTTTTTTTCTTCCCTCGGTCCAACATCCTTAAGATTTACCGCAAGGCATATCTTCAAGTTCTTTCCAGCAATCTATAGACAGGTCTGACAGCTCCTCTGACATTTAATACTATAATCTGTCCAAGTTTGTTCTTCTTCCACTGAGTCATGTTGATATTGACTTTGGTTGTTGGTCTGGTTGGAAGGATGGGAGCTCGGAGCATATCCTGAGAAGAGCCAGCATTGTTTTAGTTGTCTTACTTGAGGCCTTCTGCACAGCTTTTTAGTAAAGAGGGAAATTCATCCCAAGCCACTCAAAGCTTTCTAGGGCAGCCACTTTGAGGCCATATGAAACATGAAAGAGAGAATACTTTGAGTTTACACAAAATTGGGGTTGCATTTCCAGCTTCTTTAGAAAAGTCTTTAATTTTTCTTTGCTTGAGCATTTTCTTCTTGAAGATGGAAATAATAAGGTAATTTTTAATTGTGATCATGCTTGAAAAGCAATGTTCGCCTTGTTTTGTTTTTCTTTTTAAACTATCTCTTCCTTCCTTCCTTCCTTCCTTCCTTCCTTCCTTCCTTCCTTCCTTCCTTCCTTCCTTCCTTCCTTCCTTCCTTCCTTCTCTCTCTCTCTCTCTCTCTCTCTCTCTTTCTTTCTTTCTTTCTTCTGCTGGTCCTACCTTGGACCAACTGAATCAGAATCCCTGGAAATCTGCATATTTTACACTCCCCCCCCTCCAGGTGACTCAGAGGCTTGATGGGGCAGAGAACATCTAACTAGCTCATCTCTTAGTGCTGAACCTTATACTACATGAGGCCAGCCATTGGTTGTTTTGAAATCTGTGGGCTCCATTTACAAAAATAGAACCTGGAAGAGGTCACCCTCCAAGAGTTTTTATACTTTCAATGGCATGCTCACATACATCCTCCTGGCATCCTCCTGTCCTGAATGAAATGAAGAAGTTTTTGCAGCTTGTTGGTAGGAAAGACAACTTTGTTCTGACTGAAGGTCAAAAGAGCCAATGGGGGCTGGGAAGGTGGCTCAGTGGTAGAGCGCTTGCCTTGCATACATGAGGCCCTGGGTTCTATTTCTCAGTACCACATAAGCAGAAAAAGCTTATTCCTCAGCACTCATAAGCAGAAAAAGGAAGTGGTGCTGTGGCTCAAGCAGTAGAGCACTAGAATTGAGCTGAAGAGCTGAGGGACAGAGCCGAGGCCCAGAGTTTAGGCCCCTTGACAAAAAAAAAAAAGAGGAAGAAAGAAAAGAAAAGAAAAGAAAAAGGAGCCAATGAACTTTTTCTTTCCTTTTTTCCTCTTCTTTTTTCTTTTCCTTCTCTTTTCTTTCCTTCAGTTCCTTCCTTTCTTCCTTCTCTTCCTTCCTTCCTTCCTTTCTTTTTCTTCCTTTCTTTTTCTTTCTTTCTTTCTTTCTTTCTTTCTTTCTTTCTTTCTTTCTTTCTTTCTTTCTTTCTTTCTGTCTGTCTGTCTGTCTGTCGTCTTTCTTTCTTTCTTTCTTTCTTTCTTTCTTTCTTTCTTTCTTTCTTTCTTTCTTTCTTTCTTTCTTTCTCTCTTTCTTTCTGCCTGTCCTGGGGCTTAAACTCATGGCCTGTCCCTGTGCTTTTTTGCTCAAGAACCACAGGTCCACTTCCAGCTCTGTGGTGATTAATTGGAGATAAGAATCTCATGGACTTCCTGCCTGCACCTGCTTTGAACCCTGATTCTTGGATCTCAGCTTCCTGAGTTGCTAGCAAAATCTCAGCACCTGGAACTTTCTTATGTTAAGTACAGAATTTCATGGAAAGATGCTTTATCATGCACTTGATAAAGAATCTGTATTCTGTTTTTGTTTAGTAAGATATCCTACAAATGTTAATAAAGTCAGTATTATGCTGATTTTTTTTCAGAACAGAATACTCACCTCAAATTATATTTCAGCATGATGGACATTGTTCTCTGTGGTTGTTGGGATATTTTTTTATTTTCTTTTTAAAATTTTTATTCACTAATACTGATTTTCTTCCAAAAGTATTGTCATTTGTTAATGGGGTTCTTACAAGGTGCTGTTTTGCAACTTCCTGAATTTCCACCAATCCAGTCATTTGGTGATTTGGGGATGGAGGGTTCTTTATTTGTTTTTATTTTGTTTTGTTTTTGGTGAGAAGGGAATCTTCATCATTGCTCCCAGAGGACTGGGAGTCAAGAGGCCCCTCTCTACTCTCTGCCTGTGGAGTCAGCTAAAAGGGAGATCCGGGTTTTAAGCTAACAGAACAGCTGTCAGGGCCAATTAAGGCAAAGCTCTGCTTAAGAGAGCAGGATTAGAAATCTTGACCAAGTCATGTTCAGAGAATATCTGCTTGGTGAGAAGACAAAGTGAGTGCCAAGGATATTTAAAAAAAAATAAAAATCTCAAATTATTCTCTCTTTAAAAATCATAATATAAGCATGACTGGTTAAAACATCTGTTGTGAAGGGCTACAATTTGTACAGAAGCCTGAAGTGGTTCTGTTCCGTCTTATAATTTTTGTCTGCATCCATCAAACTGTCTATGTGCCTTGCTTTTATTAGCATGCAGGTTGCTGTTCTGTACTCACTTGGCCTTTTTCTGGGCAAAAAAAAAAAAAAAAACCAACAAAAGTTTTTTTGTAAAGGACCAAAAGTCAGGCAGAGTGTTCTAGGAAGGAGAGGTATAAGCAAAACTGAAAACTAAAAATATCCCATTTAGTTAATATTTAACACCTTGCATTTTCATGAAGTAGGTTGCAAACTGAAAGCCCATCAGTGGCTGGGGGAACCAACCATCTTTTTCTTTAATATTTTAGTACCTGAAACCACTTAGCAGTAAGGACGGGCTTGTCTGTGAACGAAATGTGTTTAGTCAAGGCCAGATTTCCACTGTTAGAAAAACCAGCCACCCACAAGCTATTAACAGGAACACAAGCCAAAACCACCAGGCTCAGGAGTCTGCGGCAGAGCTCTGAGGACTAAGGATTGCCTTCTTCCTTTCCCTCCTAACCTTATTCTCAGTAACAGGGCTTCTCAATTCTTTTTGGTAATCCCTTTCTTTCATCTCCATTATTCTAATCAAACTCTCATCAATGAATCAATAACCACCATGATTTAAAGGGTTAAAATTGTGACTCTTTCTCCCTACTTTAAGGAAAAAGAACTGGAGACTGAACTCAAACATCAAAGGCTAATAATGCAATCTATTGTATCCATGTAATTAAACCTCTTTACACACAAAAACAATCCTCAGAATAACAAGCCTGGGGAGAGCCTGTTCCTCTTACCCATAGGGATAAGACAATTAGCTGATACCCAAAACTGTGGCCTAACTAACCCTGATATGCTATGTTGTGTCCTATGTACACAGAACTATACTAAAAGTTGTTTCACAACTTAGGCACAGCAAGAAAGGAATAATAACAAAGAGCGAAGTAGAACAATTGTAATGCTATTCTGTATTTAGAAAGTCACATGTTATATTTATCTATCATCTTTCTCAAAATATCTTATTGTTTGCCATCCTACTGTATTGCTTTCACCATTCTTTCAGTGTTCATGGTAAATTGATACTTAAAGGACACATACACACCTTCCTGCTTCTCTTTGGTGTATCTGAATTGTCAGCATTACTATGCTTGAGCCTTGTGGGCATTAAAGAATTACTTGAACACAAGCCCTGCAAGTCTATGACACTTCATCTGATAGCCATGAAGTCTACAAAGTAACTAACAGGCAGGCAGAGGGATACATGCAATGTAGAGATATTGGACAAACAGATGATGCATGTCCCAGGAAAGGTTGGACCAGAATGGAGAGCTACTCAGAATCATGTTATTTAAAATGATGAGCAATTTAAAAGCATAAATTATTTCTGGAAATGTATATTTAATACTTTTGGGAATGAGATTGACCACGGGTAACTGAAACTAGATGAAATATCCACCAATTGGGAAAGCAACAAGAAGACTGGGTCACTACCATGATGTCCACATTCTTGGTTTGGGGATGAAGGAAAATTATACCCCAAAATAATGACTGGCATGTTGGGGCTGAGGTTCTCTGGAGCTTAGTGATGCCTACTTTCTGGGTAGTTAGGACTACAGGCGTGAACCATGAGCACTCAGCTCACATGACAGTTTTTTAAAGGACTTGGAACAATTGCTTAGTTAGTGCTTCTGCACCAAATATATATGGTAAGATTTACTTACGTCATTATACTTGTGTTTAGGGAGGGCATCTTTGATTTAGTTATGTAATTATGTAAAATATTTACATGTTTTTAAATTAAAACCTACAAGGCAAATAAGTTTTATGTCCCCTGCCCTGTTGTCTCTTTCTCTCACAGGTAATTATTTTTTTCTTAAATGTATGGGTTGTCCTTCCATTGTGGTTTTTAATAAGTAAATATCCTTTTTTTTATGGGACTTGAACTCAGGGACTGGGCACTGTTCCTGGGCTTTTCTGCTCAAGGCTGGTATACTACTACTTTGAGCCACAGCACCATTTCCAGCTTTCTGGTAATTAATTGGAGATAAGAGTCTCATGAACTTTCTTGCTTGGGCTGCTTCGAACCATGAGTCTCAAGTCTCAGCCTCTGAAATAGCTAGGATTACAGGTATTGAGCCACCACTGCCTAGTATTCACACACACACACACACACACACACACACACACACACACACACACACACACACACACACACACAGCCATATGCCCATCATTCTCTAGGTCAGTATTTCATTGAGTTACTTTTGAGTCATATAGCAGTGGTAGAAGTGGTCCACATGCAAAGAAAGGCATATGGAAGAGAGAAGGCAATGGTGGGGAAAGGAGAGGAAAGGGAAGAAGAAAGGGAAGAAAGCCAGAAAGACAGAGGGAAAACACAGCAGGTGATAGGACCCTTTCTTTCTTGTTTAGATCTATTTCTCACTAAAGAAAACTATAAAGCATCTCAATTGACTATGCATCTTTGTCCGTGGTAAGCTAGATTATCCACAGTCTTTCCCAAACTTGCAACATATTTTAGTCCTAGTAGGTAGAACTCAATCACTATCTTGACAATGAAAATAAACCTGCTAATTACTTCACTTCATCAAATCTACCTGAACTTTACTCCTAAGCAGAAAGGGGTCTTAAAACATTCCACTCTTAGGGATCATCATCTAACGGCTTTCCCCATGTTTTTTGTCAGAGATCAACTATTCAAATCCTCCTCAACTGCATTAGGAAACTGGAAATCCATGAAACTGGAAATCTGTGATGTCTTCCAGCCCCAGACGTAAGCCTGAATATGAGGCTAAGAAGTAAAAGACCAGGAGGAGAAATACATAGGCATGAGCTATATATGCTTCACTTAGTTCATGGCAAATAAAAACCATAAAGAATCGTTTGGCTCTGACCAAACTGTGAGCTAAATGCTCCCATTTTCCCCAGCTAGAACAGATGGCTGAATTTCCATCAGTCTCCAATTTTGTTAGGAGATGTGTCCCTTTTCTCAAATTGCAGTCTTCAAATCAAGCTTTGGCTGATTATTTGAGCTTCTAGTCATGTCTGCTTTTACATCTCCCCATGGACCCTGGAGAGTGCCACCTCACTACCTGCGTGACCACTAGCTTCAAGTCATCCTTGTCATTCTGCAGCAAAGTATGGCCTGGATGGAAGTATATGGGTATGGCCTTGACAGGAAGTATGGAAAACAGATCAGGCAATTACAAAACAAATGTGTCACCATTAGTCTTCAGCTAATAGTGTTGAGGTCCTGGGGCCTCTTACTAAGATCCTGTGGTCTTATTAGCCATCTTCTGAGCTAAATTTGGTAGGTGGTATTTTCCAGGACTCTTTTCTTTTAAATAAGTTTTTTATTGTGAAAATACCATACAGAGGGGTTACAATTACATGAGCAAGCTAATGAGTACATTTCTTATCAAGCATTGTTGCCTCCTCCTTTGTTTTCCCATCTCCACGACTACACCCCCCCAAAGTTGTAAAGTTTAACTTCCTGCATTCTCTCCTCCAAGTTTCTTCTTATCCTGTTTTCCAAAATCTCTAAAGCTTGAACTCTATGAACTGCTGAAAGGTTGACTACCTAGAAGGTACCTGTTTCTTCTTTCCTAAGACTATTTACCTGCCTGATACTCTGATCCTTACCTGACCTTTCTTGACTTAAATATTATCTCCAACTACGTTACTCTTACCGATCCTTGTCTCTTTCCCAGTAATAGAAGAAAATTATAGACAGCCATTGTCTCAATAACACATTCTATTGTAGATTCAGTACCATAAGCCAGCAAGTTAAGAGTCCTGATTTTAAATTAGCTCTTACTTAAAATATACATGATTTTACACTAACACATGAATGTTGGAAAGACAATGTAAATGTTCTCTTCACCTAAGACAGACGAGTCTTTGATGTTAACTCAAGCAGAAGGATTATGGTGAAATCCTTAAGTAGATGAGCAGCTCTTGAGTTGGACAGATAGATGTGAAATGTCTGTTCTAATATTCAATGTCTTTAGATTTTGTTATGTGACTGCTTATTGGCTTTAGGAAGAACTTATCTAGCCTCTCTGACCCTCGGTTTCCCTATCTATGAAACAGGGATCGTAGGACTCATCTGTGTTATCATGGACAAATATTTGGTCTAGGTCTCCAGTTCCTGACTCAAAGCCCTCTGAATCTCTTGGGTATTAGGAACGTCTTCCATCCTAATGGGATAGTTCTTGACAGACCCAGCATGAGGAGAACTTCAGTATTAGTGCAGTATCCACCAGGACCAGGCTTTCACAATAAGCTAGAACAGCCAGTCCCCATATCCCAACCTCCTGGGAGGAGAGAGAAACTAAGATCAAGTTCATCACTAATGGCCAATCATTTAGTTGACTATACCTATGTAACGTGGATTTCATCAACCTTCCTCCCCCAAAGAGCAAAGTCTAGAGAGCTCCAGGTAAGGGAACACCTTGAGATTGGAGGAAGGCAAAGCATCTCTGTGTGCCCTTCCCCCATATCATATCCTACACACCTCTTTTCCATTTGGCTGTTTCTGATTATTCAAGTCAGGCAGACTAGTAACAATGAAGAGACACATTTCATAAACACAGGCTGAATTCTCTGTCAGTTTAGCAAATTTTGGAACCTAGAATGATAGCTATAGGAGTGCTGTCTGAGTGTCTGTTGGCCAAACATACCGGTGACAACATTGGAAGTGGTAGCAGTGTTGTTGGGCTTACCCTTCTTTAAGACCTGTGGATATCACCTCAAGGTAAAAATAATGTCAGAACTGGATTGGGTTGTAGGAACCCCAGCTGGTGCCATAGAATGGGACATTTGATGTTGGAAAAGGCAGTGTAGTACGTTTGGTGCTAGGAAAGACAGTTCATTCCCACCACATAGGGCTGCTGTGGAAATGCAATCAAATACTGTTGATAAGACACTGCTTGGTAATGAATCTTGGTCTTGGTAATGAATCTATGGCCTACTGTTATCATCATCATTATTACAGAATAAGAATAACCTATCACTATGAAGGTCAAAGAACATGGACCTAAACCTAGACATGAATGCTCATCACTTCTAACTGCTCATAGCTTTCTGTAAAGGCTTTAGAATTTTGTTTCATTACTAGTCTATGTACTGGAATTAGATTATTTTCTAAACCATGTTGGATTTTTTTTAACTTAAAAACCATTAATCCTATGTTCTAAAACAGTTGTTAACAAAATACAGTTCCTTCTTTCCTTTCTTCCTTCCTTCCTTCCTTCCTTCCTTCCTTCCTTCCTTCCTTCCTTCCTTCCTTCCTTCCTTCCTTCCTTCCTTCCTTCCTTCCTTCCTTCCTTCCTCCTCCGCCCTTTCTCGTGCCAGTACTAGGTGTGAGAGTCTAGGTGCTTCCCTTAGTGTTTACCTCCAGGCTGGCGCTTTACTACTTAAGCCACAGATCTACTTCCAAGATTTTTGCTGGTTAATTGGAGTCACACAGACTTTCTTGCCTGGACTGGTTTCAAACCTAAATCCTCAAGTCTCAGCCTTCTGAGTAGCTAGGATTACAGGCATAAGCCATTGACACCCAGCAAGTACCATACTTTTCAAATAAGGGCTTCTGGTACATATATTTTTGTTCACCAAACATAAACATATACCATGTCAATCAGAGTCTTTAAGAGTAACAAGTCCTTTCTAAATATATAGATACAAGGTAAGAAGAAGTTTACAGTGTTTTCTTCCCTTACCCAAATCGCTTGTCTAGAATTTCCTCTGGGGAGAGTTCATTCCAGTTGCAGCCCATGGCTGAACAATCTTGGGCCAAACAAGAGCCCCTTGAATCAGTGATGTGGGGGTGACAAGAATGAGTATGAAGTGTGGTTAGAGGTTAACACTATTTGAAGGCCTGGACCCCTTCATAGCTTTCAATCATGAGTGTGATTGAGTTGATTTGTTTACAAAGAGGCAACCTGGATGGACCAGATTTTGTATTCAATTAGCTGAAAGGTGGGGAGAAGGCAGGGAAATGGAAGGGACAGTGTGATAGATATCTATTTTATTTTTCTGACTCTAAGAAGTGTCTCAGCCCTGCAGACAGAGGGGCAACAAATTAAGCTGAAGGAGATTTTTAGTCATCAGTAAGTCTTAGGGACCACAGGATGTTACTAAATATTGGGGCTCTTTTCTCTGTTTAGGATCTCAGTGTTTGTGCATCATAAAAACATAATGAAGAAACTTCTTCTGGGCTTCACAAATGGGCAGATTTGGAAGTGCTGGGAGATAATATAAGCAGAGACTTTGAGACGCTTGAAGAAACCACAAATAAAACCCTCATCTTGAGGTTCCGGGAGCAATTCATCTGTATAAAGCAAAGGGAACAGAGGAAGTGTTACCTTCTGAAAGAGTGCCCAAAACAATCTGTTTGGGGCCAATGAAGCACAATGGATCAGACAGATTTACAGAGTCACGAAGAGATTGGTACTTTTTAAATGTTTGTATTTAATGTGTTCTCTAGCCTGGTCCCTAAGGCCACATTCTAGGGGTGTCATGTATGGAGTAGAGACTGACAAAAGGAAGGAAATAGGAACTCAGTAATTGACTAACAATAACTGATAACAAAAAGAAAACACTTAGAACGGTAGATGATAATGAAACTTCAGTGAATGTAAAGTGAATGTGGTCTCCCTCTACTGATTATTAAGTAGCAAATGGAAGGACAGTGTATACCATGCAAAACAATCACATCCCAGGTGAGACAAAATTAGACAGTGTAAAACTGCATCCCACTGTAATTTAAATCTTGTGAAAAATTAACTTAAAACATGAGTTAATTTCTAATTTTCCCCAATGGGCTCTCCTCTCAGAGTGTTTTGTTTGTTGTTTTTGCTGTTTCTTTGTTTCCTTCTTTTTCAAAGTACTAAGCATTGAACTCAGGGCCTTGCGCTATAAGGCACTGTGATATTGAGCCATTCCTCTACCCTCTTTTTTTTCCCTTTCTGCCTTGGGTAGCCTCAAGATGAGGTCTTGCCATTATTTATGATGGGGCCAGCCTGGACTGTAATCCTCCTACTTTCTTTCCCATGTCCCTGGGGATATCAGGAACAAATCACTATGCCCAGCTATATGTTTCTCTGGTAGCTGAGAGGGCAACCCCAATACTGGCTGAGATGGAATCTCACAAACTTTTCTCTTCTGGCTGGTCTTGAATAGCAGTCCCCAAAACTCCAATGCACCTACTCATTGGTTTAGATGGAGTCTCACAAATTTTTCTGCCCAACTTGGCTTCCCAAGGCAATCCTGGAATCTCTGCCTCCCCAGTAGCTAGGATTACCAATTTGAACCATTATGCCCAGCTGATCTAAGAGTATGTGATAATGGATAAAGAGGCTGGTGGACAAAATGAGGACATACTGGTCCAAGAGTCAGGACCCTGGGGTTTGCAGCTCATTCACACACTGACTTTGCACAAAACCCTTTGCCACTTTGAGTCATAAAGAAAATGAGGGAGTTGTGTTGGATGAGCTTCAAAGACCTTTCCGGCTCTCTCCTCCAGTAATTCCATGTTTCTGCATATAAGGGGAACATATTTTGTGAGTGAGGACCATCGTGTCTGAAGACAATTAATGTCCCATGACCCTGGTCTGGAATTTATTCCATGTACAGATCGTGAAAAGCTTTAGCCGGATTTATGCTATTTTTTTTTCTTCTTCTGGCCCAGGACGTTTTACAAAAAAAAAAAAAAAAAGTAATTGCCTGCAAGACTTTAAACAATTTATTCAGCATGTCTCAGAAAGCCTTGGAATTCAAGATCTTCCACAAAGTTAGGGTAGAAGTCTTGGAAATGGGGATTGCCATGGCCCAATCAAAGACTGACAGCAGCAAAGGAGGAAATGCCAGTGGAGCAACCGTGCCGAGGGCTGAGGTGGGCAAGTCATGGGTTCCTTAGTGGGCTTTTGCCACAGAGAACTTGCAAAGGGAAATCTAAAGACCCAGCAGGTGACTGTCTACCCGATCCCATGTGGGAGCCAGCTCAGCCTGGCAACAGAGAATACCAATCCTTTGCTCCTCATCAGCACACTAAGACCCTGAGAAAGCTCAATGAAATTTATAAATCCCTAATAAGACACATAAGGACCAAGACTGTGATTGGATGTAGTTTGTCTCCCCTCTCCCCCCAAATTTATGTGTTGGGAGCTTATTCTTCAGTGTGCTAGTATTAAGGTTGTAGCTCCCTTAAGAGGTGGAGTCTAGGAAGTATCACTGTTGCTCAAGTGTTTGCCTTGAGTTAAAGAGCTCAGGGACATTGCCCAGGCCAAGAGTTCAAGCCCCACAATTGATCCAAAAAAATTTAAGAATTACCTAGTGGAAAGTAATTAAATCACTGGAGCATCAACCTTGAAAGATTCACACTGACCACCTAGAGTGAGTTATGTCCCAAGAAAATGGGCTGTGATAGACAACTGAACTTGACCCTTAAATCTTTCTACCTTCCTTCCTTCCTTCCTTCCTTCCTTCCTTCCTTCCTTCCTTCCTTCCTTCCTTCCTTCCTTCCTTCCTTCCTTCCTTCCTTCCTTTGTTCCCATGACAATACTGTTTGCCATGTTGTGATGTAGCAAAAATGAACCCTGAGCAGATGCCAGCGGAATACAGTACCAGCTCTTGACCACCCATACCTGTTATCAGGTTATCACCTTAGAAAATGGACAGAGAAAACCGGGAACCTTGATGCCACAGTGAGGACAAAGCATGTCCGTTATCAGCATCATAGCAGAACCATACACAAGCTCACACACTCACCCCGCCACCATTCAGCAACTGTGGGGCTTTAAAGGGGTGCTAGTTCCCCAAGAACACAATTCTCCCTTCTGTAGAGAGAGGGAGAGCCAGAATGACTGGGATCCTCCAGGGTGGCCCATGTCACCCCTTCCATTTTATTTTATTTTAATGGTAGTCACGGGGCTTAAATTCTCTCCAAGGCACTGTCCCTGAGTGTTTGTGCTCAAGGCTGTACTCTACCACTTTGAGCCACAGCTCTACTTCCAGCTTGTTTTGTGAGACTTTTGTCTCACAGACTTTCCTGCCTGGGCTGGCCTTAAACTAGGATATTCAGATCTCAGCCTCCTGAGTAGCTCGTTCTTCTTACCAATGCTCAAGAGAGAAACTCCATCCACAGGAGAGATGAAATAACACCCATAAATGGAGAGCTTGGTCCATGGGTACCAGCTCTGCCATAGCTTAGTGATCACATGGGACAGGGATGAAGGGATGGGGAAAAGATAGAAAGAAAACACCAAGGATAGATTCTGAATTTCCAGTTGGCATGTTTGGTTTTGAATTGTGGTCAGTTGAATCTATGAATGAAGAACTTGCAGATATCGATGGCTAATTGTGGTTAATAACATGAGACCATAGTTCTATCTGTAAAAATTACATTAATAATGGTGCATATCTCAAATCTCCAAGGGTGTAGCTCAATGCATTCTTGGTGACACACCCATGGATGCACCCATGGATGTGGAGCCTTGCTAGGAAGGAAATGGAGCTTAGTAGGCAAGACTGCAGGGCTGCATTCGAACATAGGGATACTAGGGATGGAGCTGGATGCTGGTATCTCATACCTGTAAACCTAGCTACTCAAGAAGCTGAGATCTGAGGGTCATGAGATGAAGCCAGTGAAGAAGACAAACCCAAGAGACTTTTATCTCTAATTAACCAGCAATGGCTGGGGATAATTTAGTGAACAGCTCCTTCTCAAGGACTTCGCATTGTACTGTAGAAGTAAAAATCACTTGGGAAAGCAACAAAGGCATGCCCAGGATTGTTTCAACCCTCAGCATGTACTAAGAAAACATTAATATCTAAGAGACATTAATATCACTTATGAGTGACATAACCCCAATGAATTTAAGTCATCCCATCCTATCAATGGGGGTAGATGCTCACTGCGGATATCAAAACCCATGGATATTTAATTTCCTTATATAAAACTGTGTTGTATTTCCATAGCCTGTGCACATCCTCCTTTCTAGTTTGAGTCATTTCTAGATTGCCTGGACTACCCCAATAGAAGGTAAGAGCTAGTAAAGAGTTGTCCTTCTCTATTATTTAAAAAACACAGTCATGGAAAAAATTATGCTAAGTGAAGTAAGCCAGGCCCAACGAAACATACGTTCTATGGTTTCCCTTATTTGCAATAACTAGTATATGTCTAGGACAAGCAGAAGAGGTCAAAAGCTATGTACATATAACCAGATAAGATGATGTTAAGCAAAATGAACCCCAAGATAGGGACACAAGTGGTTTTTTTTCTTTCTTGCTATTGTTTTTAACATATTTATAATGTACTATGTGATTTGTTTGTTTCTTTGGCATATTCCTCCCCCATGGTATAAGTCCTGTTGTCACTATATTTAATGCCAGTGTCCTGCATCTTGTATATACATTTTTCTAATTTGGGGAGGGGAAGAGAAAAAACAAAATGCTTAAATAGGGATGTAGCTTGACCCATTGTAACAATGATATGTACAAAACACCATGCTTAAAATGAACTATACAACTTCAGGAGTGGTGCGGGAGGGGGGAGAGAGGGTGTGGGGGGAGCCGGGGGGAGGGAGGAGGGGAGGGAATGGGATGGTAGGGGAAAAACAAAGAAGGGGGTAACAATGCTGGACAGGAAATGTACACATTACCTTACTGATGTAACTGTAACCCCTCTGTACAGTATCTTTACAATAAAAAAATATACACTTAAAAAAAATACAGAGTTAGTGCAAGATGCACCCTTCCAAATAATTTTGAGCCACAGTTGGCTGAATCCATGGATGAAGAAGTTGCTGTTCAGAGGGCCACCTGTGGTCAGGCCAATTTGCCCATGGCCCCAGCTGCAAAATCGCGTCAGTGTAGAATGCTCACTAACTTGTATAGCAAAGTGTTGATAATACAAGATAAACAGACAGTTCAAGTAGTAATTAAAGCATGCTGACTGGCCAGGCTGCTTCAGTCCTGTGCTAACACAGCTCCAGGCCAGCCCAGTAGTGACCAGATGAAAACTTACATCCAGATTGACCATCTGAATCCTAGCAGATTGCTGATCTACCAAAACCACGGGACACCATCATCACTGTTGTCTTAAACTGCTGAATCTTGGAGTGATTTGTTATGTGGCAACAAGCAACTAGAAAACAAGTTGTTTTGCATAAAAAGAGCCCTTCTTGTCATTATTTTTTTCTTGGAAAGAAGAAATCTCCTCTCAAAAGGTTTATTTTTCCAATGGAGCCTTTTCTACAATGCAGGGCTAGGGGTATAGAGGTTGAGCATTTGCCTCACATACGTGAGATCCTGGGTTCTATCCCTAGCTCCACAAGGAATAACATGTAAAATTAGGAAATAAATACATAGGTTATTCATAGCAGATGTGAGGTTGAAGAAGGACAAGCAATCAGGAGACAACTGCTATTGTGATGACAGTTTAATATCAACTGCCAGCTTCAAAGGGGAAGAACCCTGTCTACCAAGGGAGGGGAGGCATGAGGAGGCAGGCTACAAGGGAACTATGAGCAAGTGCCTGCATCTCAACTTCTGCGGGAAGGAACAAGTGAAGGAGGAACAGCAGGCTTGCTTGAATCATTTCAGTAAACTCTGGGGCAGAGGAGCTCTATCTGTCTGGTAGCTGACTCTGGGGTGAACAAGGCTAGGGAACATTGGCCCTGAGGGGAAGTTGAATGAGAACCCCACAAAGGGAATGGTTGTTTTGTGGACTCTGGAAGAACCGGTTTGCATTTGACATGGTCCAGCTGTTGAAACATCAGGATACAGCAAATAAAAGATACGGTTACCACAGAGCGTGCCCCCTGCGATAAAAGCATCCATGTCTGAATCATGTGTTCCTGAGCCCCTGTGTGGCCAGGGTACATGTCATGACCCACTGCTAGCCTTTGGGAACTAATAAAGGGAATATCAAAGAGAGAAGAGGGTACTTTGATCCTGAGAATAGTTTTATTCCCTGGTAAAAAAAAAAAAAAAAAAAAAACTTACAATGGAAATCAGCCCAGGCAGAAAAGTCTGTGAGACTCTTCCTTCCAATTAACACTGGGGGACTAGAAACGGCATTGTGGCTCAAAGTGGTAGAATGCCAGCCTTGAGCAAAAGAGCTCAGGGACAACACACAGGCCTGGAGTTCAAGTCTTATCCTCCCCTATCCCCCCCAAAAATAGAGGGAGACTTACACAAGAAGGAGCCCTCTCTTCTCTTCATATCTTGAATATTGTCACATAGAGACTCTAAGCTTGGGAATTCCACATCAGCTTATGACCACAAGAGGACAACAGAGAGATTCACAGGAAAGGCCAGGTGGAGCAACACACACACACCACACACACACACACACACACACACACACACACACACACAGCACAGCACAGCACAGCACATACTACTGAGGTCCTAGACCACACCGGAATCATATTGTCTAAGCAAAGTTTCTTCTCTGGGTTTGATGCAGCCAAAAAGAATCCATAACTGACATACAATGTTGGCTAGAAACGTATGTCATCATGAGAAAAACCACTTGCCTCTCAGTCTCAGACTCCTCCTCTAACCCACCATGCTTGGAGGGGACTTCAGTTACCTTACCATAGAGTACACACTGAATGCAAGCCTCATGGCTGAGCACTGCCAGCTTGCAAAGCCATGAGGAACAGTTTAGTGAAGTGGGGGGTTCATTTAAGGAGAAAGAAGACAGATGGGGAACCACAGCCCTTGCTGGAAGCCCTGACAACAAGAGACCACGTCCATATGCTGCCTGGGGCTGAGGCTGCCCAAGGGGGACCCATGCCTGCCTGGCGTTCAGTGTGGCGGGACATATGGAAGCTGTGAGGAGGTGTTTCATGTGGTCCCTGGATGAATGGTGCACAGCTTTTCATCCAAGGAACATACAGGATCTGTCCACCGTGCTTCGGAGGCTCTGTGCAGCACCCATCAGAGGAACAGGGAGGAGTCTGAATAACATGAAATAGGAGGAACACAAAGAAGAGGAGGATGAATGTGTCATTGTAATTGGTGAAATACGGATGTAGGATGTCTGATTTCAATACACTGAAAGGGTGGGAGGCATGTGGCCGGCAGCCCCGAGGGTCTGTGTTGACTGTGTGCTCCAGAGAACATGTCTAGTCACGTGGATTTCTTTGAAGCCGACATGCCATGGGAAGCAATGTACAACTTTAGAGCTCTAATCTATTGGCTAATGAAAAATTTGGCAGGCAACGAGGAGGAGTAGTGAAAGCAAAATTGATAAAAAAAAAAAGAAAAGAAAAAGGGGGGGGTGGATAAAAGTCTAGAGTGATTAGGAGTCTCCTGTGTAGCTCAGTTTTAGAACTCTTCCTGGACCATGTCATGTGTTATACGAGGGTAACTTGATTGGTGGCATGTATTTTGTTTTTCACATAGGTTGGAAGGTTTTCTTTCCCAAGCTCACTATTAAAGCAGTTGCATTAATTCACTCTTGTTTCTGGATTTAGCCTCCCCTCCCCCCCCTGCCGCCCCTCTCTCCATGATACCTTCATGCATCCTGTCATTCCCCCAGCCTTAACATTCACATGTGCCAAACACAGGCACTGAGAAATAGTCACAGGTGAAGCAGACATCACTTCCAGCACAAAGCTGGATCCCACCAGATCAGTCCATCTTGCTGCTGTGCCGATAAACACAGACACCATCACTGTTTCCAATTCTAATTGCTTTGGTAAAGGTCATAGATGTTAGGAAAATAGAGGAGGACAGAAAAGGAATAGGCTGGACTCGATCATCAACAGGCAATAACTGCTTATTGAAGAGCAGCGAGGGGCACAGACATTCCCAGGGTCTGGAGGTTGTGCCAGACAGTTGGGACAGGAGCTGGGTTTTTATAGGAGGTCCAAGCAAGGAGGCAGAGGTTAATGGAAAAGCCCCTAGGTCAAGGAAGGTGGGGGCCTTTTGGTTGGGCTCACAGTGAGATGTTTGCAGCTGGGCTTAGGGGGATTGCCCTGTCTGCACTTCAAACAAGCTCGCACATACCTGGGATTTTGCCTGGTATCTGTATGGGCCTGGGACAATAGGGTGGGGGTCAATCCTTCAATAGAAGGCCCCTGTCCCTTGCTCCTCTCTATTTGTAGGTATTGTGTTTTCTGTGTCTATGTTGTGTGAAAGTCCTAGATACAGAGGAGCTCTGATAGGACCAGAACCCTACTGTATCACATACCAGTAAAAGTATATGCAGACATAAGTAAAGAAAGACTTGTGTTTTTTCTTAACCCTTCATCCCATTATACATTGTATTTTTACCATGCCCTTTTGCCATATAGCCTAAGAACTTATGTTGTCTAAATGCAAGATCAAAGACATGCCATAACCAGAGAGGTAAAGAGAATCCTACGGAATGCAAGTAGGGTCGTTAGTAGAACACCAGCCTTGAGTTAAGAAGCCAAGTAAGAGTGTGAGGCCATGAGTTCAAGTCCCATTTGAATATTTGGTAACACACACAGACACACATATACACACACACACATATACACACACGACACACAAGGGAGTCCTTGGGGAGGGATGGGAATCGGGATTACAAAGAGGACAAAGAGACAAAGACATTTTTTTTGCTTCTTCCTCTCCTAGGGTACAACTTCAAGGCATAGGCAGGCAGTATGGAGGAAATAACAGTGAGTAGTCAGTCTTACAGGGCACAGTCTAGGAGACAGACCAGACATGGCTTTCCTGGAGAAACCATGTGCCCTGCCAGAAGCTGCATCCAACCTTGGCAGGAGCAAAGAAAAGACTGAGATGGGTGAGAGAGAGACAGAGACAGAGAGACAGAGAGAGAGACAGAGAGACAGAGAGGCAGAGAGGCAGAGAGAGAGAGAGAGAGAGAGAGGTGGCACTCATCATGTCACTTTGGAGCCAGGGAAGCATGGCCACATACGTAGCCTAAGAACATCATCTGGGGAGCCAGGGGTTCTGGAATGACACAGTCCTGAAGGTAACAGCAAGGTAGAAGGCCAGAGACCTGCCATGGATCTTACTGCTTGGGGACACAGGGACTACCTGAAGAATCTGAGGGAGAGAACAACCCAAAGTATGTGATTTCTTGTTTCTTTTGTATTTCTTCCCCCTATTGTTGATCCCATGTTGTCACTGTGTTTGATTTTGGTATCTGAATGAGGGAAGAGAAGGGAGACAAAGGACAAAGGGCGAATCAATGCAACAGCGATACTCACAAGACAATATGTTGGAAATGATCTGTACAACTTGGGGCCAGGGGCGTTGAGGAGGAGGGAAAGTGAGAGAAGATGAGGGAGGGGTAATAAGTTTGACAAGAAATGTACTCACTACTTACTTATGTAACTGTAACCCTTCTGTACATCACCTTGACCGTATTTTATTTTAAGTAGAATAATTTGCAATAGAAAACAAACACAGAAAAGGGGAGCAGAAAGAGGAGTATCAGGGAGCCAAACAGGACCCAGGGTGTGGAGAAAATGGAAGGGTGCTCAAATCAGCCAGAAGAACGTGGTCCTTAAGAACAGATGGGGCATAAGAACAGCAGCTACTGTTGTATGGCAAGAACACAGAGAAGCAACATTTTGAGAGGTTTAATTTGGAACCTTTATTGGAGTGCCAGTAGTCTGCAGATAAGACTCTTGTCACAAAGATCTGCAGCCCGGCAAACACATTTAACCCTGTTATAAAACTGAACCACAATCAGGCTGAGAATGTGGCTTAGTGGTAGAGTGCTTGCCTAGCACGCATGAAACCCTGGGTTCAATTCCTCAGTACCACATAAACAGAAGAAGCCAGAATTGGCACTGTGGCTCAAGTGGGAGAGCGCTAGCCTTGAACAAAAAGAAGCTCAGGGACAGCATCCAGGCCTTGAGTTCAAGCCCAGGTCGGCAAATTAAAAGAGAAAGAAAGAGAGAGAGAGAGAGACAGAGACAGAGACAGAGAGACAGAGAGACAGAGATTGAGCCATGAGAACTAGATTGGAAAGAAAGAGCAGAACTATAACACCAACAAACGAGATCAGTTCCAATGGGGAGCTGAAGTGGAGCACCATGGGAAGAACCAGAAGACCTCCACACAATCACTAAGACACATGGCATGGTGATGGTGTAATGGCACCTGACCTGATCTGACCCTATATAGGGTCAAGTCAGGAGGCAGGCTCACAGGAAACTTGAGGGCTCACGATCCAAGACTGGCAGGTTGAGTATTGTCCAAATCCCTGCCCTTGTCTCTAGGAATTCAGGCACACCCATTACCTGGGAGGTGGGACTTCCCTGCTTCTACCATGAAGGACATGATGGGGGCACCAGACTCAACTCCCTTCCATCTACCATATGGCCAAGATAGAGCTGGCCAAATCCAGCACCCCTCCTTCACTACTCCGTCACACCAGAGATAGCTGGAGGACAGCCCCACAGAGAGGGAAGCCCGGAGTCAACTCTAGGAGATGGGAGTAGGTGGGGCCTGAGCCTCCTCTTTCTCAGGGTCACAAAGCAAGGTCACTTTGGCTCACCCAAAACTCCCAGATGCCACCTGAGGAAGGAGAAGAAAAAAGAAGAAATCAGATAAATTAGGCCTTTAGCTAAAACCAACCAACCAAACAATAACAGTCTTCAGATACCACAAAGACTATTTAGCTCAGAAGACACTAAAATGAGAGACTTGTCCTTACACCCTTGTGCTTTCTCTTAAATCAGTGTGGTAGACCAGCAGGAGGTCATCAGACATTTTTCTCAGTTGTGAAATGCTAACTTTAACCGTGTTTCACATAGACAGAAGAAGGTCCCAGATTGCTGATGGTTGGACTATTCTTGTTCAATGGTATAATAGTTTGAAAGTTAAACATATTCAATAGACAAGAGGTTTAATATATATATATATACACATATATAGTTATTATAAAGGTGATGTACAGAGAGATTACAATTACATAAGTCAGGCAAACCGTATATTTCTTTTTGGACAATGTCACCCCTTACTTGGCTGTCTCCCAGTTGTTCCCTCCCATCCCCACCCACAAGTTGTACAGTTCATTTTCAACATAGTGTCCAGTGAGTACCACTGCTGCATCTGTTCACCATTTGTCCTGCCCCTTCTGTCTCCCCTGCCTTACCTGCCCCAAATAAGATACACAAACAAACAAGACAAAAGGTACAGAAAATAAAAAATGCCACAATTAAAAAAAAAAAACCTGTGGTTTTTTGGAGTTCATTTTCATAACTATTATTTTATATGATTGTATGCATATGGCTATTAAACCTTTATGATCTGTATGAATGAAGACATGAGATTTGAATAGTACCCTTCTCTAGGGTGCGTAGGAAGCAGAGCCATCCTCTCTGAAGACAGCAAGACAAAGCTCTTGCCAGCTACACCAAGGATAACAACCAGCTGCCAACAATGTTTGGGGTGACTAAGCTCTGGTAGTCAGTATGTCAGCATTTTTGAGCTGGGCACTAGTAGCTCATGTCTGTAATCTTAGCTACTCAGGAGGTTGAGATCAGAGGATTGTAGCCAGCCTGAGCAGGAAAGTCCATGACTCTTCTCTTCGATTAACCATCAGAAAACCAAAAGTGGAACTAGAGCTGTGGCTCAAAGTGTTAGAGCACTAGCCTTGAGCAAAAGAGCTCAGGGACAATGGGCCCTGAGTTCAAGTTCCACAATCAACCAAAGAAATAAAATAATGTATTTTTAAAAGCATTTTTCATTATGATGGGATTGTCAGGACATCATCTCATCTCACAGTAAGGGCCTTCTTTAGTCTGTATATGTCCACTGGAGCCAGGGTAGACTTTGAGCAGAGCCAGGTCATTTAGACATTGCTGCTCAAGGGGCCTCTACATGGTGGGTCATTTTTGTGGAACACATCAGCTGAGACTGTCTCCTGAGATAAGCAATCCTGCATAGGACAATAGTGGCCAGAAATGACATTAATGACAAACTTCTATGTCTGAGTTCCCAAAGATTTTTTGGGAATGTTTTCCATTTGGCGAGGGGTGTGTGTGTGTGTGTGTGTGTAACAGGGGCTCACTGTGAAGCTCAGGCTGGTCTGGAACTTGTAATTTTTCTGTCTCAGCCTTCTAAGTGCTAGTATTACAGGCAAGTACCACAATGCCTAACTTGTTCTGTATTTTGTGTTCTACTGGTATTGCACAAACAGAGAAGCCAGCATTGTGTCTCATCCACAAGTACAAAAATCAAGTTCCCTTTGTGAAAAGAATCAGAAATGTAGGTGATTGTAAGGTCTACAAGGGACACCTCCCTAACTCTTGGCTAAGTTTCCGCCCAGTATCTGTTACCTAGGCAACTGGCACACCTGGAAGCAGTCACCTTCCCCTCCTGATAGGTCACAGCCTGGGCCACCTCTGATCACACGCCTCCCATCTGACTTTAGGAGGGTCCCAGACCCTGAAGTCACATCTGGATCCAGTGTGGCCACACCTTTCCTCCACCTGGCCACACCTCTTCCTATCCCTGGCCTACGTAAGTCCTGGACTGGGGTAGCCTTTCCTTTCTCCACCATGCATGGTGGGGGCAGCAATTTGGTAAATAAACTTCTTTTCCAGCCTGAATAATGCATGGTGTTCTCTTCATCGGCTACCTAATGAAACCTACCTATTTAATATACCTTTCATTGATTATGGCACAGGAGGATGAAGGGATGTGATTCATGGTAAATAGATGGTGCCCTGTATGGTTACTGGAGATCTGGGATGCCAGGCTTTTGGGTAGGACTGAGATACAGCTTATATCCCTAGATAGGGAAGGAGAAAGAGGGCAGCTACGTGATCCTCCATGGGCAGGGATGGGAAGGGCTACCTCGGTCTATTTGCAGGGCTAAGCAAAATACCTAGCATTAATAATTTTAAAAGAACAAAGATTTCTAAAATTTATTTTTCTGGTGATACTGGGGGTTGAACTTAAGGCGTCGTACTTGTTAGGCCAGCCCTGTACTACTTTAGCCATGCATCTAGTTATTCATTTTTAGTTTGTTTTTAGTTAAAGAGGGTCTCTTGCTTGTGCCCTGAAACCATGATCCAGAGTGTGAGGTTAACACTTCCAAAACTGACCATTTCACACAACTAGTGGTGTAAAGATGATTAATCTTTGTTGTTGTTGTTTATAAATGAATAACTACTTTAACATAAATTTATATTAAGTTACTAGTAGTATTTATAATATAAATTAAATGCTTACATTCTCTGAAGGAGGAATTTTATCACAGAACAACCAAGTAGAGGCATGAGTATTTAGCTTGCAGCCTTTAAAATGATTCCTCTTATGGCCTGTGTTCTGGCATATTCAAGGCATCCATCACTGACGCTACAATGTCTAGAAGAAACACTGAGTGATTCAGCTAAAGTCATGTACTTAATATTCAAGTGGAGTTGGAAGTATGGCTCAAGTGGTAGAGTATTAACCTTGAGCAGAAAAAACAAGCAAGAGTGCATGTTTGTAAGGTATATTAAATAGGTAGGTTTCATTAGGTAGCCGATGAAGAGAACAGCACGCACTGTTCATGCAGGAGAAGAATTTTATTTACCAAACTGCTGCCCCCGCCATGCATGGTAGAGAAGCATGGCTGAAAAGGAAAGGGAGGCGAGACCCACCCCTGGGCCAGGACTTATGTAGGCCAGGGACAGGAAGAGGTGTGGTCAAGTGGGAGAAAGGTGTGGCCACACTGGATCCAGATGTGAACTCAGGCTCTGGGACTCTGCTAAGGTCAAATGGGAGGCCTGTGACCAAAGGTGGCTTAGGCTGTGACCTATCAGGAGGGGAAGGTGACTGCTTCCAGGTCTGCCTAGGTAACAGATACTGGGCGGAAACTTAGCCAAGAGTAAAGGAGGTGTCCCTGTGCAGACCTTACATCCCAGTCTTTTGATAATTATGAAAAAGGGCCAAGATTCTCTCTCGCTACTTCCTGCTGGCATGGGGCATCAACAGTAGGGGTAAAAGGCTGAGATGTGGACCCTTCTGGGAGAAGGCAACAGGCAGCAGAGGTCACTTGGTGGCGTGGGTCCTTAGATGAAGTCTGGAGGAGGCAGGTCTCATGAGCTATTGAGGGGCTGGAAAAAAATACTAGAGAGCAAATAAATGGCAAGAGGAAGGACTTGGAGCTAAAAATTAAAAATTGGATGACTTGGCTAGAATGGCTAGTTCTTATCTCCTGCATTCCAGGCTGTTCTGGAGTTGGTAGAAATGTCCCTAGCTACTTCTGACATCTGGTGACTAGGTAGAGGAGAAGTCAGGTAACAAAAGCAAGAATGTAAATTCCTGTCCAGTTAAAAGGTAGACAGGTATGGACACTAGATGGACAGGCTTCTTACTTCTATTGACCTCCCAGCTCTGGTTAATTTTGAAAGGGCAGGCACAAAGTGGCTGATGTGACATCATCTCCTCTTACTCCTCTCCATGTTCCCTTGTTCCCCAGACTGGCTGAGTCTAGGTGTTCATTGCTGGGATGACTTGTCCCAGTTTGTATTTATGGAGGTTTGAACTCAAGGCCTGGGCACTGTTCCTGAGTACTTCTGCTCAAGTCTAGTGCTCTACCAGTTTGAGTTATAATGCCACTTCCATTATTTGCTGGTTAATTAGAGATAAGAGTCTCTTGAGCCATGCTTCTAGCCTGGCTCTTTTGCAGGTTAGTTGGGACATGGAGTCTTAGGGATTTTTCTGCCTGAGTTGGCTTTAAACTGCAATCTTTGCCACAAAACCCCTTTATTATTTCCAATTAAAGCCACAAGGAGATCAAGTAGAATAAGTAGAGCTTACCTGGTACTTATCAAGAATTGACCAACAAATATTCTGCAATGACAAAACTCATTAGGTGTGATGAGAATTTAAGCACAGATATAGTATTGATTTCTTTCTGGTAATTAACAGTGCTTAAGTTAACCAAGGTTACAGAAAGAGGCTTAGCAAAAGCAAATCCAAAGCAATCTTTCACCAGGAAATCAGCACTGTGTGATGGAGCCAAGCGAGACTCCAGTCTCCTTTTACCATGGGGGAGGTAGTCAGGATGCTCTAGGCAGGAGTGAGGCCTGTCCTCCAGGTTGGAAGAGATGGACTGGATATGGACTGCATGTACACTGGCTGGCACTGAACTACAACCCCAAACTGAACAATCTCAGACAAATTAAGCCAAATAACTTGATTACAATGCTAGATAACAAAGTTTATGTTAGGCTTTTAAAAAGAGGTTGCTGAGTAAGAAGTACATCACACATGCAGTATTCATCATTTAGGCTGGCACCAGGCTATGTTAGCACTCCATGTGGCTGGGAAAGGCCAGGGAAAGAGGGCATCTGACCCTGGGCTAGGCCTTATCTCGGGTAGGGGCGGGGAAAGGTGTGGCCACATCGAATCCAGATGTGACATCAGCGGATGCAGGTGTGACCTCTTCCAGGTGTGCCAGTTGCCTACGTAATGCAGGTACTAGGCAGAGACTTTGCTGCGAGGAGGGTCAAGTCTATACGCCATCCAGGAGCGGACCTTACAATTTACACAGAACCAGACATACACACATAGGCATACACACACAGAATCAAGTTGACGTCGGTGCAAAATCGAGTTGGTGCGAAATAGCAGCTGAGCTCCCACGATGCCAAGATGGCACGTGGGCCACATGGTCAATGCTAGGGAGAGCTAAAGATTTTGACAGTGAGGGTGCATTGCTTCTGGCACGCACACATGGGGCTTCAGGTTCCATCCCCACTACAAAGGCAGAGGAGGGGTGTCGCAGGGGAGGGGGTGGCTTGCGGGGGAGGCTGCAGAAGTGGATGGAGTAGTAAGCTTGGTGGAAGGTTAAGGGTCAGATGAGACCAAACCCAACCCACCATGTACCCAAGATGGTGAACTCAAGATGGTGAATTTCTGAAAAAGTACAAAGAAAACCTGAACAAATGGAAACTCTGACAATGTTCAAACCTAGAATGGCTAGCCTCTGAGAGGGAACCTAGAGGGGGTCCCTGGGACCCAGCCTGAGTCACACTCTTCAAGGTACAAGCCAAAATGTTGTAGGAAAGAGAAAGAGAGAGATAGGGAAAGTTGAACATGATTGGCAGAGAGAGAACAAAGAGCCTGAAAGTAAACAAACTTCTGACCATTGACCATTGCAGTGGCAAAAACTGTCCACATCTGAGAATGGCATAAAAATGAGGTGCTCTGTCTTTCCAGGGAACACAGGAGGCATTTTCAAAGGGGTTTCATGGCTTGGGCATGACTCGCAGCACCCCATTAAATATGTAGGAGAGTCAGTCTGGTGAGTGAAGGAGAGCTGACCAGGCAGAAGTGGCGCCCCGACTTCCCCCAGAGCCCTCTAGAGAGAAATGGCCAAGCCCCCCAAAACAAGCATCCTCAGCTTAGGAGGTGACCGGCCTTTCGGCTAAAAGCCTTAGGAGCTCTCTGCTGTGGTGCCACATCTGGACAGAGACTGAGCAACAGAAAACTGGAGAGAGTAGTTTCACTCACCAGAGTAGAGAAGTGGTGTGGACGTGGATGTGAAGGCCAGCAATGGCATTGGTGAAAAGTCTCACATGGAGTCTCAAGGCAGTTCGGTTCACAGAAAAGGGGTGATTAGGAAATTCTAACATTTCCAACTCAAAAACCCCATCCAAGTCACGGCACCATATGTAAGGTATATTAAATAGGTAGGTTTCATTAGGTAGCTGATGAAGAGAACACCGCGTACTATTCAGTCAGGAGAAGAAGTTTATTTAGCAAACTGCTGCCCCCGCTGTGCATGGTAGAGAGGCAAGGTTGAAAAGGAAAGGGATATCCCAGGCCATGACTTATGTAGGCCAGGGACAGGAAAAGGTGTGGCCAGGTGGGAGAAAGCTGTGGATCTGGATCCGGATGTGACCTCAGGGTCTAAGACCCTCCTCAGGTCAGATGGGAGGCATTTGATCAGAGGTGGCCCAGGCTGTGACCTATCAGGAGGGGAAGGTGACTGCTTCCAGGTCTGCCAGTTACCTAGGTAACAGATACTGGGCGGAGACTTAGCCAAGAGGTAGGGAGGTGTCCCTGTGCAGACCTTACAATGTTCAAGTCCCAGTACTGGCATCAAAATAATAATAATTATTATTATTGTCATTATTAATAATAATGAATTAATGAAAATTCAGATGGAGTCAGGTCATCTCGCTCCAGCTCCTGTCCCAGGCTCTTTCTCTAGAACCTTGGAGAGGATACTTTGCCCAGGAACTCAGATACACTGCCCAGGAACTCATTTTGGGCCAACAGCTACCATTGCATCTAGGCAACTGAATTTTCTTGCTTCTCCAAAGTGTCCACTAGCAATTTTCCCACCAAACACATTAAACTGGAGGTGGGATGGGGGACCAGGGGAGGAGAGTGTGTAGCTCACATTTCTTTTGGTGGTCAGACTTGAAGTTGAACATATCTCTATTTAAATGAAAGAATAAGTCAGTCATTTAACAGAATTAGTGAAGAGAGGAGGTCTCTAGGAGCCAGTGTTAGCAATGTGCAGAGCTCCCAGGGCACAGGGGAAGGGGTGGCTTTCTTTGGGAGGTTTCAGTAATTACAAAAGACTGTGTTAATTTCAGGCTCCCTTAGAAACACCAGGGGGTGAGCTACACAAGGAAAGATGGGAAATTAGTAGACAGAAAGACAAAGACTTTGGAGGAAAGAAGCAGAGGTGGAGAAATGTAATTGATCTTACCTAGGGGCAGATAGAGATCAGACTGTCAGCAGACAACGAAGAGATTTGTCAAGAGGGTGGAGCTCACTGAGGTGGGTGACAGCTTTCTCTCCCAGAGGAAATAATCTGTGTGTCCCTGGGGGCACAAATTGAGGGTAGAGTTGCTTGTATATAAAAAAGATACACTGATTGTTTAGAAATATGCAAAACGCCCTGCCCTGTATTGAATCTGCCACTAGGGGATAGAGGTTGCTACCAAAATACAATGAAAACAGGGTGACTTTGATCAAAGTGCATTATATTCATGCATGGAAAAATCGCTTTGTGCAATTAATATATGCTGGTGAAATAAGGATGAAAAGAACATACTTTTTTTAAAAGCAGGGTTTTTATATGATAAGGAGAATAGACTAACCATTCAGGTAGCACATGTTTGTATCTTGACAGCATGGTGAAATATGGAGTCAGTGAAGCAAACTTTTAATCTGTAGACTTGTTCTGATCAATTAAGACAGCAGAAATAATCAAACTAGTCATTAGCCATTTGTAGTACTCATCAGTTTACTGTCCAATTGGATTAGCTGTTCATTAATCGAGTTCACTGCCCCAAACTCTGCAAATAAATAACTGAATAGACATCCCCATCTCCTACACTTCATTTTTCAGCTCTATTAGGGATGGCGGTCTAACGTTAATCCCGAAGCTACAGAAATAGAGATAGAAGAGGAATATTTGGTAAAGATGATTACACCCAACCAGACTGGAATGTCACATGTCCAGTCTTAATCGTTATCATTAGCCCATAAAACTAATTTCAAGGTTAGGACCATCCATTAGGCTGAGAAATAAGTTATCTAATGAGCCCTTACTTGCGTGAAAGAAACAAGTGCCTGGAGCAGGCTGGACTGTCTCTGTTTTGCGAGTGGGGGAGTCTTGATCTGGCAAAAAAGCAGTAACTCAACTTCTTCACCTATAATCTGTGCTGCTGGTCTTGGTTAGAGGCTGGTGATACTGGCAGTATAGGAAACAAATAAAAAGTCAACTATTTAAGCATTAACTATACTAAGGTGAGAGGCAACTTTGAAAAGATGTTTTTGCTGGACTCTATGAATCAACTACAAGTCCCTGAGCTCTGCATCTGTGCCCTTTGATCGGTGCCATTTTCTGCTGCAGTCAATTTACAACCACCGGGAGCTCCAGGAGGAAAAAGAAGATTCACTGATCATCACCTAGTGTGGAAGGCAAGCTGCCCCTCAAACAGACAATGCTTGTTTCTTATCACCTTAAAGAAAACAGCCAGAAAATAATCAGGAGACCATGTTGTTCCCATTCTGTTTCGGTGATGAAGTGTTAACAATTCTCCAAAACTCTTCCAGAAACAGAGATGGAACTAATGGTCAACAAAGTTCTATATTCACAATTCAGACTGCCCCTGGCCCTGCTGGGCACTGCCCCCTGATGGCCATCCTCGCTTGCATTTTGGCTTACCCGCAATCATCTTCTCTTAGGTATCTGCATGCATTTCCTACCACCCTCACAGAGCTGACCCTCTACTGTGGGGAGATAGACGAGTACAGATTTTTAGACAATTCAGTCAACAAGTTCTGACTCCTTCATCATAGTATGTTTAAGGAAGTCAAAGATCAAGATTATTTTCAACACTGGTGGTAAGATTCAATGGAAGAGTGCTTACCGAGCACATGGGAGGCCCTGGGTTTAATCCCCAGCACCATAAACCAATTAAAATAAAAGACTGGTTATCTTAAAGATCATCTCACCTAGAAGTTTTATTCTGTACAAGATAGAATAAAAAGGATTTCTCGGGCCAATACTGTATAAAGGCCCCTAGCCAGGCAGTCACAGGTAAAAGTATACATCCCAGCCCTCATGCCTCATTCACTCTGCTGGTCAAATTTACTAAATTATGAAGGAGCATTTTTGTTCATTGTAATAGGTCAAATTGGTTGGGTTTATTGGATATTTACTTGTAAGTAAATCTCCATTTATTGGGAGTTTTCATTCACATTGAAGACATTATTCTTGTGTTCAACAAACTATTTTCTCCCTCTAAATTTTAAGTTCTAGATGCTTATGTAAAAAACACTAAAAAAGTTCTAATATTGTTCAATTAATTAATATATAGAATATTGAGACTATTCTAGTTAAGAGTTTAGCTGTTATATATAAATAATTATTCCAAATAAAAAACGTTAGGTAGTATCTCTAAATGGTATGAAGGAGAACATCATGAGAGCTGGGGGCAGATAGAAAAGTTTCTCCAAGAGTGAAAGCAAAGGAACCAGTGAAAGAGATGACATTTGGACAGAAGTATGAGCAGGATAGAGGGACAGTCGAAGCAGAGAAAAGACTGTCAACTGCCTGAGAAGTGGAAAGTTCCAGAACAGAGCACAGAAGGAACATCTCTGATCCAACATCCAAAATCCAAAATGCTCCAAAGTTTAAAACTTTCTAAATGCTGATGATACTCAAACAATTGAAAGTTGGGGATATTTCATATTTCAATACTTTTTAGACAAAGAATGCTCAACTGATAAAGTATTTGCAAATATCCTCCAAATCTTGGAGGAAAAAAAATACAACCCTTTGAAACAAGTCTGGTTTCAAGCATTGTAGATAGGGCTACCTGACCAGAACCAGCTGCTGTTCCATGAACAGGGAGCGTTCTACAGGCAGGAATAGGTAAATGGAGCAAGCCTGGCATCTGTACTGTGATGACCTCCCTCCCCCCCAAGCTCCCTCAGAAACCCTAGTGTGCGCTTGCTTTCATGGAATACATCACACACACACACACACACACACACACACACACACACACACACCTGGCCCATAACTGTCTTTTTCTTAAAGAATTGTTATGAACTTTAATTTAAATAATGTGTCACATAGCATGCTTAAGTGCTTTATTTGCAAAAATAGATAATTCTCCTTCCTTCCTTCTTTCTTTCCTTCCTTCCTTTCTTCCTTCTTTCTCTTCCTCCCTCCTTCCTCCCCCTCTTTAAAATCATTTCTATTTAAGAAAAAGGAACAGAAACCCCACTCAGATCATTTACAACCACTGATGTGTGACCCCTCCCTCAGAGGGGCAGGAAGGGAACAGGAAGAGAAGAACAGAGGCAGGAAGAGAAGAATGATTCTAATAATGGGCATGTCGTTTTCCTGGGTCCTTATGGACAAATGTCTTTTCTCTGGGTTGTAGGTCACTGTCATCTTCTTCTTGACTTGCATCTTGACTGGACCCAGCCATCCTCCATAGTATGCTTTCTATTCTGCTTAATATAATACAGCCCAGGGAGCTCTGCTGCTTGGATATACATGTCACTTGGCTTTTGATCACAATAACAAATACCTGACGTTATTAACTTATAATTAGAAAAACGTAAGAAAGTTGTGGAGAGGATGGATTGGCACTATTACTTTGGGAGCCAATGAGGCAGAAAGTGTGTCCAAGCAGAACCTTTCATGTCATGCCAGGGAACAAAAGGGAGAACAGGGACAGGGGTTGAAGTTCCCATCATCCCCTTGAAAGGCATACAACCAATAACCTAACTTCCTCCCCCTAAGCTCCACCCCTTAAAGGTTACACACCCTCCCCAACAGCGCCACACCCTGGAACCTCAGCCATTAACATACAAGTAAAGAACACTTACTCAAAATCATGGCAACATGACTATTGTATAAAGCAACTTTCATCTCTAGATGTTGTTTGTTCCTTGAACTTAGCATTTCTTAGAATCCACTGAGGTTATTTCCAGCTTGTAAGGGAAATGAGAAGACTGAATGCTTTCATTTAAAATGCAGACACAAAGAGAAGCTGAGCATCTCAAAAACTTTCTTGTCTTCTCAAATGTGAACAAATTAAATGACTCTGCCAAAGAGCTTCTCTTTCTGATGGTATGGTCTACCTCTTCATGCAGCTTGGCTCTTTTAATTGTTGATTGCCCATGTTAACTAATATTTGCTCACATATTATATGTCCAAGACAGAATCTAATAGGGAGAAAGATTTTTAAAACCTTAGGAGATTCAGAGCACAAAATTTCCATCTAACTGTAGTGCCACAAGGAAACTACTGAGAAAAAGAGGATTTTATCTGTCCTATATTCTCAACATTGCAGACATATACTAAGATGTTTATATCTAGCTCCTTCTTTCATTTCCTGGTTTTATAAGATAATACACATAAACATCTAAAATGGTGCCTGTTTCATGTAAGCAGACAGTAAATGTTAGCTACCAGGGCATTTTTCACCTCTACTTGGCTGGGGAAACAGGACAAGAAGAGTGAGGAACACCCCTTCTGTGTGTTTATAATGTTCCTGGGAGAAATTAACTGAGAAATTAACTGAAGAAATTAGCTGAGGAAGGTCAGTGATTGCTATTTGCTGCAGTGGTTTGATGATATTGAGATTTGAACTCAGAGCCCTGTACTTGGCCAGACAAGTGTAATATCTCTTGAACCACACCTTTGGCTTCATCGCTATGGCTTGAGTATGTTTTGTCCTCCCCCAAAAGCATGGTTTTGGCTTGGTCCCCAATGCAAGAATGTGTGAGGGGAAGCCTAGTGGGAAAAGTTTGAGTCATTGGGGCACCACCCTCAAGCATATACTGATGCTTTTCTCATAGGAATGGTTTTCTATTATAGAATTTGGCTCCCTTTTTACTCTTCCCAATGCACTACCTTGCCCTGATGGTTTTCTGCCATGTAGGCTATCACATATAGCCTGCAGGAGATGCAACCCCAGATTTCCAGGATTTCTCCAAAATCCTGTGCCAATATATAAGCCTCTGTATAAACCACCTAGTCTCTGGCATTCTAATATAGCAACACAATGCAAACTCTTCAGAATTGTGTTTTCAGGATTCTTATACTCAGGAAGCCAAATGGAGTAGACTCCTCTCCCTGGAGTTGGCAGCTACAGCTCCTCTCCAAAGTAGGAAAGGTCATAAAGGTCAACTCCATGACCCTCCCCGTCAATGGCTACGAAGGAGGATGGGACATTTAAAAGCTGTTCATATCCAAAACTCTCTTGTGAACTCCTGACCCAGTGGCCTGTAGCCTGTAGCTTTAAAGTCTCTCTTTCCATCTGACACTGCCCCTCCTTCTAAGGTGTGGAAGTGTCTACTTGAATAATGGAGACAACACACCATGATCTAATATTCAGTGTATTGAGTATCACTGAGATTATCCACACCTGCACTTTGCAGAAGAATTAGTTTGTCTCTGTGATTGTATTTAATTCATATGACAGCTACTGTTCCCTTGCCTCCATTCAATCCCTGCCCCTTATAACAGCAAAGAAATACTATGGTCTCCCAGAGACAGACAAGCTCTACTTAGAGGACAGAAGTCATTGAGAAGTATCTGTATAGTTTCAAGACAAAACCAAACAAAACCACATCTGTAATCTCAACACTCAGGAAGATCATAAATTCAAGGCCAGTGTGGGTTATAGAGCAAGTTTCTGGTCTTGGGATATTATAGTGAGATCCTGCCAGCAAACAAGGCAAAAGGGGAAACCACAAAACCAGTGATAGTATACTAGATATGCCATGCCATACCAGCTTCCTTTTTTGTTTTGTTTTTTTCTTATTTACAGGAGCTGGATTCATTCGTCTTTTCTAGTGTACAGTTCTAGGAGCCCCCAATCACAGTTCTTTTCAGGGTAGACCAGTTGTCCTAGACTATGATGCACACATCATCCTTTAGGAAAGAATTTCTTTTAATATGTGTCAATATTACACAGGACCTGCCATGGGAGTCAAGCAGAAGTTTCATCTCCCATTTAACTGATGAGATTTCCAGATTGGAGCCAATGTTCCCTGAAATTCCAGTGATAGCAAACTGAATACACTCAGGGGGAAGGATGGACTCCCGTGCCAGTTATTGTCAGGGTATGCTGGCATTTTGCCATTGTCAGATTCTAAAATGGCTGTGTTTCTTGCCATGTTCTGGAGCATTTTAGCTCAGTTTCACAATTTCTTTAAAACGTAAGACTTTTTTTTTTCCTGCTGTCGTTAAATCACACTATCCACAGCCGCTTCCCTTTAGATTCAAGGTTTTTCTCCCCCTTGACTGCTGCTACTCTGAGATAAGACTGCACATTTTCCCGGCCATTCCCCAATTGTACATTATCATAAGAAAGTGCCAGGCATCTATCAGCCCACAGCCCCTGATTTATGCTCAAAGTTCGGATTATCTTTTCTGCTCTAAATCCCTTCAAACAGCCAACCTGATCAAAGAGAATCATATCCACCAGATAAAATTCGAATCTAGCTCCATGCAATAGAATGACAGGCAAGATTTTGTTTTTAATCTCCAAACTGTTTCAACCTCCTCATTTTGTCAGGAATTGTTCTTTAGACACAGCACAAGACACGCTGAGCCACCCGATTGTCCTTCTTGTATCTTTCCCACTGGGGTCTATGCGGGGAGCCATTTGTGGAGTTTGCTCATGGGGAAGGAATCATTGTCCACTAGTAATTAATTCCCTGCATGCAGCATATGACAAAGGCTAACTCAGCCCAGAGCAAGAAAGAGGAGAAGCATTGCAGCACATGGATCAGCCTGACTTGGCTACCGGTTGCTAACTTTGACAGTATAAACAGGAGGGAGTCAAGTTGGAAACACAATGTCTTTATTGCTAGAGGTCATCTCAGGGACTCTATTAAACTTAAAACCCTCCAAATCTAATCATTCAGTTCATTCACTCAGCAAATATCGGGTGTATGATGTGCATGGCTCTGGTGAGCTCAAGAGGTACGGCAAAAAGCCAGCGAGGAGCTTAATATCTAAGAAGAAAAGACGTATCTGGGTCATTACATTAAAATGTAGCAGAGATTTCTAGCGCAACCTGAGCCCAATGAATGCAGCCATGCCCTTCTTCCATCTCACATGCCAGATTCCTAATGATCTGATCCTTGATCCTTAAAGACTAACATGGGCCGGCGAGGTCCAGATTATTCCTGAAACTGAGCAAGCATTGTACACACTGCCAGAAACTGAGGGGTTTCTGCAAAACACAAAACAGGTAAGGTCACCACACTTGAGTGAAAATGTGCTAAGAGGAAAGAGAAATGGAATTCTCACCTGCCAAAATAAAGGCTAAATAAACCACAGGAAGTTTGGCTGAAAGGTAGGGGAGGAAGCCAGAACCCTACCAATGTTTCCAGACAGTACTCTGAGATCCCGATGTGCTGAGCTAGAACATGCTACTAGAAAATATGGCAGCAAGGTATTTGAGAAGAGAGCAGAAGCCAGAGAGCCATTTCCACCTTCTCCCCAAACTACTTCTTCTTCCCCTTCCCCTTCCCCTTCCCCTTCCCCTTCCCCTTCCCCTTCCCTTTCCCCCTCCCCCTTCCCTTTCCCCCTCCCCCTTCCCCCTCCCCCCCTCCCCCTCCCTCCACCTCCTCCTCCTCCTCCTTCTTCTCTCTCTCTCTCTCTCTCTCCTTATGATGGTTCTGAGGCTTGAACTCAAGGCCTTGTACTCTTGCTTTGTCCCTCAAGGTTGGTGCTCTACCACTTGAGCCACACCTCCGCTTCTGGTGTTTTACTGGATAATTGGAGATAATCATCTCTCCAATTTATTTTCCTGGCTCAGACCTCAGGCTCTTAAGGAGATAGTATTTTAGATATGAACCACTAGCACCTAGCCCCTTAACCCTGCAAGCCCCAATGTGGTTATAAAACCTAGGAAGGTCACTCTTTGCATTTTTCCTGCAATTTTACCCTGAAGCAGATCTCATGATCTTTATCTATAGTCCACTCTCTGTCTCTCTCTGTCTCTCTGTCTCTGTCTCTGTCTGTCTCTCTCTCTCTCTCCCCACTCACAAAAAGTAACATTGTCATCTCTGAAGATAGAGGCACAGAGGAAAATCTAAATAAAACAACTACCTTTTGAACTTCCTCATCTACTTATTACTGCTAGTTCATCCTCCTTTCTGTCCAATCCTATTTTGTTCATGACTATATGCATCTTCATCAAGTTAACATTAAAAACACACAGGTTTTCCTGTTTCTTTGTGTATCCATTTTCTCCCATTTTACTTATAAGTTATATCAAATAAATGTGTATGCTTCTCTCTTGTTAATCTGTCTTTTGTTCGAAAGGTCTTGGGTCGCAGCCATGCATCTAATGTGGGAAGGAAAGATATTTCTTGGCCCCAAAAGGACACAGAATGAAACTCTTCCTCCAATTCAATCAGAGCTAATGATGAAGAAAGCTTAGCTTTCTCTCTCTGACCTCTTATCTCCACCTGCAGTCTGACAGAGTAAGCTTGGGGAAAAAAATCCACCTGTCCCTTCCCCCCACCTCTGAGGCTTGAGAGATTTGAAGAGGAGCCCAAATACACCCTTAGCCCAACACCCAGCTCCCAATACCAGAGATGACCTTTGATGCCTATGGGAAAAAAATCATTCAGCAAGATAAACACAGTAGTAGTCCAACAGCTGAGGTGATCTAAAGGTGTAAGAATTCAGTGTTCTCTTTGTAATAGCTTTCCTGAAATAAATACAGTAAAACTGTTCATGTTTCTCTGCATATTTTTTTATCCTTAAGTAGTTGTTCAAAGGAGTTGCCATTCACCAAAGCAGATTATGAATACAGTGTATCTTGATCAATGGCACCCCTTCCAACATACTCACCCACTTCATCTTACCCACCACTTTCCTTACTTACTTAATTTGAGGTTATGTATTGAATTTTTGGCAATTTAACCAATCATTTTATGTGTATAATGCCTTTTGTGCCTTTTTAGTAAAGCTTAGGGAAATGACAGCCCTGAAATCATAGCACACATCAATTCTCTCATCTTCCATCTTGGAGACTATAGAAGGCAACCACCTTCTGAACCTAGGTACAGGAATGCAAGTTTACTTTGCGGGGACAGTGGGAGCTTTGTGTTTAAGGGTTTCAAATGCAATCATCGAACGTTTTCTAGTCATTGTAAGATTATTCCAAATCATCGGCTTGGTGGTCAAAGTCTACGTATTTGACCACTTCCCACTCACACTTCCAGCTGCTGTAAACCAAATAAATGGCAGAAGGAAAGGGGAATGACATGGTAACGACACAACCCAGGAAATGATTCTTCCATTACAGAGTGTCCTGGTAAGGGGAAGGCCAAACCAACCACTCTTCAAGAACAGTAATAAAAAGACCATGGAAGTAGCTTTACCTCTAGGGTTGATGCTGTTGTCTGAATCTCTCTTCAGGTGGGTATGGACACACTGAGCGCCAAGATGCTCCAGCATACATCTACTCACAGAAATCAATGGGATAGCACTAACCACTGGGGGTCTCTGTGAAGATGGAGTTCAGTCCTGGAAAGGAGCAGCCCTGTACCCGCTGGCTTTAGGCTCCCATGGGACAACCTAAAGTTCCCAAATACAGCTCTATGAAGAACATCACCTGCAATTGCTTCCCAAGGTGAACAGGCGCCCCTCCCCCACTTTTCTAAGCATGAACATACAGAGTTATCACCAGACATGAAAAAAGAAGGAAATTTGAAGGATTATGTGAGCTTTTGGAGCAAACACACCCTAACCTTACCTAATCAGGCTGGCTCCTGTGTCTTTCTAATCTATCCTCTTTGATTTGGGTCAGCATTTCTTTATTTCTGAAATTATGGGATTCATCTTGTGACTCTAGATTCATCTTGTGTTTTCCCTGCCTGTACCCAAGAAAAACCCATTTCCTCATGAACCCATGCCCCTTTCATTAAAAAGTGGTATGAAGAAAAAAAAAACCCAGTAGCTGGGCATCAGTGGCTCATACCTGTAATCCTAGCTACTCAGGAGGCTAAGATTTGAGTACCACAGTTTAAAGCTAACCCTGGGCAAGAAAGTTCATGAGACTCTTACCTCCAATTAATCACCAAAAATCTGAAAGTGGAGCTGTGGCTCAAGTTGGTAGAGTGCTAGCATTGAGCAAAAAATGTTCAGGGACAGTGCCCAGGCCCAGAGTTCAAACTCCAGGACCAGCACAAAGAGAGAAGAGGAAAAAAGAGGAGAGGAGAGGAGAGGAAGGAAGGGGAGGAAAGGAGAGGGGGGAGGAAAAGAGGGGAGGAAGAGGAGCCAATAACTCTGCACCACTGAGTGCACTTGTTGCTGCTAGAGTGTTATTGTTTCAAAAAATCACCCTGCTTGGATAAAACTTCTTTAAGTATATGCATACAGGTTTTGGGGGAAACACCATTAGGTTTTTATGCACCTAGGTAAATATTTAAGAAAGGGATTTCTGGACTGAACAGTAAGTTTACATTGAATTTTGTAAGTAGCTGTCAAACTCTTTCCAGAGGGCTTTATCATTTCTCAAGAGTGTCTAACCCTTCAGTTTCTAGTTGGAGTCCAATTTAATGTTGATTGAACTGAATCAGACCATGATGAGCAAGGGAATAATTAGAGACTAGAAAAGAATGTAAAAAGTCAAATTGGTGAATCATATATCAATTCGGAAAACTCTTCTGGAGAACAGATGAAGAGATTTTTTTAAAGTCTAAGACAATATAATGAATTCATTCAACTAGGCTAATAAATCTTCTTAATAAAATACTGTCTTCCAAAGGTAAGAACAGATACAAACAGTACCATTACAAGGTCCTTTAATTGAATTATAGAGCAGAAGACCAGAAGAATTTATCAATTGATTGAATAACTCTTTCCCAAAGTAATGAAAAACAGTAGGAACATTCACTCTAACTTAATCACAAAGTAAAGAACAAAGTAGAAAAAAATAAAATAAGATGAAAGTAAGGGAAACACAAATACACAAAATCAGGAAAACCAAACAGAAAAAAAAAATAGTGACTAGGGTATGTACTTCTGGACCAACTTTTTTAAAACTATGGAGAAAATAAGCCATTTTCTAGTTAAAAAAAAAAAAGTAAGCAAGATGAAGTTTAAATATAATAGGAACCCAGGTCTGATGGCTCATACCTGCAATCCTAGCTACTCAGGAGGCTGAGGTCTGAGGATCACAGTTCAAACCCAGCCCAGGCAAGTAAGGCTGTGAGACTCTTATCTCCAATGAACTACCAGAAAACTAGAAGTGGAGCTGTTGCTCAAGGTATTAGCCTTGAGCAACAAAGCTCAGTGACACTGCCCACGCCTGAGTTCAAACCTCATGGCTGACAAATATTTTAATTAATTAGTTAATTAATTAATTAAAAACAGGAAATGCAATGACATCATCCAACCAACACCAATCCTCTACCATCCATTCAGAAGGGGAAGGGGAAGGGGAGGGGATAGTTTGAAGATTATTGAAGTAGTTCAGGTGAGAGCCATTCAGCATCAGTGCAGAGGATGAGAAATGATCAAATTTGGGATATTCTTTCAAGAGAGTGCAAATAGAATTTGTGAAGAAGTTGCATGCTGAAAATACACACACACACACACACACACACACACACACACACACACAGAGTCATGTCATGCATAATGAGGTCTCAGGCCAAGATTAACCCCATAGAAGTGAGTAGCCCAAAAAAGTACAATGGACATAACCACTTCCATCACAAGGCCATAGTAATAGTAATGTGAACAGCTTACTGTGCTGCTGCTCATATAAAGGTCAAACACATGCAGTGATATACAGTTTCTAGTACTTGATAATCCCAGCCAATGACTATGTTATTGGTTGGCATAATTACTGTGTTGTATTATAATCATTCTCTTAGGGTTCACACCTTCCATTTATTAAACAACAATGCTCATTGTGAAACAGTATGCTTTGTGAATCAGCCTTTTACAGTCCCTCATGTGTCTACTGACTATCACAGGACACATTCAATGGTGGTGGAAGCATACTCTATTATGATATTATGTTCCAATGAAAACAATTGCCAGAAGAAAAACATTGCTGGATGATGCATTTCTCAGAATGTACTTTTATCATGTAAGTGATACTTGAGTGCACAGATGGAGGGAAGAAGGAAGGAGAAAGATGAGGTGGGAGGGAGGGGGAGAGAAGGAAAGAAGGAGGGAAAAGCTAGATCAAAGATCACTATAAGATTTGGAGTCTAAACAATTGAAATTTTTTTTGCGGGGGGGGGGGGGGGTCCGGTCATGGGGCCTGAACTCTGGGCCTGGGCGCTGTCCCTCAGCTCTACAGCTCAAGGCTAGCGCTCTACCACTTGAGCCACAGTGCCACTTCCGGCTTTTTTCTTTTTGCTCATGTGGTGCTGAGGAATCGAACCCAGGGCCTCATGCATGCAAGGCAAATGCTCTACCACTGAGCTACCTTTGCAGCCCTGAAATATTTTGAGATTTGAGATTTTTGAGAAACTAGAAAAGGAACTAGTTGCCTGTGTTCACTTTTTGTTTAGTTTGAGAACAAGCAAGCAAAATCCCAAGCTACTTAAGAGGCTGAGATGAGAATTGTGGTTTGAGGCCAGCAGGGTTAGAAAAGTCAGTGAGACCTCATGTCCACAGAGGGAAGCTAGATGCTGTGGTGCATGTTTGTCATCCCAGCAATGACAGGAAGCTAAATAGGAGGACTAGGGCTCAGATAGTAAACAAGAAGTAACACTTTATATTAAAAAAATGTAAAAAATGTCCAGGCCAAAACAGGGCTGGAGGCATGGCCTAAGAGGTAGAGCCTCTAGCAAGTGCAAGGCCCTGAGTTTGAACCCCAGTACCACAAACAAACAAATTAATTAATTAAGAGGGAATTTTTCAGCATGTTTAATAGGGAATATTCCAAAGATAATTAGGTACACCAGCCTCAAGCTGAAGCAAGAGGGTAGGCTTGAAATACACATTTTGGAGTTGTCAGATTAGGTGTTAAAACAAAAAAAAACCTAAGGGTGAGAACACAGAACTGGAGAAACAACCTTTGATCAAGAAGCAGTTTACCTGTCAGAAGAAAGGGTGGAGTATGTGGGTTGAGGCGCAGGTGTGTGGCCAGGGGTGGTGACAGTGTGTGGGCATGTCCCTTGGCTGATTTGTACCCCTCTCCAAATGAAGAGATGTGGAAGATTTGAGAGAAGAAAATGAATTGCTAGAGTGGAGGTGGAGAATAAGAATTAACTCAAGAGCTGAGTCTCTATCATTTTATACAGATGATTTGTTTATGCAGGATTCATGGTTTTTCATTCGTAACATTCCTCACTGCAAAAGTTCTGTGCTTTTTCTCTAGCTGCCATGGCTCTTAAGTGGAGATGTCATAGATACACCGTCTTCATTTAAGAAATATCATCACAGACAGGATTGAGGTTCAGGGTGTATACCCAAACCCCAAACACAACTCATGGTAGAGCCTTGGCTTTTTACATTCTGCTCAGATCGGGCTTTGCACTAACACTTCAATGCCATAGAATTATTACCCATGTATGCATTTGCCTTTTTTTTCTTTCTATTTGACTGTACTGTTTTAATACTCCCCATATTTTTTAAAACCCAGGAAATAAAGAGCAGTCACTGACCATTCGAAATAAAGATAGACTTGGCAATAGTACCACTCCTCCCAACCCTCTTTTAGAGTGCCTCACACAAGACATTTATAATATATAATATAATATAAGCAAAAGAGGGTCTGATTGCCATTTATAGAAACATTCCAATTCACTGGCTTTGAAATAAACTGTGACATGAATGTCATGGGTATACCTCTATATAAGGAGATCCAGCTAAGCACAGTGCCCCTTCATCTCAAAGCTGGCTTCTTTTCAGAGCCCCGTCTCCTTCCATCTCAGCTACAATGTCTGTCTGTACATCTCCAGATATCCCAGACAGATCTGAAACTGGGCAAGAGATCTCTCTTTATGGTCCCTTATGATCAGATTTTTAAAAAGATATTTACTCACCGATGCCAAGCAATCAACAATAACTCACGTATCATTAAGTAGGTCCATTAAACTGTTTTGTTGTTTGAAAAATCCATTATTATTTCATTCTTTTCTATGGCTAACATGCAAATAAAAATCACATGCCTACATGTGTACTTTCAGACTAAAGAATGCCAGGAGAGTTTTTACTTAGGTGATGGCTTAAGATGAGGTTGTTGCTGCTGCTTCTAATGGTGATTCAGGGTAATATATACAGGCTAGGTCACAGGCTTTGTGGTAACAGTGTTATGATTACCCATAAGCTTTAGGGTAAAATGTTGGTGACAAAGGAACATTTATAGGGAATCATACATATTTCCTCCTTCCTTGGCAAAGCATCCTTTCTTTCTTAGGTGGCTTCCCAGCATACCCAGATAAACAGAATGTGAGCAATGAGCTGCTTCTGGGTATACATCAGTGAAACAGTGAATGAACCCTTAGAAATGTTCTCTGCTCCTTTGACCCTGTCACATTCCTTCTTGTCCCTACCTTGCTCCAGTGGAAACAAGTAAGGGTCCAGAGGGCTTAAAGAGAAGAAGGAAAGCAAGGATGATTGGGAGACTGGATAGCTAAAGGGAATTAAGAATTAGACTTTGGCTCTTAGAAGGAGACACCTTCCCCACCCTACCCCCAATCTGTGGGCAGGAGTTCACTCTCCCAGTCCTGTCAGATGGTCTTCAGAAGTAATTTTAGGAGCAAACACTCTCGAACCCATATACTCTCAAACCAATCCGCACTATATAAAATACATATTCTTCTATATAAAATGTACGTTCTTCTATTTTATATAGTACAGATTTTTACACCAGTCTGAGCTATATGAAATAGAAGGACGCCTTTGTTATGATTATGCATTGTTAGCTCAGGTTTAGACCACTGATAAGAGAATGAAGCTATCTTGACAAATAGAAATACAGTACACTCATGGAATTCGTGGGTTCCAGGGAGCTAGCGCTTAAAGAGAAACTGCGCATGCTCAGAAAGCATACAGTTCAATTCCAGAGCATGCTAGATTCCTTTATAGTACAATAGTTCTCAGTATAGTTAAATAATTCTGTTAAAGATATTCCCTCCAGCATCCGTGGTTCACTCTTGGGTTATGCAGGAAGGCTGAGAACCCCAGGTTCACAGTTCAAAGCCAGACAGGAGCAGGAAAATCAGTTAGACTCTGATCTCCAATTAACCAGCAAAACAAAAAGGTGAAAATGGAGGTGTGGTTCAAGTGTTAGAGCACCAGCCTTGAGCAGCAAAAGCTGAGTGTAAGCCTGAGGCCAGAGGTACAAGTCCCAGTACTAGCACCAAACAACAACAACAACAAAAACAGACAAATGCTGGCTTCCAACAAATCTCAAACTTTCACTGTATCACTGTAATGAAGGACATTTCTTTTTTTAACCTTGCTTTTGGGGGCACCATTTAATTTGGGGGAGGCAGGTTTCCACAAAATTAATGGCAGGAAAACCCTCACCAATTGCACAGCACTTTAAATGCTACAACGTATATCATGGGGCCCAATGATGGCTTCTACTCATCAATGGATCTGCACGTCGCACAGGGCCTGGAATCAAGAGTGGCAGTCACATATTGGCTCCAGCAACCGATTGGTCCTGCATGTTCTCTCTTACAAGTGGAAGCTGAAAACCCCAGCCTGAATGTAGAATGCTAATTATCAGAGGATCCCTTGGAAGGATGGTGGAGAGGAATGAATGAAGAACACACTCCCTGGATCAGAACACACTCCCTGCAGGTGTGGAGATAGCACATTTAACCCCACTAATAGATTAATTCCTAACATGTTATTAAAAAATAAAATATTAAAAAAGGATGTGTTATTCCACATGCAGTGACACACAACTGTCACCCTGGCACTTATGAGGTGAAGGCAGGAGGATCTGGACTTCAAAGCCAACCTGGGTACATATTAAAACACTGTCTAGGGGCTGGGAAGGTGGCTCAGTGGTAGAGCGCTTGCCTTGCATGCATGAGGCTCTGGGTTCGATTCCTCAGCACCACATAAGCAAAAAGAAAAAAAGCCAGAAGTGGCGCTGTGGCTCAAGTGGTAGAGTGCTAGCCTTGAGCTGAAGAGCTGAGGGACAGCGCCCAGGCCCAGAGTTCAGGCCCCACGACCGGAGCCAAAAAATAAAACACTGTCTAAAATAATTTTTTAAATGCATTATAGCTAGGTGTTGGTGACACACATCTACAAATCCTAGCTACTCAGGGGGCTAAGATCTGGAGGACTGACTTTTGAAGTCTGCCTAGGCAGAAAAGTCCTTGAGACTTTCAATTAACTAGAAAAAGGTGGGCTGGAGGCATGGCTCAAGTGGTAGAGTGCCAGCTGATTAAACAAGCTGAGGAAAGAAAACTGTCATCTGCAACTTACCATCATGTTAACACTCTATCTTGTCTCCATTTGGAATAGAAGGTAGTTCATGTGATTAGTGATTCCAATAAGCAAGAATGGGAGAGCAGGAAGAGGGACACAGGGAAGAAGAAAATGAAATTGGCAAAGGGAGGCTAATTGCAGCAGTATTGCCTTTTGAGATGTACAAAATTTTTCTAGAATGTGCCACCAGCGAAAAGCAACCCACCCTTAGGCACCAACTTCTATCTACCACCATGGAGGACTGTCCTTAGGAACATTTGTTAACATAGATTCTGGTTGCACCTGCCCAGGCCTCCAAGCTCTGCACATCAGAGTTGGCCCTGGAGCAGAATGAGAATGGCCTTGCTAGCTGCCATTGACATAAGAAGTCTGAGCCTGTGTGGAACTCTGTCCACTACAGCTTGACTGACAGGAGTTGACACCCACCATGGCCTAAGATGTGGCTAGCACCCTACATAATTCTCATTCTCTAGAGTATCAAAGATGTCCTCCTCATTCTAAGCCAGCCATTGGGCATCAGTCATTAGTTTCCTATTCCACACCAGTCTTTGGCTTAAATCTTGGTGTTTCTTGATAGAGATTATGCCTGCCTGCTTGCCTGTCTGCCTGCCTCCCTCCCCCCTCTTTCCTTCCCTCCCATCCTTCCTTCCTTCCTTCCTTCCTTCCTTCCTTCCTTCCTTCCTTCCTTCCTTCCTTCCTTCCTTCCTTCCTTCCTTCCTTCCTCCTGTGTGTATGTGTAGTGGGAAGGGAGTTGCCAGAACTGGGGTTTGAACTCAGGAGCTCTCCTTTCTCACTTAGCTTTTTCCACTCACAGCTGGTGCTTTACCACTTGAGCTATACATCTAGTTACAGCTATTTGCTGTAAAGTGGAGATATGGGTCTCTCAAATTTGTGTGCTTCAGCTGGCTACAAACCTCCATATTAAGATCTCAACCTCCTGAGTAACTAGGATTGCAAGTGTGAGCCACCAGTTCCTAACCATCCATCCATTCTGTTTTGAGTGTCAGGCATGTACCTGGCAGGGTTTAGGGCACTGGGGATATAGCAATAAGCAAAACATACAAGACCTGTCATCACACAGAAACAGACAAATGAAATTTAGAGTTTGTCATATGGTGAAAAATACCAGGGAGAAAAATAAAGTGGGGAGGGAAAATGGGGGGGGGGGAGGACCTTGAGGATGCTCCAGGAAGACTGCAAGATGAATGGAAGAGACCTGGTATTTCATCAAGCTTGAATCTATTTAACTCAGCAAATTACCCCCATCTGGCTTCTTCTCAGAAAACCAATAAGCAAGTTTATAGAAAAGTATAACTCTCTCTGTGTTGTCTCATTTACAGATATTGGCTTATATTCAGGCCCCTAGGAACTGACATGACCCTTAGTGTGAATTCAAAGGGCAGATTCTCCAGAGAGAATCTAGAAATCAAGCATGCCCTGCATCTCCAGTCACTTCCATCTTTCCTGAATGTTTTTCTTTTCTTTTCTTTTCTGTGTGTGTGTGTGTGTGTGTGTGTGTGTGTGTGTGTGTGTGTGTGTATACACTGATCCTGGGGCTTGAACTCAGGACCTGTGTGCTATCCCTGAGCATCTTTGTTCAAGGTTTGTGCTCTATCACTTGAGCCACAGATCCACTTCATCTTTTTGGTGGTTAATTGGACATAAGAGTCTCATGGACTTTCCTACCTGAGCTGTCTTGGAACTCCAATCCTCAGATCTCAGCCTCCTAACTACCTAAGATTAGGATTACAGGCATGAGCCACCAGCACCTGGCTTCTTACATTTTTTAAATGGAAGATTTCCAGCTTTTTTTTTTTTTTTGGAGGGGGGGTCCAGTTGTGGAGCTTGAACTCTGGGCCTGGGCGCTGTCCCTCAGCTCTTCAGCTCAAGGCTAGTGCTCTACCACTTGAGCCACAGCGCCACTTCTGGCTTTTTTCTTTTTGCTTATGTGGTGCTGAGGAATCGAACCCAGAGCCTCATGCATGCAAGGCAAGCGCTCTACCACTGAGCCACCTTCCCAGCCCCCAAGATTTCCAGCTTTCTGTAAACATATTTGGTATCCAAAAGCATCCTACAAAAATCAAAAACATAAAGATAATAGACTACTGAGTAAACATCAAGCTTTCTCTCTATTTTCAAATTCAGGCTGCCATTTCTTTCTCATGAAAGTCACAATTCGATAATGGGACAACGTGACAGTGGTTTGTAAGGCAAGAATGAAGGACACAAAGAGAACATCACTGGGCTGTGTTGTTTTTTATAACATGAAACCAACTAAATTAAAAGCTGGATTAGAGCATGGAAAAGTTGTATTATTAGAAAGATGGCAACCCACAGGTTGATTTTGACAGAGGAGGCTGACCACAAAGTGGAGCCATGAATCCAGGATGGATAGATGGAGGACAGGAAGACAGCTGCCCATTGCCATGGTTTCTCGTGGGAGAAGTGTGAATGGGTGGGTAGTGTGAGGTTTTGTCATTTGCTTATTCTTTCTTCCCTTCTTTCTTTCTCTCTTCCTTCCCTTTTTCCTTCCTTCCTTCCCTCCCTCCCTCCCTCTCTCCCTCCTTCCCTCCTTCCTTCCTTCTTTCCTTCCTTCCTTCCTTCCTACCTTCCTTCCTTCCTTCCTTCTTTCTTTCCTTTCTCTCACTCTTTTGCTCTTTTGCTAGGCTTTCCCATTGCAGCTAGATAACAGGTATGCACCATCATATTTAGCTCCTCGTTGAGAAAGAGTCTTGAAATTTCTTCTGCCCAGATTGGCCTCAAATCTGTAATGCTCAAAGTCTCAGCTTCCCACATAACTTGTATTACAGTCAGGAGCCACTGAGGCCTGACTTGTTTGCTTATTTCTTTTTTTGAGCCAGGGTTTTTCTATGTGTTCCTGGCTGATCTCACACTCTTTGTCCTCCTGCTTCAGTCTCCCAAATACTGGGATTATATGTATGTACCACTAGCTCCCTGCTCTAAGGTGGGGCTTTGATCATCTTGAGAATGAATCCAACATCCACTCACCACCAAATAGTAGTTGGGGAACTGATATGCAATAGGCATTGTAGTTGACCATGAAGGCACTGCGGGGACATTGATAACCAAGGAGGAGAGGTTGCTGGAGACTGAGTGGAGCAGAGATGGCACAAGTACAATGGGATGGGAGGTCGCAGGGAGTCTGCGATCACATTGGTGTGAAGCTGAGGTCAGGAAAGCCGGAATAGCATGGCAGTGACCATGAAGAGAAGAAGAGTAGTGATCATTTCATATGAAAAAGAAGTCAACTGATTTGGGTACCTGACTATACATGGGGGTTAAAGGAGAGAGAGAAAAAGAAAAGAAGAGATAGAAAAGCATTGGAAAGAATTAGAATTTATTTAAGCTTGAACAGATATAAGTACAGTTAACAGCAAAACAAGATATGTCACCAGGTGCCAACGGGCTGTAATCCCAGCTACTCAGGAGGCTGCGCTCTGAGGATCGGGGTTCAAAGCCATCCAGGACAGGAAAGGTGGAGACTCTTATCTCCAATTAGCCAAAAGAAAAACTGGAAGTTATGCTATGACACAAAGTGGTAGAGTGCTAGCCTAAAAGAGCTCAGGGACAGAACCCAGACCCTGAGTTTAAGCTCCATGATAAAGAAAGAAAGAAAGAAAGGAAGAAAGAAAGAAAAAGGAAGAAAGAAAGAAAGAAAGAAAGAAAGAAAGAAAGAAAGAAAGAAAGAAAGAAAGAAAGAAAGAAAGAAAGAAAGAAAGAAGAAAGAAGAAGAAAGAAAGAGAGAGAAAGAAAGAAAGAGAGAGAGAGAAAGAAAGAGAGAGAGAGAGAAGAAAGAAAGAGAGAGAGAAAGAGAAAGAAAGAGAGAGAGAAAGAAAGAAAGAAAGAAAGAAAGAAGGGAGGGAGGGAGGGAAGGAGGGAGGGAGAAAGGAAGGAAGGGAGGGAGGAAGGAAGGAAGGAAGGAAGAAAAAGAAAAGAAAAGAAAAGCAAGAGATGCCAAGGCAGACAGTGCTTTCTTTATAAAAAGGGGGTGATTTTACTTGCTGCTACGATCCCTCAAAGGAGAGTGAACACACACCCCTTTAAAACTGTCCCTTCCAGAGAACTAGCCTGTGTATCCTATACAGAACATAACTATCAATGATGTTCACCAGCACCAAGGGAGCTAATGATTGTAGTCCCATTTGTTTAGCAGATGAGGAATCTTGATACTGGAAGTCACTTTGTGGAGCCTATTCGGCCAGCTGGACACGTGGAGACAGGTCTACATAAAGCCTAACCCCAAAGCCTGCATGGTGGCTTGTCAAAGGGACAGCAGAAAACTCCCTGGAAATCCTTCTCTGAAGGGCAGTCAGCCTCACTAGCTCTGGGTACCAAGCAGGAAATAGGATAAGCGCAAGTGGCTTCCGGGGATGTAAAGAAAGAACATAGAGAGCGAGGTGGGCTGATTATAATGTAAACTCTGGGGGATGACAAGGGGGCGGGAGAGAGAGAGCTGGCTGCCCCATCTTTAAATCTGAAGGGACAGGAGGATAGGGATGCCATATTGTCTCAGAGGATGCTGAAGCCTTGGCCCTCTCACTAGACCATCATTTTGGAGGAATATGGCCCCTGATGTGGAGGAAGAAGCTTTTCTCTCTCCTTTCCCCCAACCTCCTGCCTGTATCTTACCCTAGAAAATTCCACCTAGAGCCGGCCAACAGGGAAGTTCAGGTAGTGAGGAAGGCGTAGGTCCCCAAGGCACACAGGGCGGAGACCAGCTGAGACTACAAACAGGAACAAACAGAGCTCAGGAACATTCCATTCCCACTGCCCCATTACATTTGCCTTCTCTTTCATCTCTCTAACCCCACAATCACAGGGCAGTGGTCTGGGAAATTCCTGCAGCCCCTTCTCATAAAGGCAAACATGAATGTATCGCACAACCCGCAGATCCTTTCCCCCTGGTGTTTACCCGAGAAAGATGAACATTTTATGTTCGCACAAAACCTGTACATGAATGTTTAGAGCGGCTTTATTCAGAATCCTCCCTAACTGGAAATACTCCAAATCCACACAATAGTATTCCATTCAGCCATAAAAGTAAACGAGCTACTGATATTCATGAAGCAGAGATGAATTGCAAATGTCTCCTGGTAAGTGGATGGAGCCAGGTTCCAAAGGCCACTTATGACACATGACCTGCTGGAAAAGGCCAAAAATGTATGGAAATGAGACCAGTGGTCCATTGCCAGGGTCTGGGGTGAGGAGAAGGGCTGATAACTAACCCCTTAGAAAGACTTGTGGGAACGGGGAAACCAAATTGTTTGCAAACTGATGGTAGTGACTCCTGTGTAGGCTTGCTAAACCTTGGGAAACTCAACCCCAGAATAGGTGCTGTTTACTTGACTTAAATACTACCCAATGTGCCTGATTTCAGGACAAAGAAAACATTTCCAAACCATCACTCGCCAACAGTGTCTTCACTTCTCTATACTGATGAATTGGGAGAGACGATAAATCGCTTTATAGCCTCACCAGCAAATCCTAAGAAAATCCATCAGTACTCATAATTTCACCTCTTTCCCTATGTTTATGAGGAAGGAGAGGCCTCCTGTTTCTATAAACGTGATCTGATTGGAAAGAAATCATTGTCATCTTGTGTTCACACAAAGACACATTAAGAAGAGAAAAGCATCCAACATAATTCCTTCCTTCCTTCCTTCCTTTCTACCTTCCCTCCTTCCCTCCCTCCCTCCTTCCTCCCTTCCTTTCTTCTTTTCCTTTCTTCCTTCCTCCCTTTGTTCCTTATTTCTTTCTTTCTCTCAGTGGTATGGGGGTTTGAACTCAGAGCCCAATATTGGCTACCACTCTACCACTTTAGCCAAGTCCCCAACATCCTTCAGCTCCTTTTTTTTTACAAATTATTTTCAGATAAGATCTGAAGATTTTCCCCCCACCCCCCAGAGCTGGTCTTAGACCAGATCTTCTTATCTCTACTTCCTTCATAGCTGGGATGCTACCATAGCTGGTTTGTTCTTTGTGATAGGCTCTTGCTAATATTTTCCCCAGGCTGTCTCTTACCTCAATCCTCCTATATTTTACCTCCCAAGTAGCTAGAATTTTAAGCATAAGCCACCCTGCCCGGCCCATCCATATATATTTAATATGAGCTTTACATGACATAAGAGCCTTCAAAAAGGAAAACCAAGGAAACAGTGAAACCTTGCATTGTTATGCAAAGTGTGAAGAAGAGATGAAGACTGGTAAAGATGCATGATTGGATAGAGGGCTGTGGTTTAATGGTAATAAACTGGGAGCAATTTAGCAAAACTTGTTTGCACAAATTCTTCTTTGTGATACTGTGTCTTCAGAAATAAGAATGTTCCTTTCCTCCTATAGTTGGGGCTCCTCTGGAATGAGGGTCTTATGACCCAGTTCAGAGGAAAAGGCTGACAGGAGGGCTAGAGGGAGCTTGCTATTTCAATTCTTTCCAACACCAAGGTATGATATTTGGGAGTATCCTATACTGAGCCTCATCACTGAATACGTTTCAGCTTGGCTCTTTTGGGAATCCTCTCGCCCCTTCTCAGTCTCAAACCCTCCATCAGATCATTTTCTCAAAGCACACTAACACAGCAGGTCTCCCTCAGTACCACAGCCCACCCACCCCAATCACAGCCCATCCTGCAATTCCTTCACGACAAAATACCCTCTCTGCTCTCTTCCCTTTCTTGCCTCTAATCCACCCAATAAAATAAATGTGAAAATGTCTCAATAGGAAGAGAATGGCAAAATAATATAACAAACTCCATGTTTTCAATCAACTTAGCAGATGTTAACACTTAGCTATATTTGCTCAAGAGCTTTATTTTTTTTTGAAAAAAGAAATAAAATAAAACATTACTTACATAATTGAATCCCTCTTTGGACTCCTTCCCAACCCTGTTATTCCTTCATTCCCCATGGGTGACCTCTATTCTGAATTTGATAAGTGTCATCCCTATGTGTGTAAGTGTGGTTTTATATTTTACTGCCTCTACTGTGTTCCTGAGTGACAAGCAACATTGCTGGCATGCCGGGAAACCTTATGGCACAGCTCCTTTAATGTGTTTAACTTTGCCATTTCTATCTTTAGTTGCATATTGCACCCCCCCATCCCTTTTGTTTGCTGGAATAGATACTTTTGTAACTCTTTCAGAAAGCATGTGTGAAGATACACTTTATTATTTCTTTCATGTCAGGAAAAATATTACTATTTTTTTCTTCTTTTTGAATCATGCTCATATCTTCAGGTTATCTTTTCCAGATGGTTAAATGTATTGCTCAATATACAGCCTTGTATCTCATACTCCTAATAGTACTGGTGATTTAACTTTAATTCCATTTTAGATGCTCTCGCTTTCTTTTTATTTCTCCAGGTGTGTGTGTGTGTGTATGTGTGTGTACATATGTGCAAGTGTGCATGTGTGTGTGTATGTGTGTGCCTGTGTGTGTGTGTTCTCTCTTTTGTAGGTAGAGGGATTTTTCTTTGCCTTTGGCGTTGTGAAATTCTATTTGTACAGGTGGTAGTTCTTCACGTTATTCTGCTATTTAAACTTGAAGACACATCTCTGTGTAATTTGGAAAAATGTATTTTTTATTATAGGATATATATATATGTATAATTGCTTAAGAATGTCCTCCTCTAGATTTCACTACTCTCCCTTCCTCTTAAACAACTTTCTTCTTCTTTCTTCTTCTTCTTCTTCCTTCTTCTTCTTCTTCTTCTTCTTCTTCTTCTTCTTCTTCTTCTTCTTCTTCTTCTTCTTCTTCTTCTTCTTCTTCTTCTTCTTCTTCTTCTTCTTCTTCCTTCTTCTCCTTCTTCTCCTTCTTCTCCTTCTTCTCCTTCTTCTCCTTCTTCTCCTTCTTCTTCTTCGTCATGGGGCCTGGGCGCTGGGCCTGGGCACCATCCCTCAGCTCTTCAGGTCAAGACTAGCACTCTACCACTTCAACCACAGCGCCACTTCCAGCCTTTTCTGTTTATTTGGTACTGAGGAATCCAACCCAGGGCCTCGTGCATGCAAGGCAAGCACTCTACCCCTGAGCCACATTCCCAGCCCCTTCCTTCTTAAACTTCTGTTACATTTGAATTGGACCCTCTATACCTATCCTTTTCCCTTTTTTTCCTTCCTTCCTTCCCTCTCTCCCTTCTTCCTCCCTTCCTCCCTTCCTTCCTTCCTTCTTTCCTTCCTTCCTTTCTTTTTGTACCAGTCCTGGGACTTGAACACAGGGCCTGGGCCCTGTCCCTGAGCTTTTCTGCCCATGGCAAGTGGTCTACCACTTGAGCCCTACCTTCACTTCTGGCTTTTTGTGGATAATTGGAGATAAGAGTTTCAGAGACTTTTCTGGTTGAGCTGGTTTTTGAACTGTGATCCTCAGATCTTAGCCTCCCAAGTAGTGAGAATTACAGGAGTGAGTTACTGGCATCCAACTATCATACTTCCTTTTTAAAAATAAGTTTGGGTTGTTTTTATTTTTCATCTTTTGGGCTTCATATTCTAAGATCTTTGAGTCTCTTTTTTCTTTTCCTTTTTTTTTTTTTGGTTAATTGTGCTTTCCAGACTCTCTATGGAGTCAAAAAGCTTTGTGTCTGTTATTATGGTTATTTGCTTGTTCTGTTTCAATTTTGACCCTCAAGCATTTCAATCTCAAGTTCCCTGTTTCCTTCTTCAACGAAGAGAATATTCTTCTGCATATCTACAAAGACTATGACCTGTTAATCTATTGATCCTGCTTGTCCAGGTTAGTTACAGTTGGCTGTACACTCTCTCTCATATATATAATATATATATGTATGTGTGTGCATATATATGCATATATATACATATGCACTCACAGACATATACATATAAATATATATATATATATGTATTTTCTTGTATCATCAAATAAAATGTGCTACATGACCAAATACATTCTTCCTGGTAAACTTACAAGAATATAATTTAATCTATTAGTAACTTGAGAGTATAAAAATATCATTTCAGTGCCTTTCTATTATATGCTTTTCTGGGACTCAATTCCATTCTTCATTTGAAATAAAAACAAAACATTGGAGCAGGGTTTTCTTGCTTTTGTCCTTCACTTATCTCAGTCCATCCATGCTGTAGATAAAGGGCAGTGAACATATCTATAACAATCTAGAAAGCAAAGCAACTAAGGCTGAAGGGCCAACCACTTGCTGCTCCATTCCACCCTAAGGTGTGTCTGGCTTCTGATATTTGTACCTATGGAATTCTCCTTTGGCACTTTCCTATTTCCTTACATTTCAGGATGTGGCTTTCTTCTCCATCTCATTCACATTTTTCTGACTCCCACAGTTGCAACATGGTTTAAACTAAAAAGAATGCTGCATTTTGTTTTGCTTTCCAAATTGTTATATAGAGAGAGGCTATAGGGCAGGGGCCGTCAGGAGATCTTTGTGTCTCTCTGTGGTGCTGGGCTGGCCTCAAACTCCTGAATTCACATGGCTCTCCAGCCTCAAGCACCAGAGTGGTTGGGACTACAGTTATAGACTTACATGCCTGACTTGTACATACTTCAGTACAAGAAGCAGATAAAGTTTTCTTTTGAGACATAGTCTCTGCCCAGTCTTGCATTTAATGTGATCCTAACTTTTGAAAACAGATTCCATAGTTTTCCTTTTTTTCTCTCTCCTCAGGAGCAATTTAAATAGCAAAGGAATTTTATGGAGTTCTGAAAAGAATTCATCTTTGAAATTGCTCAAGCCCAGTCCTTTGGTGGGAAAATAATTTGTTGACAATGTACCAATTTTTGCCTTTGTAATTTATCTTGTTTTTCTTTGCTAGGGGTTGCATTATTTGTAAGTTGCTCATTTGTATAACTTTTTGAAACACAGACTGAAATATTTTTGCTTTCTTAATCATCTCTCTCTATAGAAATGCCTGCACTTAAGCTGGGCACTGGTGGCTCATGCCTATAATCCTAGCTACTTAGAAGGCCGATCTTAGGATCACAATTTGAAGCCAGCACAGGCCAGAAAGTCCAAGAGACTCTTATCTCTAGTTAACACCAGAAAACTGAAAGTAAATGTGTGGCTCAAAGTGGTAGAGCAGTAACCTTGAGCAAAAAAAGCTCAGGAACAGCACCCAGGCCCTGAGTTCTGGGTCCATCCCAACAACAACAACAAGAAAAAAATGCCTGGCAATCCAAAAATTCATATGGAACAATAAAAGACCCCAAATAGCAAAAACGCTCCTCAATGGAAAGAACACTGCAGGAGGAATATCAATACCAAATTTCAAACTCTACTATAAAGCCATAGTAATCAAAACAGCTTGGTATTGGCATAAGAACAGACCTCAGGACCAATGGAATAGAATTGAAAACCCAGAAATGAACCTATAGCCATTTAATCTTCGATAAGGGAGCTAAAACAATAGAATGGAAGAAAGACAGCCTCTTCAGTAAATGGTGCTGGCAAAATTGGTTAACTACTTGTAGAAAACTAAAGCTAGATCCTTATATATCACCCTGCACGAGAATCAACTCCAAATGGATCAAAGACCTTGAAGTCAAAGCAGACACTCTGAAAACATTACAGGATGGAATAGGAGAAACCCTAGGTCTCCTTGGCTCAGGCCAAAATTTTCTGAATAGAGACCCGGAAACACAACAAATCAAAGAAAGGTTGGACAAATTGGATTGCATGAAGTTGCAGAGCTTCTGCATGGCAAAGGACATAGCTAGCAAGATCAATAGAAAGCCCACGGATTGGGAGAAGATCTTTACTAGCCATACAACGGACAAGGGTCTCATATCTAAAATATACTTGGAACTCAAAAAATTAAACCACCCAACAACAAACCCTCAAAGAAACAACTGTCCAATAAATAAGTGGGCTAAAGACTTAAAGAGAAACTTCTCTGAAGAAGAAAGAAGGATGGCCAATAGACACATGAAGAAATGCTCAACATCCCTAGCCATAAAAGAAATGCAAATCAAAACAACATTGAGATACCACCTCACTCCAGTTAGAATGGCAAAAATCAAGAACTCTAACAACAACAGATGCTGGAGGGGATGTGGACAGAAGGGAACCTTACTTCATTGTTGGTGGGAATGTAAACTTGTTCAACCACTTTGGAAAGCAGTATGGAGGTTCCTCAAAAGACTTCACATAGAGCTCCCCTATGACAAAGCAATCCCACTTTTGGGCATTTACCCAAATGTTTACAAACAAGACCACACTAAAGCTACCAGTATGACTATGTTTATTGCAACATTATTTACCATAGCTAAGATATGGAACCAACCCAGATGCCCCTCAGTAGATGAATGGATCAAGAAAATGTGGTATATATACACAATGGAATTCTATGCCTCCATCAGAAAAAATGACATTGCCCCATTTGTTAGGAAATGGAAAAACTTGGAAAAAATTATATTAAGTGAAGTAAGCCAGGCCCAAAGAAACATAGGTCCCATGGTTTCCCTTATTTGCAATATCTAGTATAGGTATGAGTCAAGCGGAAAAAGTCAGAGAATGTGATGTTAGGAAAACAAACCCTCAAATATGTATTTTAATGTTTTTGTTTCTTTCATGCATGTGTTTCTAACGCATTTATAAGATTATTTCTTTGTTGCTTTGTATGTCCCTTCCCTACAGTATAACCCCTGCTTTCACTATATTTGATGTCAGTATAACTTGTGGAGGAGATGGGGAAAAACAAGTCGTTTAAGGATACAGGTGGACCTGTTGCAACAATGAGAAGTACAAGTTGTCATGTCGAAAATGAGCTGTACAACGTTGGTTGGGGGGGGGCGGGGGGGTGAGGATTGGGTGCGGGGGTTGGGGGGGAGGCTGGGAAGGGATGTGAAGGGTAAACAAAGGAGGAAGCTGCAATGCTTGATAAGAAATGTATGCATTATCCTGCCCGTGTAATTGTAACCCCTCTGTACAGTATGTTCACCAAAAAAATAAATAAATAAATAAAATGAAAAAAAAAAGACTTTAGCACAACAAAGGAGGAGGTTACAATGCTGGGCAAGATATGTACTTAATACCATATTCATGTAACTGTAACCCCTCTGTACAGCATCTTTACAATAAAATAAAATTTAAATTATAAAAAAAAGAAAAAATGCTTGCACTTTCTTAATTTCATGTGTTCCTTTTTCTTTCGATTAATCTGAGCTTTGTCTACCTCATTAGTATTTTCAAAGAAGCTCATTTCTTTGAATTATTTGTCAACCAGACAGTCTTTTCTATGCATTAAATCCCCAACTTCCTCTCACATCAGTTAGTTTGCAAACATCTTGAGATGAGTAGTCATTAGTGCTCGTTTTCCTTATTTAATTTTAATTCATTTCAGGCTTTGCCTTTTCCTGTGATTACTGCCTTGGCCACATCTCAGATTTTCATACTTTATGCAAAGTAAAATTTTAAAATCCCAAAATGTCTGCTGACTTGTTTTAACAGAATAGACAATAGTGATTATATGGTGTTATGTACTGATTATAGTACTCTGACTTATTGTCTGGTCTCTGACCCTCTCATGCTGATAGGCTTAGCGTACTATAAGGCCCTTCATCCTCTTGCTTTCAGTGCGAGCAGCATGTCTTTTGAGTCTTCCTTCACTCTCCTTTGTCTTCACCGCTTCCCACATATCCTATTTTGCTCTAGACTTCACAAGATATTGGTAAGAAACCTTCATGCCCTCCCCTTCCCAGCTCACAGGTGACACTTCTGGCATAAGATCCCAAAACAAACACCTTTTTCTCATCAGCCATTCTTCTAGTATGCCGAAACCTGTGATTAAATAGGTACTTTTTTTTTTTAGAGTTTCAATACTCAATGTTCTAAGAATGAAGTGACATCAGAGAATTAATTGCTACAGTGCAAGATGTCGAAAGGGTAAATAATAAAAATCAGATGGATTTCTTGGAAGGAAAATCAGTTTATAGTTCAAATGCAGGACCTGGGTGGAGTCTCAGGCCCAAGGAGGAGGATGAATTAAAATGCATAAGGGTCCAGGGTAATGATTAGAGTTGCTTCAGAATGTGAGGCCAAGGAGGAGTCAAGCACAGCATCCAGGGAGACGGGGCTGTCACCACAAGAATAGAATTCATTGTCTTCTGCTCACAGAGAGCTATTACAAGAACTGAGGTTCCAGGACATGTCCAACTAAACCTGTGTGCTCTTCTTATGTTTTCTCATATTTTTATGATCCCCTGGTTCCTTTCCTGTCTTTACGACAGATGCATCCTCTGCTCCTGGGTAAACTTAAACCTAGGAAAGCAGTGAATAAAATGTTCTCAAAGAAACAAGAAGATAACCCAGCAGCCTCTGGAGTAAGTATCCACATACCCAAGCCAGAAAATACTCTCCTTGCAATGGGCTCTGCCAATTGGACATTTTCTTCTGTATGTACATTCTTTCTGGTAGCTTACCTCCAGGTGCCTTCCACCAGTCCCCTAATTCCTGTAAGTTGCTTCTTTTTTACTTCAGTTCTAATCTGGGTGCAGTGGTTCAATCCTGGATACTAGCTATTTGAGAGGCAGAAACTGAGAGCATCACGGTTTAAGAGCAGTTCAGGCAGAGAGTTTGCAAGACCCTTTCTCAACCAATAGCTTGCCATTCTAACTACATGGAAAGCTAAGATCAGGAGGATCACCATGATTTGAGGCCATTTTGGACAAAAGTGTTCCTGACATTACATCTCGATAGAAGAAGCTAGGCATGGAGGCTGTCATCCTAGCTACTGTGGACATATAAAATAGGCGGATCACAGTCCAGGCACATAACTGGGCACAAGGCAAGACCATATCTCAAAATAACCAGTGCAGCACAAGAACAAAAAGACTGGAGTCATGACTCAGGGGTAGAATGCATGCCTAGCAAGCATAAGACCCTGTGATCAAATATGGTACTATCAGAGAGACAGAGACAGAGTCAAAGACAGAGACAGACAGAGACAGAGAGAGTCTAGTTCCCACCTCAATGGATGCTAGTTGGCTTCTGGGACTTGTTAATCCAGTAGAACACAGTAGAAGCAATGTGACTTCTTAGGCTGAGTTGTAAGAAACCTTACAATCTACTCTTGAGCATTTTGGTTTTCTCAGTCTTGTAAACTGACCACCATGCTACAGGCAGCAGGTTATATATCACATGCAAAAGCCATGGGTCAGCGTGTCTGCCCTCAGCAGAGCTGAGTTCTCAGCTGGCATTGACTGCCAGCCTTTCTGTGAGCGTTCTTATGCCACTCAACGAAACAGTCACACATGACCACAGCCTGGTGTTTCAGTCAGGTACTTGGTGTGCAAAGGCAGCTGGACTGTATAGAGCCACGAGAGATAATAATAAATTGCTTGATACATTTGGAGTGTTTTTGTGCTGCAATAGATGAGCAGAGAATTGTAAGGTTGAAATCAATCCTCTTTGTTTCACTGACCCAAAGAAATGCCATTTTGAGAGATGCATTTACTCTCTAATTCTTTAGATAAGCAACACCTTCCTTTTGGGTTAAAGTAAACCATGCTGACTGCGAATGATTCTATGGTCTATATTTCTGCTATTTATTATTACACTACTTATCCCTCAAGGAGCAATATTGTTTTCAGGTTCTTATGGAAAATGGAGACAATGCGGTTTTGGTCCCATTAATCTCCTTATGGTAAAGATGGGGAAACTCTAGGTTCTGATAGTAGTAAACTGCTGAGTTTACTATAAAACTGAACTGATGTTCAACTCAGCAGGTATTTATCAACTCTCATTTATGTACTGCAACTGAGATGGATTGTGGGACTTGCAAGATAAATGAGGACCTGTTCCCAAGGATCCTTTAGTTCAGAGATAAAGATAACTCAGATCTAAAGGTGATATAATTCAAGGAAGAAAGTTCTAAATGTGGGCTGGGAAGGTGGCTCAGTGGTAGAGTGCTTGCCTTGCATGCATGAGGCCCTGGGTTCGATTCCTCAACACTACATGAGCAGAAAAAAAAGCCAGAAGTGGCACTGTGGCTCAAGTGGTAGAGCGCTAGCCTTGAGCTGAAGAGCTGAGGGACAGCGCCCAAGCCCAGAGTTCAGGCCCCACAACCGGACCCCTCCCCCACCAAAAAAAAGAAAGTTCTAAATGTGGTGGCCCATGCCTGTAATCTCAGCTATACAGGACACAGAGAGGAGGATCATTGCACAAAGCTGTTATCCAAAAAAAATAAATAAATAACTAAAGCCCAATGGACTGGGGATGTGGTTCAAGTGCTAGAGTGCCTTCTAAATGAACAAGACTCCCTGCATTCAAACCTTAGTGCTGCCAAACAGAAAAGACAAGTGCAAAAGCACACACTGAGTCACATTAGGACTCAGGGGAAGGCAAAGACAAGTTATAAAGAGACAGCAAGTAGGTAGAGAAGGAAGACAGAGACCGAGTGTGAATCCTTAGACTCACCAGTTGCCTATAAGTTATCCAACCTTCCATGCTGACATAATTAATATAGGGGAAAATATAACTAACCAACATTCTGGGCTCATTTTGTTTGAGCAACTACTTTATAAGATTATGAGGATTAGATAAAATATAGCAAAGAAACATGTGGCTAATGCATAGTAAGAGCTTTTATGATGGTAGATGGTATTGCTTTCTTCAATAGCTCCACGGACATCATTATTTAATTTAGTGGAATCAGAAAAAAGTGAATGAGAAATGACATTTTCTGGGACTCTTAAACATATTAATCTGACATTATATAGGAAAACAATCAATCCAAAAGCCTTCATGTAAAACATTCAAACTATCAATGTCATAGGAGAAAATAAAACCTTTGGGTCCTTTGTAAACTTTTTGTAACCTTGGATTTGACTCTGGTTTCTTAGTTCTAACACCATAAGCACAGCAACCGAACACAAAATAGACATATACAACTTGAAAACTTCTGTGCATCAAAGGACATTATCAGGAAAGTACTGAAGCCAGGCACTGGTGGCTCATGCCTATAATCCTAGTTATTCAGGAGGCTGAGATCTGAGGATCACTATTTGAAGCCAGCCCAGGCAGAAAAGCCTGTGAGACTCTCATCTCCAATGAACTGTTCAAAAAAGCTGAAGTGGTGCTGTGGCTCAAAGTGATAGAGCACAAAGGGACAGTGCCCAGGTCCTGAGCCCAAGCCCCAGGACTGGTTTTTTATTTTAAGTACTGAAATACCCCATAGAATGAACAAAAATACTTTTTGAAAATCATATATAAAATAAGAAATGTGTATTTAGAATAGATAAACAACTGTGTGTGTGTGTGTGTGTGTGTGTGTGTGTGTGTGTGTGTGTGTGTGTGTGTGTGTGCCAGTCCTATCTTGAACTCAGGGCCTGGACACTGCTCCTAAGATTCTTTGCCTCAAGGCTAACACTCTATCACATGAGCACAACTCTATTTCTGGCTTTTTGGTGATTAGTTGGAGACAAGAATTTCATGGACTTTCCTTACCTGGCTGGCTTTGATTTACCCTCTTCAAATCTCAACCTCAAGAGTAGCTTGGCATGAGCCACCAGCACCCAGGCTATAAACAACTCTACAATAAAAAAATTTTACCAGCCACATGAAAATGGGCAGAGAATATCAGAACAGACATCTCTCCCTTGAATCCACATACACAAGAAAAGATGTTCAGCATCCTTAGTCTGCAGGAAATTATAAACCAAAACTCTGTTAAGATACCAGTTAATGCCCGACTAGTATGACGATAATGAAAAAGGAAGATAATATGCCTACAAAAGTAGCACTTAACCAGCCTATACAAGCCATGGATACAATGTCTAACTCTATGAAGAAAGTGATGGAATTTTAGTCTATGTATATAGATAGCTACACACATACACAGAGACAGACAGACAGACAGAAATATAGATGTTTTAGAAACAAACTGGTAGGCCCTCAAATAGTACAACAGGTTTCCCACATAACCTAACAGTTCTATTCTTAGGGATATACTCAAAAGAACAAAAAACAAGTATTCAGATAAAAAGTTGTGCATGAGTGTTTGTAGCCATGCTAGTCGCCTAACCAAAAGGTAGAAACCACTAGAATGTCCACCAACTGACAAATGGAAGGATTGTGACTACCCCTACCATTAAATATTGCTCAGCTACAAAAAGGAATAAAATACTAGTACACACATAGTACATTGCAAATAGGCAAAGCGAAATATTTTAGTCGTTCACACCTATAATCCTAGCTACTCGGGAGGCTGAGATTTTTTTTTTTCATTTTATTTTATTTGTGAACATACTGTACAGAGGGGTTACAATTACATGGGCAGGATAATGCGTACATTTCTTATCAAGCATTGCAGCCTCCTCCTTTGTTTACCCTTCACATCCCTTCCCAGCCTTCCCCCAACCCCTCCTACCTAATCCTCCCCCCACCACACCAACGTTGTACAGCTCGTTTTCGACATGACAACTTGTACTTCTCATTGTTGCAACAGGTCCACCTGTATCCTTAAATGACTTGTTTTTCCCCATCTCGGGAGGCTGAGATTTAAGGATCAAAGTTTGAAACCAGCCCTGGCAGACAAATTCATGAGACACTTATCTCCAAGCAAGGAGCCAGAAGTGGAAATGTGGCTCAAGTAATAGAGTACCAGCCTTGTGTGCAAACAAGAGCACAACACCCTGAGTACAAGTCCCAAAACTCCCCTCTCTCTCTTTGTCTGTCTCTTTGTCTCTGTCTCTGTCTCTGTCTCTGTCTCTCTCTCTCTCACATACACATACACACACACACACACACACACACACACACACACACACACACACACAAGATTGGGCATATGACTGGTACAGCAAAAATGGGTTTGGGTCTAGACTAAAGATCATGGCAATAGAAATGGAAAGAAGGAAACACATTCAGGAAATATACAATTTGTTACTTTTGAATTAATAGGACATTAATTGTATCTGTTGAATGGGGCCATAAATGTACACAAGACCCAAACAGAATTGTATAGTTATGAGTCTGAGAATAAGAAAAATAAGACTGAGTGAACAGAAGCCAAAAGCCAGAGAAAAGAGCTAATTTGGCCAGGCTCGATGTCAATTTAGGTTGTAAGGCTACAACACAGAGGGAGGAAATTCGAAGAGTAGTAGACAAAGGCAGAGATTGGTCCTTCACATCCTACCTGTGGGATGAGCGTAAAGGATACTTTCATCATTGGTGTGATTTGGTTGATAGTTTGATTTTGTATGTGGTTTAGGGATGCCTGGGGGTTGGGAGGGACTAGCATTTATGATGGTTTTACTATACATCAGGCTATGTTTAGGGGCTTAGGTTTTTTTGTTTGTTTGTTCTAGAGAGGTGGTAATACTAGGGTTTGAAATTAAGGCCTTATACTCACTAGCACTTGAGCCATGCCCACAGCCATTTTTGCTTTAGTTATTTTTAAAATAAGGTCTCACATTTGTCCAGGCTATCTTGGATTGTGATCTTCCCGTTTATGCTTCCCACGAAGCTGGAATGACAGGCAGACACCATTATGCTTGGTGTTTTAATTTTTTAATTGTTATCATAAAGGGATTTGTAAAAGGGTTACCGTTGCATAAGTCACGTAAAGAGTACATTTCATTTTAGACAATACCACCCAGTTTTTCTCTCCCATCTCCACCCACAAGCTCTATAATTTGTTTAAAACATAGTGTCCAGTGCATACCACTGCTGCATTTGTTTATGCTTTGTTCCTCCATTTCTGTACCTCCCCTTACCTTCCCAATGACACATAAATGAACAAATAAGACCCCCCCCCCCAAAAAAAGCAAAAACAGCAGAAAATACCTCTTATTTCCATTTCCTGGAGTTCATTTCAATAATATTATTTTGCATGATCAGATGCTATCGGCATTGTGCCTTTCTGTTCCTCTCCTAAGAATATCCTCTTTGGTCTCACTGTGGGTGAACGCCTAGAGTCTTGTATAATTTATCATGTCCCCGTATATTTTAGATCTAGCTTGTACAAATGAGAGAAAACAAGTGCCGTTTGTCTCTCTGAACTTGGCTTACCTCACTGAACATGATTTGTATTCGCTCCATCCATTTCCCCGAAAATGACATAGTATTATTCTTTCTAATGGCTGTGTACAATTCCATTGTGTAGAGGTACCACATTTTTGGGATCCACTCATCTATTGTAGGCCAGCTATATGCCCAGCTTTTTATTGGTTAAGATGGTGGTCTCACAAACTTTTTGCTCAGTTTGTCCTTGAACCATGATACTTCTGGTTTCTACCTCCTGATTAGCTAAGATTACATGTGGTGAGCCACCATGCCAGGTGAGCTTTTGTGTGTTTTTGTTTTGTTTCATTTTAACACACATTGTTTTATTTTCTCATAGCCACCCCAAGATGCACATATTATTTTTGTTATTCTCAGAATTTTGAAACCAGATCTATTTGGTTGATGATTCTGCTGCGTTTTGCTGTAAAGTATGAATGCACCAATGTACTTGAGAGCAAGCCTAGCATCTGGGATTCATATATTCAACAAACGTTCATTTTTCCCCCCTTCCCTGTAGTAACCTGACTTCTCTGTTCACTGACCCTGACTAAATAGCAGGATTTGAATTTACTAACCAGCCTTTCCCTCACTCAACTTCTTTGGTGTCATGCTCTTTGGGGCCTTGGAGCTCTCTTCTCCCCTTCTCTGGCAAGGTAACTTCTTTATCTCTGTTCACTCCTTGCACACTCCCCTGGCCTTTCTTTTCCCACCCTTCCCACCCCCCCAGATCCCTTTAGGCCTTTGCTGCTCCAATGGGGTTTAATAATGACAAATGTGTGTTGGATTTGAGGCTATGGTTAAGTGCTTGTTGGGAATTTGGTGGGGGCCCACCCACACATCCATCTCATTTATAACTGATGTTACTGGAATCAGGACAGCTAAAAACAGCACGATTCCCTTCCCCCACTGATCCCTCCAGCTAATCTCAAACACGAGAGGAGAATAGTGCAGAAGGCTCATCTCTGTGACTTTTTACAACACTCAATTGGAGATCATCAGGGCCAATTCCTTTCCAGCCATTTGCCTTAATGTAAACCAGAATTTCGCATCTCCTCTTCTGTGATCCCATTCCAGGGCCCCGCGAAGAGGTTGAACAATGTGTTCGACAGCGTGTTATCATCCTAATGCAAACAATCAGAGCCTGGTGAGTTATTAATCTCCCGGCCTTATCATCCATTCAAGACAAGTCTTATTAACCAAAAAAGCATAGGTTTTTGTTCATGAATTCCAGAGATTAAAAAAAAAAAAACAAAGAAGCTGAGAAGTGAACTAAAAATTCACTTGCATTGGAATTTTAGAATGAATTTTATCTTTTCAGTTGTGGCTTCCTTCATTAAGTTACAGGAAGTCAGAAATCAGCTATCCAACCCTAGATATGGTTGTTTTGATACTGAGTTAACCACTCTGACAAACTCAATGGGTAGCAGTAAACACCTAGCTGTATTTACACTGGAGTTGTTCATAAATGGAAAGGGACACATAAAGAACATGGCTAGAATAGAAGCCCGGCAGGTAAGTTATAGAATAATGGCAGATAACTTTACAGTACTAATTTCCAATGCAGAGCATTGATAGGAAGGCAGATGGGTCTTTTGAAAAGCCACAGGCAACAGACACTTCCATCCACTAAAATAAGAGGCCATTGGGCAAAGCAAAGTTTCATGGGAAGTCATTTGAGCATCCTTAGGTTATGTTTGTCTTGCATGGTACTTATTAATGGAGAGTATTTTGTATTGCAATCAGCCTTTCCCCAAACCAGTTCCATGGAACACATGTATAATATAACCACTTGTAGAAGGAAAGTGTTTGAAACACTATCTCTTCTCAAATTTACCACTCACACTCAGGCTTTGAGAAGACTTTCAGTAAGAAAACTTCCAGGTTTTAGTCACATGTTATTGTTCTAATAAAAAAAACAATCAGAGCCTGATGATTAGGAATCACCAGGTCCTATCATCCATTAAAGGCAAGTTTTCCCAAACCTAGCTTATTAACTAAGGGCTCCCAAGCCTTTTTGACGGAGGAAACTCTGAACCTTGTATTGTCTGTTACGATTTTCTGTAAGTAGTGGACACTGCCCAGAGCACAGTGAAGACCACATTTGCCTCCCAGTGAGTTGAGGCCAGGAGGCTTGGTCTAGCACAGCCAAGAAATCAGTTTTCATCCTGCAGCAGTGACTTCCTGTTCATGCAGAGCATCTCAGGGAGTTACCATAATGAGCACATCATAGGTCCCTAGTCAATATTTGTTAGTGATGAAATCCAAACTAGTAAAGCTATTGGAATGATTCAGATTATAAATTGGTCCAGACACTTTGTACCACTCTTTGAGACACATGTAAACCTGTGTTTGAATTAGTTGTCTAGCTGCTACCTGATAACAAGGAGCTTAGCTCCCACATCTCTTGAGACAGCTGCAGTCCTAGCTACGAGTTAGATTGAGGTGTTGGAAATCTCAGCACGGAGCTAGAGGCTTTTTGTTTTATTTTGTTTATGACAGCCCTGGAGCTTGAACTCAGGGCCTAGATTCTGTCCCTGAGTTTTTTTGCTCAAGGTTAGCACTCTACCACTTAAGTCACAACTCTACTGACAGCTCTTTTGGTGCTTCATTGGAGATAAGAGTTTATAGACATTCCCCTGACCAGGGTTGCTTTGAACTATGATCCTCAGAGCTCAGCCTCCTGAATAGCTAGGATCATAGGTATGAGCCACTGGCACCCAGCTCAGAGCTAGAGTTTTATCAGTGTAATCCAACTCTGCTCAGCCTTGGGCATCTTCCTACACTGGGACAAACGCTTGAACTGTCTTCAATGCACCATGTTTCTTGTTGCACTCTTGTGGCTCTACAGGGAAGGAAGGGCATAACTGCCACTGGAACTGGAGTAGAAGAGTATGAGGGGGGCCAGGCACCAGTGGCTCACGCCTGTAATCCTAGCTACTCAGGAGGCTGAGATCTGGGGAGCACAGTTCAAAGCCTGCCCAGAAAGGAAAGTCCATGAGACTCTTATCTCCAATAAACCGCTTAGAAAGCCAGAAGTGGCACCGTGGCTCAAGTGATTGAGCACTAGCCTTGAGTTGAAGAGCACAGGGACAGCGCCCAAGCTCAGAAGTAAAAAAAAAAAAAAAAAGTGGGAGGGGGGCAGGAGAAGCCTGTGAGAACCAGGAGAAATTGAGAAGGGATGGGGTGAGAGTCTTTAGGCTCTGCTTATATAGACATACATCAAAAGGGAGAAAAGAAAATAGGAGTGGATCTCTTCCTGGGGGCCTCCTAAGGGTTTTCCTTGATTTCCTCAAGAGATTTTTACAGAAATCCAGATTGGTGCTAGGTTCTGCCACTACATCATCAACCAAAAAATTATCTAAACTTCAGCCTTGACAGAGCCAACATCCTGAAAATAGGGAATGTCAATAATAAGCATGATGAATATATAAAGTCGTATTTTAGATGCCATGCATTTGTATGTAAGCTGTATTTATGGTAGATGCACGTGTATTATGTAAAACATAAGCATAGTTTATAAAGAAGATTGGGAAATGCAAATTGCAATTCATCCTGTCCTTCTTTACTCTCTCCTTCTATCTCCTTTGCTTGCTTCCTTCCTTTCTTTTTCCTTCTTTCTCCTTATTTTCCTTTCTCCTTCCTTTTCTCTATCTCTGTCTCTCTGTCCCTCTCTCCCTCTGTCTGTCTGTCACTCTCCTCTCCACAGTGCTGGAAATAGCACTCAGGGTTTTCATTGTAGAAGGTAAGCTCACCACATCCCAGCTACAACTCAACTCCTCAGTTAGCAATCTGGAATTGGTTGGTGAGTACAGGGCTCACTGGAAAAGTGACATTTGCAAAAACTTGAAGGAGTTGAGAGAGTAAGGGCCTGGAGATTTGAGAAAGAATGCTAGAATGTTCCAGCCATAAGGAACAGAAGAATAAAAGATGAAGAGCATCCTTGGTGACCACAGGAAGATGGAGGAACAAGATGAGCTTCTCTGTCTACTCCAGAGGGTCATCCTTGTCCTGACTACACTTGAAGACATTCTCCAGGGTCAGGGGATAAAGAGAGGAGAAAGAGAGAAGAGGGAAGCTGGAGAGGAGCTATAAGCCCTCGTGGAGGGTGAGCCCTGAAAGAAACAGTAGGAACCCTGGATCCTGATTATATAAAATATGGGTGCTTGAATTTTCAGATCCATATACTATGCATGGCTGAAACAAGTCAGCTTTGAGTGGAACAACTTGGGTCTCCTATGTGCTCTGGATAAAGATCACCAGCCCCTAGCCAAACATGGTATCGTACACCTATAATCTCAAAACTCCATTCAGGAGGTCGAAGCAGGAAGATCTCTAGTGAAAGGCCAGTGACTACAAGTGACATCTTGCCTCAGAAATTCCCTGAAGACTCTGATGACAAATGTGTGGCTGTCTGTGTCTAGTTGTAATGCTTCCCTGTCTCCATGAATGAGGCAACCCAAGCCCCTGCTTCAAATCTGGGAATGTTTAAAACTCCTTTCCTGGCTCTTTCACTTAATAACACTGGTGTGAGTCCCTAGACATTCAAATTTTTACAAAAGCTGAAACATTTTGGACTTCCAGGCATGGGCTAAACATGTATACCCCGTACTCTTCTGCTGTGTGTGAATTCCACAACTGTCTCTAGCCTACTTGCAGCTCACCTTTGATCTTGTGATTCATGTCTCACTCTTCAGTGGACCTAAAGTAAGGAGGAATTGAACATCTTCAGAAAGAGCCAAGGACTTTGTCTTTTAATGTCTTTGGCGTTCTATAATTCCCCGAAGAAAACATATGCAGATATTACTGGTGCCTGTGGTTCACCCTTGGTGTTTCAATTTACAACATCTCTCTGCAGCCTCTGCTTCAAACTGGGGTGAAAAAAATGTTTCTCAGCACTCTACAGCCTTGACGACTATGAAATACAGACGCTAATAACACGCAAGCCAGGATTTGCAGCCTCCCAGAAAACATCAAAGTTTTCTATTGCCAGAAACAATGAGTAGAAAGACGTGTGGGGGGCGGTGAGGGGAGCCTCTGACCCACTTGTGTGAGCCAAGGACTGAAGAGTGGCTGGGATTGACGAGCTGTGAGCTTCGTCCTTGGATGCCTGTACAGCCAAGAGCGAGGTCATCAGAAAGCAGGTGTGGGGCTTCCCAACAGGTGTTACCAAAGGAGGCTCTTAACCCATGTTCCATTGCTACCTGGGACACAGAGGCCCAGGTGTCTGGCTAAGACATCATTGTCATGCGCTTAGAAAACTTATTTCAGAAAATCAACATGACTTGGGGTGTGCAGAGTTTCATCTAAAAAATATCTGTGATAACCACATGTCAGTGGCTCAAGACTATTACCTATTCATGAGGCTGAGATCTAAGAAGTCATCCCAGAGTCTGAGAGACTCTTATCTCCAATGAACCAACAAAAAGTTGGAAGTAGAGGTGTGGCTTAAGTGATAGAGCACCAGCCTTGAATGGAAAAAGTCAACTGAGAACACAAGGTTCTGAAATCAAGTAGGTCTGACCTCAAAGTATCTTGGTTTTTTTTGTCGGTTGTGGGACCTGAACTCTGGGCCTGGGCTCTGTCCCTCAGCTCTTCAGCTCAAGGCTAGCACTCTACCACTTGAGCCACAGTGCCACTTCTGGTTTTTTCTGCTTATGTGGTGCTAAGGAATCGAACCTAGGGTCTCATATATATGAGGCAAGCACTCTACCACTGAACCACCGTCCCAGCCCCTCAAAGTACCTTTTAATAAAGGTACTTTGGTATGTATGTGCTGTTACTGGGTCTGCAACTCAGAACTTTGTGCTCTCACTTGCCTTTTTCTACTCAAGGCTGGAGTCTACCACTTCAGCCACAACTCCACTTGCAGATTTTTGCCAGATAATTAGAGATAAAGTGGCTGCCCCAGGGTTGGCTTCAAACCAAAATGCTTGCATCTCAGACCCCTAAGTAGCTAGGATTACAAATGTATGAGACACCAGTTCCTGGCAGTAAAGGCATTTTTTTTTCATTTTTAAATCCATGGTTAGTTCTGAATCCTGAGAAAAGCAAGGAGGAGACAAAAAGCAAGGAGATCTCTAGGGATATCCCATTGTTGTGGACCACATTATCACAGAGGAAACTGAGAGCATTTGAACAAATCTGATTCGCTTCCCTCTAATCTGTGTCTGCATTGAGAGCCTCCTTCTCCTTCCTGGGCTCCATCTTGCTTCACATTTCATGTGTATGTGAATCAAGTTGGGACAAGAATTTCTGCACATAGATACAGTGGAGCCAGAGAAACCTCTTGGCTCCCTCTCACTCAGGTTCTTTGTTCAAAGCAACAGCACCAACAACAACATTGCCCTACTATGGCCTTCAAAGGATTGATTAATGCCTCACATTTCTTTACCCATGTATATCCTGGAAGTATCATCTTATTGAATTAGTGGCAGCTCAATGTCTCAAGTCTAATACAATTACTCTAATAGCAATTGTTCATAGGTAATTTATAAAATGAAGATACTCTAATATTATATCCCTTGCCATTCGACCAGCTAAATAGAGAGAGGGAGAGAGCCAGGCCTTTGCTTTAATAACAAAAGTTAATTCCTCAATTCCTCTTAACACCCTCGCAGGAAAAACTAAACTAGCCTGTAGACCAGCAATAAAAGTGGACTCACAGCCCTGAATAGGTCTTCCTCCACCTATAAATCAGAGATAACAAAATTTGTCATGTTTCTGACTTTAAGCTCAGAATGGAGGAAATTGAGGGTCAGGGAGTAAATGGCCACATAAATACAACGCATTGATTTGTGGGCCTTCCTGATTTGGTTTGGGGAGGAGAGGTAGGGGTGGGGCGGGGAGGGTTAATTTAATTTTGTACGAAATGTTTCCTTGCTCTTCCAAAATTGGTTGTTGGAAAAATCTGGCAGCTGCTAGGCAAAAATTTGATGGCAACGAAACATTTGTGAAAAACTCAAAATAACGAGTTGGTGATCCTTGACAGTTAACATCTGATGAGTGAATGTGCTGTAGATATTTGAGGTTGGAACATGAACGTCTACACTGTGTTTTGGCAATGGCTATGAAGTCTACCCTGCACCTAGGGGGTGGGCCCCTCAGTGACATCTCTCTCCCTGGGTCCTTTGGAACTTCATGGTGTTAATGCTGCCAACCCTCCCTGGCCTCCTGCTGCCCTTTATTGGCTCTTCATTAAATTCTTACTGGATATTTGATCCACCCTACGGAAGTCAATGGGTCCTAACAATCTGGTTTATAGTTGCGATCCACCATGCAATAATATAAGGAGTCAAAGATAATCTACCTCGGTCCCATTTGGTTTCACTGCCAGCACAGCTGAGAACACACATGGATAGGTGTATCTTAGTGTAGGTAGCCAGGTAGACGTAAGCAGGAACAAGAAAATCCCCCTGAGCTGCCAGATTCCATCCTAAACCACAGCTAGTGCACATCCTGAGCTGATGATCAACATAACGGCCTTACATCCTTTTGGAGCCCATGTCCTATAAGGAAGGCCAAAAGGAGCAACTGTGACAGCATTTGCCTTCCTACACCCAAGCAAACTGCACCAAGGGCCAGCTATTTGGGGGAGGGCCACATAGGGAGGGCTTGCATTTCCTTTTACCGAGTAACTGCACGCTGTTTGATTCAACTTTAAGCTCCTACCTCACCTGCTCCCTCCAGGTGTAATTCCACTTTCTGAATAAATACCAGTCTTTGCTATCTTCCTACTTTTTGTGGTTCTTTGGCTATACCTGGAGTAGCAGCTTAGTCTTAGAGGTATGCAGGAACAAAGGAGCAGGTGGAAAGCACTCCATCCACAAATAACGTGCATTGCTTCTTTCCTTCTTTCTTTCCCTCCTTCTTGTAAGGTCTGTACAGGGTCACCTCCCTCCCTCTTGGCTAAGTTTCCACCCAGTATCTGTTACCTAGGTAACTGGCAGACCTGGAAGCAGTTACCTTCCCCTCCTGCTAGGTCACATCCTGGGCCACCTCTGGTCACAAGCCTCCCATCTGACCTGAGGAGGGTCCCAGACTCTGAGGTCATGTCCAGATCCAGTGTGGCCACACCTTTCCCCCACCTGGCCACACCTCTTCCTGTCCCTGGACTAGATAAGTCCTGGTGGCCTGGGGTGGGTCTTCTCTTATTTTCCCTTTCCTTTTCAGCCCTGACTCTCCAACATGCACAGCTAGGGCAGCAGTTTGGTAAATAAACTTCTTTTCCTGCCTGAATAGCAGGTGGTATTCTCTTCATCGGCTACTTAATGAAACCTACCTATTTAATATACCTTACACTGCCTTTTCTTATTTTTCTTTTCTGGTGGTGATAGTAGTATTGAAGTTAGCACATACATTTCTAATACCTGAGTTTTCTGTGGCCTTTGCTGCCAGTCTTCCTGACAACTTATTTAACATCAAAGGATGAAAACTGCCCTTCCTAATCTTCCCCAACATTCTTTAGGAAATTTTCCTGAAGACCCATCCAGTTGCTTCAGGTCTCGCCCTTAGTCTAGAAAGTCTAAGAGATTTAATTTTATGTTTTATGTATCAACTTGACTGAATTCTAGGATGTTCAGATACTTGGTTCATTATCTCGGGTTGTATCTGTGTGGACATTTCCCAAAGAGAATAGCATGTGAGTCAATAGATTGTCGAGTAGGAGCTGTTTCTGAGGGTTTTTTTTTCTCAAGGCTAGTTCTCTACCATTTAAACCACAGCTTCAATTAAGGCTTTGTGGGTAGTTAATTGGACATATACAACAGTGGTCCAATAAGACAGCCATATAACACGGTCTACTGTGGGCTACACCAGCTAGGTTTGTGAGTCCATTCTAGGATGTTCAGATCAACAGCTCAAGATGAATTTTTCAGAATGAACTGTCACGGCTTATGCCTATAATCCTGGCTACTCAGAAGGCTGAAGGTTATAGTTCAAAGCCAGCCTGGGCAAGAAAGTCTATGAAATGCTTTTCTTCAACTAACCACTGGGGAAAAAAATGGAGCTGTGGCTCAAATGGGAGAGGGACAGCCTTGCAAAAGCTAAGGGGTAGGGCTTAGTGGTAGAAAGCTTGTCTAACATGCATGAAGCCCTGGGTTTGATTCCTTAGTACCATATTAACAGAAAAAGCCAGAAGTGATGCTATAGCTCAAGTGGTAGAATACTAGCCTTGAGCAAAAGAAGCTCAGGGACTGTGCCCAGGCCCTGAGTTCAAGTCACAGTACCTGCACAAACCACCTACTACCTTCCCATTCCAACTGTCCCCAAGCAGGGCAAGTACATTTCTGAAGAGTATAGGGATCTCTCTCTCCCTGTCCCTCTAGGTAAACATAAACTCTCATGGGAACTTGGGTATTAAAAAGGCCTGGAATCTGCACAGCAAGCAACACTCACTGTCAGTAAGAGTATCTCTGTGATCATAGATAGTTTCCAATACTGAAGAAAACCCAGGAGACATGTGCGTGGGAAAGTTTCCAAGTCCACAGCTATGATCCGAGTCCATTCCCACAAACAAGTTGAAGGAAAAAACAATGGAATACTTCTAATCCTCTTTGGGATGAATGGATTTTTAACATGCAAAATGCATGAGAAGTAAATGGAGTAGGTAAAGAGGATTCAAGCCATTTTTGGTGTATAGTACTGAGGTCGAACTGATAGAGTTGGGCATGCTAGGCAGGTACTCTTATCTCTGAGCCATGCCTCCAACCATTTTTTGCACTGGTTATTTTAAGATAGGATCTCAGAGGAGCACTGGTGGCTCATGCCTGTAATCCTAGCTGCTCAAAAGGCTGAGATCTGAGGATCATAGTTTGAAGTCAGCCTGGACAGTAAAGTCTATGAGACTCTTATCTCCACTTAACCATCAGAAAACCAAAAGTGGAGCTATGGCTCAAAGTGGAAGAGAACTAGCCTTGGGCAAAAAAGCTCAGGGACAGTGCCTAGGCCTGAGTTCAAGCACCATGACCACCACACCAACAACATAAAACCTGATAGAGTTTTACTTTTTACCCTGGCCAGTGCCTGAACCAAGACCCTTCTTTAATACACTTGTCATTTTAGTTGGGATAATAGGTACACAGTATCTTAACAGCTTCATCTGTTAAAGTGGAGGCTCTAGAATAAGAATTTTTTTTTGCCAGTCATGGGGCCTGAACTCTGGGCCTGGGCTCTGTCCCTCAGCTCTTCAGCTCAAGGCGAGCGCTCTACCACTTGAGCCACAGTGCCACTGCCGGCTTTTTCTGCTTATGTGGGGCTGAGGAATCAAACCCAGGGCCTCATGCATGAGAAGCAAGCACTCTACCACTAAGCCACCTTCCCAACCCCAAGAATTTTTCTTTTGGCCTGGGCTTTCCTAAACTTTGATCCTACCCTCTGAACAGCTGGTATTACAGGCATTTATTTTCAGATACAAGACTTGGTTGATCATTGCCAGGGTTCTACCACTTGAGCCACACCCAAGGTCTGGCTTTTTTTTCTGATTAATTGGAGATAATTTTTAATATATATTTTACTTTTATCTTTAAATAGTTGTACTAATGAAGCTTGATCCATGTCACCCTCTTTTTGTTATTCTCCTCCATCCCTTCCAACTCCAACTTTTCCCCTAATTTTCTTCATTTTGTAGAATATGTGTTGAATTTTATTTTCTCCAATCCCATATCTCTCTTCATTGATCTATGCTCCTCAGAAATAAGAGTCTTGAGGATTTGTCTATGAGCCTCAATTTTCAGATCTTAGCCTCCTCAGAAGCTAGGATTATAGGCATAAGCCACCAATGCCTTCTGAGGTCCTGTTTTTTGTTTTTGTGGGTTTTTTTCTCCCCAAGGGCTTTGCAGCTAGTTTGACCTCTGATTCAAGATCCTCATGCCTCAGCCTCCTGAGTGCAAGAGATTACAGGCATAGGTCACTATGCTTTGCTCACTGTTACTAATATTTGACTAGACAATATGTATTACTTTTTCTCCAAATACAAGCAACTCACCAGGCTCTTTTTTTCTTTGGTGGTACTGGGGTTAAATTCAGGGACTCAAGCTTACTAGGCTGATGTTCTCTCACTTGAACCTCACTCTGCTTCTGCTATCAGCTGATTGTTTTGGAGATAAAGTCTGGCCTCCAACTGTCCAACTGTTACCCTCCAGATCTCAGTCTCCTGAGTAGCTAGGTTTACAGGAGTGATCAGTTTACAAGAGAGGTTTTTTTAAATAAGTGCCTTTTCTCTTCTTACTTTGAAGCAAATTTTGGAGATGGAAAAACCAAGGCTGCTGACTTTCCTCAACCTCAGCAGAAGGAAATAGGACAGTTAGTACAAAGATTGGAACTCTGTTGGACTCCTCCACCACCAACCTCTCTAAAAAGTCTGAGCTCAGCCTTGCTGATTCTGCAGTGAGGGAAGGGAGGGACAGGATCTCTGTTTGCATCCCACACTCATACAGAAGCTTTGAGACACTAGTGGCTAAAAAGCCTTAATTGGAAAATGACAGTTTACATTCACTCTTGGCTCCCTGAAGCTGCAGAAGCAGAGCTGCCTGGCGATGATACCCAAAACAGGGATAGCAGACATGGGACCAGAGAGAAAGATTGCATCTTCTAGTCCACCACTTCAAACAGGGCTAGGCATGAGGAATTAGCCCAGAACAACCCCAAATCAACCACACTGAGCCCTACATCCATGAGAGTTAGCCATGGCCTGAAAGAAAAGATACCAGGGACCCTGTTCTCCTTTGTTTGGAGAAACTTGAGTTAAAAAACATAAATGAGTCAAACCAGTTTCTTTATCTTCGGACTCCTCACAATTATTAAATACCAACCTGCATGGTAGAATTTCAAGACAAGGGCATTGCTTGACCGACCATAGGAAGTACATTTGTTCATAGGGAAGGAGAAAAAACAAACAAACAGGGAAACTTCTCCTGGGACGTTTCTGTGCAATTGCTTTGGGAAACAATTGATTGCACAGTGTCTGGTCTTTCTCCACATAAACCTGGCATTCTTCTGAGGGATTTGTCCATATGGAGGAATGCTAATGAACCAACGAGACTCCAAGATGAGGTCTGAGCCAACCATAGTCTTGGACTTATGACGAAGAAGCAAAGGCTTGGAAGAGCTTCTCCTCTTCTCTTTTCTTCCCCTCACAGGGGCAGGAAAATGATCCTGGCACGAAAGAAAAGCCAAGAGAGAATGGTAAAACACCAAGTTCCAACTTTTATAGGCATATTTTCTTTTGTTTTCATTCACTACCTTACGTGTAAAATATGTGGGTTGGAATATTCTTGCCAAAAGAGCTGGACTTTGCCTAGAGAACCTTAAAAGAGGTTCTTTTTGTTCTTAAAGGACACCCTTTGTTCTCAAAGAACGATTAGCTGTGCAAATAATATTCAACTACCAAGTTCAGAATCAAAGCCCAACCTACCTCTCCTAATTTCCCTCCCTTGTTTTCTGGGCTTCTGAACACTCCTATGACTACTGATGTCATTGCTTGACATTTTTAATTATTTGACACTGAAAGACTTTAGTAAGCTACATCACATTATTTTGTATTAAGGATGTCATATTCCTATCATAATATACTCTAAATGTATATTATTTGACACTTGAAAATAATGTTGTTCCTAGGAAGTAAGCATTGTCAATACTGCTCTTCTATGGTAAGAAAACTGAGTCTGAAGGCATTATCTCATAATTATCACACAACTAGTAATGGCTCAATCAAGCCCTGAGCCAGTACCATCCATCCACCCAAAGTCTCTTCTTCCACACCAATTCCATAATTACTACAATAAGACTGAGAAAGAGGAAACACTAAATGCTTCTTAAAGGGTAAACTCAAAATACTTTCAGCATAACCCATCATTAAAAACTAGAAGGAGGGCAAGGAAGGTGGCTCAGTAATAGAGTGCTCGCCTTGCATGCATGAAGCCCTGGGTTATATTCCGCAGCACCACATAAGCAGAAAAAGCCAGAAGTAGCAATGTGGCTCAAGTGGGAGAGTGCTAGCCTTGAGCTGAAGAGCTGAGGGACAGAGCCCAAGCCTAGAGTTCAGGCCCCATGACCGACAAAAAGCAAACAACAACAACAAAAAAACCAACTAGAAGGAGTCGGCACCAATGGTTCATGCCTGCAATTCTAGCTACTTAGAAGGCTGAAATTTGAGGATTGAGGTTCAAAGTCAACCCGGAAAGTGCAGGAGACTCATCTCCAATTAAGCACCAAAAAAGCGTCTAGTAGAGCTGTGGCTCAAGTGGTAGAATGATAACCTTGAGCACAAAAACTCAGGCACAACACCCAAGCACTCAGTTCAAGCCCCAGGACTGGCACAAAAAGAAGAAAAGAAACTAGAAAGAATGGCCAATGATGGTGGCTCATGCCTGTAATCCTAGCTACTCAGGAAGCTGAGATCTGAGGACTGTGGTTCAAAGCCAACCCATGCAGGAAAGTCCATGAGACTATTTCAACTTAAGTGATAGAATACTAGCTTTGAGCAAGAAAGCTCTGGACAATACTCAGGCCCCTGAGTTTAAGCCCCAGGACACACACACTCACACACACATGCACACACACACTTACACAATCTAGAGGAAAAAATGGATTATTATAACACTAAAAATGCAGTTAACATACAAGAACACATGGGGAAAATAGCATTCTTGTAATGTGAAAATAATTATATCTCATATATATGATTATAATAGAGTTTACTCCAAATCATAGCTCTATAGATAAAATCTCACACAATAAGGCTAAAAACTCCTCAAATATACTCATGTGTGTGGGCACATATGTGTGCATACATGCATGTCCTGGAGCTTGAACTAAGGGCTTCGGTGCTGTTCCTAAGCTATTTTTGCTCAAGACTAGTCTCTACTACTTAAGCCATAGCTCCACATCTGGCTTTTTGGTGCTTAATTGGAGATAAGAGTCTCTGGGACATTTCCCTCCCAAGCTGGCTAGAACTGTGATCCTCAGATCTCAGCCTCTTGATAGCTAAATTTATAGGTGTGAGTTACCAGTGCATTGCTCTCAAAGTTACACTTTTAAAGAAGTAATCCAGCTGGCCCATAAATGTAATCCGAGCTACTCAGGAGTCTACAATTTGGAAGTTCAAGATTGGGAACCAATCCAGGCAGAAAAAAGTCGGTAAGATTCCATCTTCAATTATTAGGCAAAATGGCTCAAGTGGTATACTACCAGCCTAGTAAGCATGAGGCTTTGAGTTCAAGCCCCAGTTTACAAAAAATAAAAATAAAAATCCTGCCAGGAAATGATGGGGAGAAAAAAGAGAATTTTATGGGCTAGCCAAATACAATTAATCTTCAGGTATGTTTTTTAAGACACACTCATTTGTACCAATTAACTTTATTACAGTATTGGAAGATTTCTCTCTCCCTTTCTGTATCCGAACTTTCTTTGAAGATTTGAGTCTGAGCAATCTTTACTGCCTTATTTCTAGTTAAGATTGCAATAATTTGTCATTGGTGAGCAGACACTTTCTTAACTACTCCTGTGTTAAAAATAAAAGAACAGTATTGCTAAGGGGGTTATCTCTGGGGTGCTGCAAAGCCAAGCACTATAAAATGGTTAGGCATTAAAGATGCGAAGAAAACTCATAAAGTAACACATAAAAAAATGTGTCTCGCCTTCCCATTTATAGGGAATGATGGTGTTGCTCAATCTTTCCAGCCAAAGACTATTTTAGAATTGAAGTTTCAATCAGAACAAGACTACTAGAGAGAGGTCTAACTCTTCCTCTTTGACCCTCTTGGGGGGAGGTTGTAAAAGTGCCAAAGTAAAAAAAAAAATCATGTACTTTGTTGGCTTTTCTGTTGGCCTTTTGCCCGCCCCTTCTCCTCTAACACAAGTACAAATACATACTCCAATCAATATGGTTTCCTAGCTTATGTGACTTTTCTAAATCACATTTCTATCTCTTGGGGAAATACCATTCATCTATTGGTTTCAGCAGATAGGTATTTAGAAGAACATCAGGGAAATTTAGCACTGTTCTTACTTACTAGAAGAGCTGCTGGTTCAACCATTAAAGGGAAATGGATCTTTATTGAAGACTGTCTTTCAAAAGGGCCTACTGGACATCCAGGCCACCATCCTGGTCAGCAACAGCTGGTGTCAGCATCAGGGACACAGAAGGCTGGTGTTTCCAGGCAGGGACAAAATCAAATTCCAAAATAGTCTAATCTCAGTGTCCAGAGAACATTGTGTCAGAGTCAGATATGGTATCTGGGGGAAGAAAGGACAACCAAGATGAGTTCTGGTCATAGGTAAATGATGTATATTTCCTGTCACAGTCTCTACTGAATTTCCTGTTGGCTACATACAGAAATGATGTCAGTCAAAACTAAACTACCATTCCTGCAGTGCTAGGGCAGATGCTATCCTTTCTTTTATACATCCTAAGCTACCTCCACTTCTGTACATACCAATTAGATAACTTTCAACCATGAGCACTCCAATTAGGTAGTGCTAAGAGAATCCAGGGTCTTTAAAAGGTGGGGCCTACTGTGTGCCAGTGGTTCATGCCTATAATCCTAGCTACAGGAAGCTGAGATTTAAGTATCTAAGTTCAAAGCCAGTCCAGGCAGGAAGGTCCATGAGACTCTTATCTCCAATTAACCACCAGTAAACCAGAAGTGGAGCTGTGGCTCAAAGTGTTAAAGTACTAGCTTTGAGTGAAAGAGCTCAAGCCTCATAACAGACACAAAAGAAAGAATGGAGCCTGCCATCAAACCATGGAGGAGATACACTTGGAAGGGACCTCAGTCTCTCTGGCTTCCAGTCTGACCATTCTCCCTCCCCACTCTGCCTTCTCCCTCTCTGTCCATCATGACATCATCTGCTGTGAGAGCTGCTACTATGTCCTTTCTGTTTTCAACCTCCCAAACCCTAAACTGAGAATAACAAACTTCTTTTCCTTATACATTATCCAGCCTCCAATGTTTTGTGGTAGCAATGGAGCATAGAATTAATTCACAAATAAACTGAGGCAGTTACTCACAGGATCTCACCCTTGGGCCCCTGTTCTAGTCCAAGAAAAGAGCGTGTAATTCAAGGCTAGCCAACCAAAGACTTTCCTAGCAGTTCCCCCAATCAAATTAGAAAAGACAGGGAAGTATTACGGTATCCCGATGTACTAGAAGCTATGTGGCCCACCATGTGCAAGACTACCTGATGGACATGCAGAAAGGCAGCAGGATTCTTTCAATCAGCTTGTTCGACACTTCCAAGCTCCTCCACATGTTAATTCTCAACCTTCTCACTTTAGCTGTAATTTTAATATTCCAATTATCTTAGGTCTATAAAAATTAAAACCACCAGGTGCCAGCGGCTTATACCTGTAGTCCTAGCTACTCAGGAAGCTGAGGTCTGAGGATCGTGGTTTAAAGCCAGCTCTGACAGGAAAGTCCATGAGACTCTTATCTCTAATAAAACATCAGAAAACCAGAAGTGGCACTGTGGCTCACGTGGAGCTGAAGAGCTCAGGGACACCACCCAGGCCCAGAGTTCAAGCCCCATGACTGACACACACAAAAGATATTAAAAACCTTCTCATCAGGTGCTGCTCACTCCCAGGGTAACACACACACACACATACACACACACACACACACACACACACACACACACACACACACACACACACACACACACTCCATCCAGCCTTGTGAGGCTTCTCCTCTGCTCCAACATGGATATGAAATGGCCTCCAAAATCCCATCTCTGAAGATTTGGTCTTCAGCCATGGCATTATTGGGAAGTGGTGGCCCCTTTAAGAGGTGGAGTCCAGTAAAAGGAAGGAAGGTGGTGGCAGCATGGCCTTGAGGAGGACCCTGGACAAATGTGGTGGACGGATGCCCCCAAATTGAAATGGAAAATAAACCATTCCTCTTTTTAAGTTGATTTATTGGTTTGTATGTTATTTGTGATATCACAGGAAAACTAAGAGGATCTCCCCTCACTACTTTTTTCATTCTGATACAAGAGCTTGAACTCAAGACCTTGTCCTCTCGGTTAGCCTTTTCATTCAAGGCTGACACTATATCCACTTGAGCCACAGCTCTGCTTTTGGCTTTTTGCTGGTTAATTGGAGACAAGTCTCTGGTTTTTTTCTGCCTTGTCTGGCTTCAAATCTGAGATCTAAGCCTCAGATCTCAGCCTCCTGAGTAGTTGGGATTACAGGTGTGAGCCACCATGGCCCAGACAGAATCCCCCTTTCTAATAATGACGTCTCATCTGAAGTCCCTGATACAAGTTTTTAATTTTTCTAGGTACGCATTTCTGCTCTGTGAAAAAAGGGAGAAGTGGTTTTCATTAAGGGAAAGAACATTCAACAATGAACAGCAAATAAAATCGGGTCAAAGAGTATGAAAAGAAAGTTGAAAGAAATTCAAATGGACACTAAACATCTGGGAGAAGAGTCAGATTTGGAGGGGCTTTGTGTGTGTGTGTGTGTGTGTGTTACTGTTGTATTTTTCTATGTTTTCAAAATAGTTGATGATTTTAAAAAGCCAACCTTTGGAATCCTTGAACTATCCCATAGTTCAATCTACCATCAGTACCCAGATGGGTACTCTTTCTTCTGACTTATCTTCTTTACCCCAGACAGCAATATAATGGAGAAAATAGCACACAATATAATTTTCCAACTGGTTTTCACTCTGTTTTATTTTGTTGCTAATATTGTCTTGGTGGGCTCTCTAGTCAATGGAATAGGATTGACATAGAATCAGCACCTGCCAGTTACCAGAAGGATCGATGATGACAGCAGACAAGTACGTGGTGATTCCTGCATCTGAGAACTCTTGTGTGTGTGTGTGTGTGTGTGTGTGTGTGTGTGTGTTTACACACATCTTACAGTCCCTCTTTTACAGATGGAGAAACAGACAATCTACCTGCCTGAAGACACACAGAAGTGTCGTTACAAACCTGGAGCCATACTTTATAAATTCATTTATTTTTTATGTGCCTTAAAAATTATTATTATTGTAAAGGTGATGTACAGATTGGTTACAGTTATATAAGTTAAATAACCTTCTCCTTTCTTTTTGAACAATGTCACCCCTTTCCTTGTTCTCTCCCAGTTTTTTTCTCTTGTCCCACCCACAAGTTGTATAGTTCATCTTCCACAAAGTGTCCAGTGAGTATCCCTGCTACATTTGTTCACTCTTTGTCCCTCCATTTCTGAGTCCCCCACTTACCCTCCCAAAGACAGATCAACAAACAAGGCACAAGGAAAACAAAAAAGAAACTTCATTTTAATCCACAAAAATTAATAGTATCCATGTCCAGAGTACTATGTGATGCATATATGTGTGCATTGTATAATGAACAACATTGCATAACAAATGCATAGCTCACGTCTCTGGGGTGAAAATTCAAAGGTTTTCCTCCTAGCTATAAAACATAATTATCATTCATTAGAGCCAGCCTCTATATGAGAGCTTGCCAGAACTCACTCCTCCTATCTAAAATGTCACAAAGCCCTTTTCTACCTTCTCTTCCTCTCCGCCACCCCTGCTAACTACTACTCTACATTCCATGCTAACCATTGTATGTTCTACCTCATGAGATCAGGTTAGATTCCACCTCTGAGTGGGGTTGTGTGGAATGTGTCTCTCTATGTCTGGCTTATTTCATTGAACACAAGGTCCTGAGTCCATAGATATTGTCACAAGTAGCAGGACTAGGTTCTTCTTTTCTTTCTTTCTTTTTTTTCTTTTCTTTTTGGTAACTGCAGGCTTTTCCATTGTGTGGAGATTATATTTCCTTTATCCATCCTCCGTTGATGGCCACTTCAGTTATTCCCATATCTTACCTACTGTGAATAGTGCTTCAGCAAGCACGAGCAAGCATACATCCTTGGCTCACTGATTTGGATATTTGGATGGATTCAATGCAGTTGTCCATGGACCTGCATCCAGCTTCACTATGATGTGTACTTCCGTAACAAGTCCTAGAGATACACCGAGCGTACAGGGTGCAAGCCCTTAATGCTTAATGTTGTTGTCATAGTAATAATTATTATATATTATTATTATTGGTGATGGTGGTGGTGGTGGTAGTCATGGAGCTTGAACTCAAGGCATGGGCACTGTCTCTGAGCTTTTTCCCTCATTGTTAGCACTCTACCATTTTGAGCCCCAGCTCCACTTCTAGTTTTCTGGTGGTTAATTGGAGATAAGAGTCTCATGGACTTTCCTGCCTAGACTGGCTTTGAACTGCAATCCTCAAATCTCAGCCTCCCGTAACTAGAATGACAGGTGTGAGCCACACAGCACCCAGCATGGCTATTTTTTATTATTCTCTATACACTATTTCAGTCAAGCATTGGGTTGAGTATGATTTTTGATGCTAGTCTGGTTCGTTCACTGCCATTTAGAATATTTCCATAGAAAGAAACTATCATGCATTCCAAATAACTGACCTTCAAATAAGATCTCTGACTAGTCTGTGGAAGGTTGAGGGTTTACTATACATCTCTGCAGGAAATTATTGCCAAAAAAAGACATGTGTTTCCATCTAAAAGAAATGTCTGGAAAATATTTGGCCCTTGAATAAACTTGCGCCATCCATCTCCAGAAAGGGGTGTGCTTGGAGGACTCTTTTTTAATGAATAAAACTATTCTATATATTGGAAGGATTTTCTTAAACCTTTTTCTTGGAAGCGGCTCTGTGGCTCAAGTGGTAGAGTACTAACCTTGAGCTAAAGAGCTCAGGGACCGCACCCAGGCCCAGAGTTCAAGACCCATGACTGACAAAACAAAAACAAAAACAAAAACTTTTTCTTTTTAAAAATTTTTATTGTCTTTATAAAGGTGATGTACAGAGATGTTATAGTTACATAAGTCATATAGAGTACATTTCTTTTTAACAATGTTACCCCATCCTTTGCTCTCTCCCAGTTTTTCCTCGCATCCCTCCCCACAAGTTGTATAGTTCATTTTCAATGTAGTATCCAGTAAGTGCCACTGCTACATTTGTTTACCCTCTGTTCCTCCATTTCTGGGCCTGTCCTTATACTTCCAAAGACATATAAATGAACAAGCAAGACGAAAAGAAAATTAAAACAGTAACAAAGAAAAAAAATCTCTTGTTTCCATTTCCTGGGGTTTATTTTGATAAATATTATTTTGTATGATAAGGTGCACATAGGCATTGTGCCTTTCTGTTCCTCTCCTAAGAATATTCTCCTTTGGTCTCACTGTGGGTGAATGCCTAGAGTCTTGTATACATTTATTATGTCCCAATATATTTTAGATCTAGCTCCTACATATGAGAGATACCAAGTGCTGTTTGTCTCTCTGAGTTTGGCTTGCCTCATTTAACATGATTTGTTTCCCTGAAAATGACATAATATTATTTTTTCTAATGGCTGTGAAAAAAATATATTGTGATAGGTACAACATTGTTTGGATCCATTCATCTCCTGTACGACATCTAGGCTGTTTCCACAACTTAGCTATTGTGAATAGTGCAACAATGAACATGGATGTGCAAATGTCTCTATGATATCCTGGCAGGACTCTTTATCAAGTACTCACCATGTGAGTTAAGACTGTGTAGAATGTCTCAGAAAGCCAGGGTGATTCTGGAAGTCTAGAACGTTCTCAGGTATACAATATCATTCAACTGAAAGAATCCTTGAGTGTGAGGCCTTTTTAAAGAGGCAGAGAAGCATGAACACTGAGACTTTCCTGACTCTTCCAGAAGTATTTAGAGGAAGATCTTGATATTCCTATAGACTTTCCATTGTTATGAGCCTATTGGAAAATTCTGAATAGAAAATGCTGCCCTTGGGTACCAGTGGCTCACTCCTATAACCCTAGCTATTCAAGAGGCTGAGATCTGAAGATCAAGGCTCAAAGCTAGTCAGGGTGGAAATGTCTATGAGACTCTTATCTCCAGTGAACCAGCAAAAAGTCAGAATTGGAGATATAGCCCAGATGGTAGAGTGTCAGCCTTAAATGGAAAAGGCCCTTTGAATGTGCAAGGCTTCCAGCACTGACAGAAATACACACACACACACACACACACACACACACACACACACACACAATCAGCATCCCTTTCTCCACTTTCCAAGTAAATGTAGATACACACGATGTCACATGCAATTACACCTCATCCCTTCCTGCGATGATCAAGGCCATGTACTGAGCAACTTGGTGAAAAGCGAGACACAACTCCTAGTCTCACATGAAGAATATCACTCGATGAAGTTCAGCTGAAACTGTGTGTGTGTGTGTGTGTGTGTGTGTGTGTGTTTGTAGACTGGAGCTGTGAGCTGACACAGTCTGAGAACTCTGAGGCCAAGCAACACATGATTGTGGTCTGTTTCTCACTCTGTCTTGGAAGCATCTCCTTCACAAACAGTAGGAGTATAAACATTGGCTAGAGTATAAATTTGGGTAGGTCAGTAGCAGATGGTCAAAATCATAAACACAGCTAATTCTAGTAATCCTTTTGTGCCTGACACTCTGCTAAATACATGACATAACATTATGCCTATCATTTCCACATAGTAGCGGTATCATTGGATATATTCTAAATGTTAAATAAATCAATGTTAACACATTTAGTGCCCATAACAACTCTATGTAGTCCGTACTCATGATGGCCTTATATTTACAAATGTAAAACCTGAGTCTGGCACACACATCAGTCCCAGTTTTTCAGCTTGCTCAGGGCTCCATAGTCAGCAGCAGGCAGCCCAGCCCCAGACTTACGATGTTAGCCGCCATACCCTATACCCTCTGGTGGGTGGAGTTTAGCCTCATAGTCCCCTATAATATAGTTCTGAGATGTTAAGAGATCAGAAGAACTTCCCCAACTTTCCTCAGACCATGGAGCTATAGGTCTACTTCCTCTCAAATAGCCCAACTCTGGAGTGATTAACTGAAGATAGCTTTCAGGCCAAGAATGAAAACTCCCCTAAGTCTGCCTTTGTGCCTAACTTGGGTTAGGAATATGCTCAGGTAGTCCACAGACCATCTTGTCAAATGAATGGGGTTGAGGAATAAGCATGGGAGTACTGTGCTATAGATTCCCACAGGCTTTAATGCCTCACACCCCTACTCTAAGTTCATGCATCAGCCAAGGTGAGAGTTGCTACACCATTAAAATAGGTGACACATCCAGGACTCACTTGCCTTCTTTTGTTCCTCTTAAGAAACAAAGAGCAAAGGAGGATGAGGATGAGACAGTAAATGTTTGCCTGGACACCCCTGAATGGACCTGACCTAAAATTTAGGTCCCTGAGCTATGAGACAATATTTCATCAAACTTCAGGGAGACCTCTGAAGAAGTTTCTCGTCCTTGGAGAAGAGGGTTGTCAAGAGATGAGATCGGGGCTGGGAAGGTAGCTCAGCGGTAGACAGCATGCCTTGCAAGCATGAGGCCCTGGGTTCGACCACATAAACAGAAAAAGCCGGAAGTGGCGCTGTGGCTCCAGTGGTAGAGCACTAGCCTTGAGCTGAAGAGCTAAGGGACAGCGCCCAGACCCAGAGTTCAGGCCCCATGACCGGCAAAAAACAAAAAAGAGATGAGATGGAAGGCTCAGAATCCATTTGAATCTGCACAAAAGGATCCCACCCCAGGATAATGTTCACACACACAGGAGATGATTTGAAAGGTTTGGAGAACTTTGGAGTCAGATCTCTGACTGTATAGACTTTGGAACAAATCCTTGAGACCTTGGTATGTTTGCTCCAGAGTCACAAGACCCAATGATTTCTGTTTTGTTGTGTTATTGTCATTGTGTTTGTTTGGTTTTGGGTGTTTTGTTGATATTTTTGCAGGGGAGGGGATTGGTGCCCATCTTGGGACTTGAACTTAGAGCCTAGGCACTACCCCTGAGCCTTTGCCCTCAAGGCTAGATCTTTACCCCTGGAGCCACAGCTCTACTTTTGGCTTTTTGGCTATTAATTGGAGATAAGAATCTCATGGACTTTCCTGCCCAGGCTGGCTTTAAACTACAAACTTCTGATCTCAGCCTCCTGAGGAGCTAGAATTATAGGCATGAGCTGCTAGCATCTGGTCTCTGTTTTTATTTTTATGTTTATTTCTTTTTATGCCAGTACCGAGGATTGAACTCAGGGCCTCATTCGTACTGGCAATTTGGCTCTCAGCTGGCACTCTACCACTTGAACTACACTTCTCTTTCCAGATTTGGAGTGATTAATTGAAGATAAGAGTCGCAAAGACTTTGCTGCACTGGCTGCTTTTGAACCTATTGATCCGCCTATCTCAGCTTTGTGATGAACTAAGATTGAGTGCTCAGCTGGCTTCTCTGTTTTTAAATCTGATTGATTATGGATTTTTAGGATCTTCAGTTGAAAGATCTTGACTTGATCCACAGAGTTCTGCCTTATGAGCGAGGAACTTATATTGTGCAAGCCCAGGGACACCATTTGCATTGAAATCTGTGTAGAGGGAAGTAAGTCCCTGTCTTTGGAAGTGGAATGCCAGGCCTAAGAAAGTGGGTTACCCATTCCTTATCCATCGACAAGGAGCACGTTTCCCACTAACTCCCCGCTTGGTTCCTTTTATCTCGTTAGCCATTTTCATTCATCTCTTCTTACTCCCTGTCCCAAATGAAGGCACCATTGTCCTGTTTTCATTTCCTTGCTTCTTCTAACCGCCAGCCTTTACTACCTTCCATTCTTATTTCACATTTTCTATGGTCTCCTATAAGTGAAACCTAACTGGAAGAATCCACTCCTTAATCCTGGCCAGCTCCATCACTTAATTGAGGCCTTCTCAGTAATCTTCCAAATGTTTATCCAGCTATTTTTGCTTTCTATTTCCCTCATACTGGCCCAACTGGACCATTTATCATCCTCCAAATATGTTCATCTAGGATGTATTTCAGCACCTCTGCATGTGATGCTCTCCTTGCCTGGTGCTTCATGACCCCTTCATCTTCCACTATCAAAATCTCATGTTTCCTGCAAATCCCAATTCAGACCCTAATGATGGTTTTAGTTCAATATGATTACAAGAAACAGATCCCTTCAGCCAGAAGAGCTGATTTTGTTAGATAGGAATTGCAGGGCTGACCCTAAAAATTAGATGCACAAAATACAGCCCGATCTCATATGAAAGTGAAGATAGTGGAACTGGAAGATTGGGGGTGGAAATTTCCCTCTCTCTCCTCTAGGACCCCAATCTCACCAGTCTGTTTCTCTCCCCCTCCGTCCTTTATCATTGTACCTCTGTCTGTATCAGATTTCTGTATTTTGTAGATGTCTGATGGTTTATCCACCCCACCAGTTCCTACACTCAATGGAAACTGAGTACATTCGAGTTACACCCTAGTGTTTGAATTTCTTGGAAAGAGAAAGGAATTCGCTAAGCCTAGCCAGGCCAGTGCATTGACCTCACCTGAGTCTAATGTTCACATCCTGAGTAGTCAACTATGGGAGAAGGCACATAATTTCAGGACACTCCTATGAGGAATGTGAGAGGATCTGACTCTAAAGCAAGAACCTAGAAGACATGATTAGTGGCATCTCTTATCCATCAATCATCCACTATACAGTGATCTGAACAGTCAAATCCCCTACTCCTTTTGGCCTTTATCTTATACTGAATTAAATTCTTCTATTGAGGGACAGTGAACACAATTATTTTGTCCATATCTTACAGAAGGACCGCCGTTGCAGTGGTGTTTCTAAGAAAGCAGACTGACTGAGAGACATCGTTATAATGCAGGATTACTACTTGAAGAATGCCCATGCATGCCCATCTTATCAAGATCTGTGGAGAGGAAAAGGAAGCATTGGACTGAAGAAAACAAATGGCTGCAATAAAGACAAATCACAGCCTCTTCCTATACCACGGGGACTTCTGTAGTATTCTGGCAGTGCCCCAGCTAGGCTAAGATAGTGAGACCATTATGCCTTGTAGCTGTCAGTTGCTAAACATGAGCTTTCCTGTGGAAGAACATGTGTCTGTGATGAGGAGCCCTCCCTGTGGTTGACAGCATCCCGGAGAAGCTGGCGGTGGAAGCACATCCAGCAGCTGCAGCAACACGTCTTTAATTGGAGGGGGGGGGGGGTGTTCTGAAGGACATACATGATTACAAAGTCAACTGCCATCCATATAGTGCCAACTGGTATACCTTACACAATGCACAGACTTGCCTTGCTGACTACTTTCGAACAGACACACAGACACAGAGAATGATTTGAAAGGCAGATTAGATGACTCGTTGTACACCAATAAGTTATTTTCTAGAGCTCCTTCTAGAAAAAAAGACTTTAAAAAAACAACTTCCAAGTTTAGAAATTAGTGATGTGTGAAAATTGCTTATTGTGCTATTTATTGTGACTTGGAGTAATTTATTGCACATCGCTGTTACTTCCCTTCTCTTTTCACAAAATGCAAATCTACTTAATGCCAAATGTGTCCCACCGTGTGGTTCAGAGGAAGAACACAAGTGGAGATCCCCACCCCAGGCTTGTGTGTCAGCCTCTCAACACAGACAACCAAGCTCTCTGCTCAGATGTCTTTCTCAGCACTCTTGTTAAGAGAGGGCTCTGGTCCACTCTCTAGTGAACAAATCCAGAGAAGTTGGCTGGAGTTCATTGGTTGAGAGAACCCAGGCATCCCAGTTTCCTGAAAAGGTCCAAGAAGCAACTCAGACTCTGATTGGTTCTTCTGTGGCCACACCTTCCTCCAGTCAGAGGGAGGAGCCTGGAATTAGGATTTTTTTTGGAGTGCGAGTGGCTAAATAATTCATCTCACCTGAATATAGAATGTAGATCTTGCTTGGGCTAGCTGTTAGTATTCTGGAAGGTTCTTGTTTGTTGTTATCGTGCTTTTGACAGTATCAGAGTTTGAACTCAGATATTCATGCTTGTTCGGTTAAATTTCTTGGCTCTTAACTTTACTACTTGAGATATTCCTCTACTACAGCTTTGTGCTAATTATTTTGTATATGGAATCTCGTAGTCTAGTCTGTCTAGGCTGGCTTTAAACCTTATGGACCCTGTACAAATTTGCACAAATCCTTCTTGCTGGCAAGAAAATGTGAGTTTGCTAGAGCTGACAGAAGGGTTTGGACTACATCCCATCTGTAGAGGATAAGGGAGAACTCAAGACTCTTTGACTCATCTCTGCAAATAGATTTCTACTCATTTTCCCTGTGTCTCAGTCCCCTTTATGCTGCTATAACATAATATCACATGCTGGGTAAGTTATAAAAAAAGAAGTGTAGCCGGCACTGGTGGCTCACGCCTGTAATCCTAGCTACTCAGGAGGCTGAGATCTGAGGATTGCGGTTCAAAGCCAGCCCGGGCAGGAAAGACCGTGAGACTCCTATCTCTAATAAACCACCAGAAAACCGGAAGTGGCTCTGTGGCTCAAGTGGTAGAGTGCTCGCCTTGAGCTGAAGAGCTGAGGGACAGCGCCCAGGCCCAGAGTTCAAGCCCCATGACCAACAACAACAACAACAAAAAAGAAACAGAAGTGTATTAGCTCACAAAACTGAAGGCTGACTAGTTCAACTGACTAGTACTGGGATCTCGAAGGTCTGTCTTGTCATCCTTGTCTTCTTCTGGAAGGTCTGTCTTGACCGCCTCTTCCCCTCCTCCTATTCCTCCCCTTCCTCCTCCTCTTCCTCTTCCTCCCCTTCCTCCTCCTCCTCCTCTTCCTCTTCCTTCTCCTTCTCCTTCTGCTGTTGCCAGTGGTCCTAGGGCTTGAACTCAGGGCCTGGGTATTATCCCTGAGCTCTTTTGCTCAAGGCTAGTGCTCTACCACTTGAGCCACAGTTTCACTTCCAGGATTTGGGGGGAGTTCATTGGAGATAAGAGTCTTATAGATTTTCCTGCCTGCTGGATTTGAACCACAATTACAAGTATAAGCCACTAGGCCTGGTGAGGTCTTTCGTGTTATGTTATCACATGGTTGAAGGCATGATGTGGTCTAAAGGCAGAGAGAAAGAATGGGCAAAGCCTTTCAAGAGCTACCAGACCAACTCTTCTGATAATAGCATTAGTGAAGTACTCCTTAAAGGTCCCACCGCCCAATGCTATCAAAATAGCAACTAAAATTCAATGTGAGTTTGTGAGGGGACAAATATTCAAACCATAGTATCCAATAAACCACAGATGCCAGCAGGCAAAGGGCTGGCCATAGTCATCAATCAGTGGGCTGCAGGAAAATTCCCTTCCCAGGTGGAGTGCAGTGCAGATCTTCCAAACAAACATTTAAGTATGAACACAGAATAGGAGTAAGGGAGACTAAGAAACCTAATCTTCTAGGATAGGGACTTGAACCTGAGAGCAACACCACAGATATTGGCACATAACTCCATATAGGCAGTTTCTTGTCCCAGAAACTCCCTGCCTGGTATGAAATAGACCTACCATTTCTGCCTCTCTGGGCTCAGGGGATCAGGATATTTTTCCAACAAGAGTGAATGTGGAAGCAATTTGTGAATTCAAAAGAGCTATGCAATAGCCAACACTATTAATTTCTCTTTTTCTCCTCAAAGGGGAACTTAAGTCATTATGACATTTATGTTTCAGCAACTTTCAGTCTCTGGTGCTCATTTGCTTGTGTTCTTATCTCATTGGAGAATAGAAATCAGTCCACTCACTCACTGTGGACACACTCTTCATTAATAGGTTTGTAAATATTTTGAAAACAGATGCTAACTCAATTTCAAAGCATTTCTTTACAAACTCTTTAAAAGACTACATTTTTTGACAACTGCAGCATTTGAGACAGAGAGAAGAAAAGAAAGGAGGGGAGGGAAGGAGAGAAGGGAGAAGGTAAGGGAGAAAAGAATGAAGGAAGGTGACAAGGAAGGAGGGAAGGAAAGAGAAAGAAAGAGAAAGAAAGAAAAAGAAAGAAAGAAAGAAAGAAAGAGAAAGAAAGAAAGAAGTGAGGGAGGGAAAGGAAGGAAGTAAAGAGAAAGAAAGAAAGAAAGAAAGAAAGAAAGAAAGAAAGAAAGAAAGAAAGAAAGAAAGAAAGAAAGAAAGAAAGAAAGAAAGAAGAAGAAAGAAAGAAAGAAAGAAAGAAAGAAAGAGAAGAAAGAAAGAAAGAAGAAGAAAGAGAAAGAAAGAAAGAAAGAAAGAAAGAAAGAAAGAAAGAAAGAAAGAAAGAAAGAAAGAAGGAAAGAAAGAGGAAGGAAGGAAGGAAAGAGCGAGGAAGGAAGGGAGGGAGGGAAAATTTTCAATATATCATCAGGGTGAAATCTTTGATTATCAATTTGATACTAGGATACATTTTTCAAACTATCTCCTATATGTAGAAAAATAGGATTCTGGCACTCTCAAAAAGGGTGTATAGTTTTTCTCCACAAAATAACCCATATCATCTTCTAGGAACTCCACTGCTCTGGTGAGTTCAGGGATGTCCATAGGGCCCTGCTCTGTGCCAGTCCTGCACCTGTCAACCCACATACTTCTGAGTTCACCATCTCACCAGTTCCCTGGAAAAGCACCTGGGAAGGATTAATTTTCCATGAATTCTCTAAGATAGCAGAGCTTATCAGAAGATAGGTAGACTGAAATAGTTAGCAGCCCTTCCCTTCTTGATTTATACTATGCATCATGTGCAAGAAATCTTATAATCATTACACCCATCACACCATTTCTATTTTATTTCTGTGGGTCCTGGGGCTTGAACTCTGGACCTGGATGCTGTCACTGAGCTTTTATGCTCCAGGCTAGCACTCTACCACTTAAGCTACAGCTCTACTTTCAGCTTTTGGGTAATTAATTGAGATAAGAATCTCACAGACTTTCCTGTCTGGGCTGGCTTTGAACCTTGATCCTTCAGATCTCAGCTTCCTAAGTAACTAGGGTTACAATACCCATCCACACTACTGCTTAATGCTCTATTTGAAGGTTTTAGGGGCCCACAGTCAGGCTGATAACCAGTAACTCAGTTCATAGAGCCTATATTTTTTAATGTAGTTTACAATTGCAGTCCAAACCTAATTCTTGGAATAAACAATGAATAAAGTCCTTGGTTTGAAAGTGTGAGGCCCCTAATTTCCTCCGGAAAAAAAAAAAATAGAAGCCTGATGCTCAGCCTTCTTCATTCAGTGGTTAACTTGTGCACATAATTATGAAAAGGGTGAATCATCTAGTTTGTGAAAATCTTCAAGGACATCACCAATTTTCTTAGTGGTGCCCTTTCAAGTTTATTAATATTGCTTCATTCTCTGTGAAGTCTTTCCATGAGAGCACCCCTGTTTATTTTCATTTCTTTGATTGTGAATGGGTTTAAATCTTTGCTATCCTCATTTGTCAAAGGTTTTGCTTGATCTCAGCCCTTCTTGGTTGACTTGAGAAACTCCTGGCTGGTTCTCAAGAGCTGCAAATTTTATTTATTTATTTATTTAGTTAATTGGTTGGTTAGTTAGTTATGGTGGTCCTGGGACTTGAACTCAAAGCCAGGGCACTGTCTCTGAACATTTTTTTTTTTACTCAAGGCTGGCACTCAACCATTTCAGCCATACCTCTGCTTTTGGGTGGTTAATTGGTTAATTGGAGATAAGAGTCTCTCAGATTTGTCTGCCCAGGCTGGCTTTGAACCTTGATTCTCAGATCTCTGCTTCCTAGTAGCTAGGATTACAGGTATGAGTCACCAAGGCCTGGCACAAGTTTACTTTAATCCCTTGTTTTTTACTTGACTATACTATTTGTGGTGAGTATCCCAACCTCTGGGAAGACAGGATCCAGGGAATCACATAGGTTTGTACTTAAAGTTAAAGTGAGAATGGTGTTAACATGAAGATTAGATTTGGGCAGGGTTAGTAAATTGGTATATTTATAATATAGCACACTACTCTTTTCTGGACTCTACATGCGAGAACTCAAGTGATACATTCTAAGATAATAAATGGAACAATTGCTTTGTCAATTAGATGCTGTTTTTATAGAAATGAACCCACAGTTAGACCATGCCTCCCATTCTGGTCCCAGAAGTAGAAAAGTGGCCCTTTTTGATTAGTTCTAGGAAGCTGTCTTATGGTTTACACTGTGAGGAAATATACATAGGAACCAAAAACATAAAGAAATAAAATTTAAAAAGAAGAGAGTGGTTATGTAAAGAAAACAAAGCAAAATAAAGGCTTCTTTGGACTAGGGCTGGTGGCTCATGCCTGTAATCTTAGCTATTCAGTCTGAGGATCACAGTTCAAAGCCAGCCTGGGGCAGAAAAGTCCATGAGACTCTTATTTCCAATCAACTAGTAAGTAACTGGAAGTGGGGGTATAGCTCAAGTGATAGAGAATTAATTTTTTAAAAAATGAGAGCAGGAGACCCTAAATTCAAGCCCAAGCCCCAATAAAAGAAAGAAAGAAAGAAAGAAAGAAAGAAAGAAAGAAAGAAAGAAAGAAAGAAAGAAAGAAAGAAAGAAAGAAAGAAAGAAAGAAAGAAAGAAGGAAGGAAAGAAGGAAGGAAAGAAGGAAAGAAGGAGGAAGGGAAGGGAAAAAGAAAGGGAAGGAAGGAAGGAAGGAAGGAAGGAAGGAAGGAAGGAAGGAAGGAAGGAAGGAAGGGGAGACAGGAGAACCTCTCTATAAATAAAGCACAAATGATACAGTGATCCATACAAGTTAAGTTTGTGCCAGGAGTGGCACACACACACACACATACAGAGACACAAAATAGATATAAAATGGGGAAGTCTCTAGAAATAAATAACATCGCACATCATTCTATTTCCCTCGGCATCCTAGGATTTGGCTCAGTGCTAGAGCTGGTTCTTCTTAGCCTTGTGTTCCCACTATGTATCTTGCAGGAGATTAACCCGAGCTTTCTCATGCAGAAGGGCCTGGAACTTTTTGGTACATGGAGCTCCCACCTGACACCTCCAGTCAGCAAACTCAGAAGAGGGTGCAGAAGAGGGAGAAGTTGGGGAGTCAGAAGGCCTTGGCCACATCCTTCCTCATGATGGGCGTGGAACCTCAATCTTCATATCTGAGCCTCCTGAGCAGATTGCATTACAAGCGTGAGGCACTGGTACCTATCAGCAACCTTCAATTTATGTAACATGGTACAAAAAATCGCTTCGACAAATGAGAAGACTGAATAAAACATGGAACTTGTTAAATGAGTGCCTTATGGCTAAATGTTTTTGATTAGTGTAAATTAATTGCATAAAGGGATTTCACTGTGATATTTCCATACATTTGTGCAATGTGCTTTGATCACATCCACCCCTTCTATTGTACTAACATGGTCCTAAATTATTCTAATATACTATATTAATATTTTATAGAGATTAACTAAAGTTAATTTTTAATGAGACCCAAGCTTTGCAGTACTCTGGGGGTTAAATCTGGAAGATTTTGAGTTTGAGGTCAACCTGAGTCACATTGTAAGACCCTAACTAAACCAACCAACAACAACAAAAAAAAGGCCTAAACTAGTCAAAAAGAGAGTTTATTATTTAACAGTACTAAATAACAAATTAAGACTCTCTATAGGGAAAGGCTAAAATGCTATGAATAACTGTGGCTCAGGCTGTGGTAGCTCAACCTATAATGGCAACTACTTAGGAGGCTGAGTTAGGGTGAGCGCAGTCTGACAGGTGGGCATCTCAGAGAAAATCAGGCAGGATAGGTTAGGGATCATGAGGCATGGTAACCAGCAGCCAGGAATCAGAAACAAAAAAATGTATTTAGAAACATAGAAGCACTATCTTCTTTGCTTCTGAATACATCATTTCCAAATCTCAAAGGTAAACATTTGTTTTGTGGCAAAATGTATTCTTTCCTAAAGGTGATGACCAAAACTCTGAGTGCCAGTAATAAAAGTGTAACACTAAGAGTGATTAAGAGGGAAGATAAAAACTTACCTTAAAACAACCTTTAAGCAGACCCTGACTTTATCAAGTTAGATATAGATAGGTAGATAATAGATAACATAGACATAGATACATACGTAGATACATACATAGATACATAGATGATACATAGTATAGGTAAATCCCTGATGTCTAAGTGCTCAGTGTCTCTCCCTTTCAGAGACTGTTAGAGTGTGCCTCTGCTTTTCTTTCTGCTTGCCTGCCTGTCTGCCTGCCTGCGTGTCTGCTTGTCTGTTGCTTGCTCAATAAAGCTTGGCCGAGTTTTCTTTCCATTGTGACTTGTCCACAAATTCTTATTCTGTGAAAGAAGTCAAAGACCCTAAATGGAGTTCCTACTATTTAAAAGGAAACTTCACAAACTCTCACCTGGACCAAGTGACAAAATGACTAAAATAAAAAGGGCTAGAGGCCTAGCTAGTAGCCAAAGCCTTGAGTTCAAGCCCTAGAACCATAAAAACAAACAAACAAAAAGCAATGGTCCATAAACCCAATTCCTACCTAAGAGGCTCTAGGTCTGCATCTCTGCAAGGTATCCAAGGCTCTTCCTGACATCTCCCCACACAAGTCTACATCCAGCTATAGAGTCTAAAATTCCTTCCTCCCCCATCCCATCTGCCTCTCCTATCTTCAGCTACTTCCTTCTCTCCCATCCACCCTCATCTCTGCACTCCGGATACTTAAACAGCCACATGAGATGGCTCTGGCTCCAGACTCCTCCACATCTAATCCATTTGCCACACTCCAGCCAGAGGAGCTTTCTAAACAGAACACAATCAAGTTCCCTTCCTGCCTGAAAGCCCTTCCCCAGCTCCCCTCTGCCCTCGGGGTAAAGTCCCAACTCCTAGCAAGATGTAAAAGGCCTGCCATTGTTTGTCTCCTACTTATTCTTGCTGGCTTTAAACACACAGACACACTCACACACTTACAATATAGCAGATTGATTCCACATATAAGCATACATGAGTACACACCTTCCTACTTGCAGTTAAGCACCTGGAAAAGGTAACAATTATCGATGTACAATCACATAGCTTGAACAAACACAATGTTCATTGTCGTTTCAACATATTTATTCACAGAAGTTTAGACACCATTTTAAAGAAATAAATCACTTACAGATGATAGAGTGAAACATCCTGTGCCCTAGTTACAGACGCTACCCTTCACAAACACAGGCTAATAGCTAGAATTGAGCTCAAATTTTTGTCATAAGCCAACTCAATTAGCCCCGCATCTCTTAGTGGCTGGTGCCCTTCTCTTACAAGTGTGGGGTGCTTTCTCTGTCTTCCATCAGCTTGAAATTATGTAATATTGGTCCACTGATCAATCTGTCTCTGGCTCTATCTGTATCGGTATTTTTCTGTCTGTCCATCTGGCTTTCCCTTTCTAACTCTCTACACACACACACCACACACACGCACACACACACACACACACACACACACACATCAACATAGTTTCTATTACTATAGATTTAAAATATAACCATTATCTTTCTTTGACAAGTGCTATTATTTTTTTCCTTACTCTAAAGAATAATAGAATCTGACCATCAGTATAAGTTCTTTTCTGTGAGAATGTCACCAGATGCAGGGGAAATTACTGAAATTTTCCTTTACATGTAGGAATGCTTCATTTAGGGTCGTTGACTTCAATCGCAGAATAAGAATTTCTAGACAAGTCATGATAGTAAGAAAACTTGGCAGAGCTTTCCTAAGTAAATAAGCAGGCAAACAGACAAATAGACCAGCAGAAGAACAAGGGCATACTCTAACAGAGTGTGGGTGTTCTCAGAGGGAGATAGGGACACAGAGAGACAAACATGCAGAGATACACATACACACAGACCCAGAGAGAGACACACACAGTTCCTTGGGCTGTTGGATATTTATTTATGGGGTAAAGGCAGGAGTCTGGCTTCAAACTTATGCAAAGATAGATGTTTTGTCTTTGCTCTAATAACACTTGGTGTTACTTTCTGAGTTTACAGGTAAGAATGCATCCTGCCATAAAACAGGCATTTATCTTCGAGATAAGGAGGCACCTTGTTATCTGCTTTTGGGGCAGCTGTTGGCTTAAGCTTGGGGAAGCATTTTTCTCAGGAAGAAATGTAACCTTTTGTGTCTCTCTGAAGCAAAACGGCACTTCTATGTTATTAAACACCATATTTCTGAGTTGCTTTCACCAGGCCTCAGTTTTCTTAAGTTATCCTATTTCATTTTCCCATAAATGATTTGGCCCCTTAAGGAAAGCACATGAAGGAGTATCTCCTGTATTTGTTGTAAGCTGACCATACCTAATTTTCCCTTCATCCATCCAGCTTCAAGAAGGCTAAGTTGGGTGCCAGTGGCTCACACCTGAAATCCTAGCTACTCAGGTCTGAGGATTGTGGTTCAAAGCCAGCCTGGACAGGAAAGTCCATGAGACTCTTATCTCCAATAAACCACCAGAAAACTAGAAGTGGGGCTATGGCTCAAGTGGTAGAGTGTTCACCTTGAGCTGAAGAGCTCAGGGAGGGCACTCAGACCCAGAGTTCAAGCCCCACAACCAAAAAACAAGGAAACAAAAGCTGTAGATCTATTCAATCTTTTATTTTCTTGAACAAAATAATTGTATATGTTTTATATATAAATATGTGCACATATATGTATATGTTCATTTACATGACTACATTAATGGACAATGTTAACAATTGTGTTATGCTAACACAAAAGTGTTTAATACATATATGTTTATTGGAATTACTGGTATGTCTAAACTCTTTTCTGGCTTGTATTTCTAAATTACTTTCTAAATGATCATTTTCTACTTATTTTCCTCCTTCATTTTCTATTTAATGATATATATATACATATTTCCTGGTTTTGTTTTTCCAATTTATTTACAATTTATCTATTATTTGTTATGTCTTAGTTATCCTTCTAACTTTAGCAAATATATTCAAGAGAGGACCACCTAACCTGACCTTTCTAAACAGCACAAAGAGTTTAGATTTTCAATGGCATTTATCTCTTTCCAATGGTTTTGTTGCTGTTTATAATCCTTGTTCTAATTAATGCCTGATGGCTTTTTTTAAACTTTATCTGGTCTGTAATTGTCTTAGTCAGCGGTCATTTCTTATACAGACAGGTGGTCCCCTGAAAAAGTATTCCACATACTTCTCCCACAATGAATTTAGGCCTACTTTATATTAAAATCTCAGTTAACATATCATTCACAGAAATTCAGAATATCTATTCATGTTTAGTTCAATGTTTGAATTTCTTAAAAAGCATGTTCTCAGACATAGACTACTGACATATTTCCCACCAAATAGAGCTTTTCATTTTTCATGAACTTGGAAGTCTTTTGAGGACCCCAACTATACAAACAGGAACCTGGATATAGCTTCTCACCCCCTCTGGGCCAGAGCCACATAGTCTTTCTCTCCAGCCCTAGTAAAACCTTACACCCAGCTCACCATTTGTACCCAGTTCTGATGGCCAACAAAGATGCCAGAGGCTTGCAAAGGGTAAGAAGAGTATTATTTCTGGCATAGAAAGGCTTCTATTTACTTCTCTTACTGAATTCCATATGTCGCTTTCACTTCCTGTTTCCTCTCTTGTCTGATAGGAGAGGAGAATACACATTAGCTGAGTGCCAGGAAAACCAGATTCCAAGTGCACTTTTCAGACTGTGCTCCTTCTCTGTCCTTCCTCCCTCCCCACTCTCAACTTCCACCTCAATCATTTTGAATCAGGATAGCTTAAGGAAACAGAGGCCTGGTGTAGGCAGCTCAGAAATATGGTATTTAGAAACTTAGAAATGCTATCTTTGCTTCAGAGAGTGACAACTGAATGCATTCTTTCCTGACGGATGCATCTCTCACCCTAAGATTCACAACTGCCTGATGCCCCCAAATGCAGATAGTAGGGTGTCTCCTTGTTTCAAGGATAAGGATCTGTTTTATGGCAGGATGCATTCTTACCTGGAAACTCAGAGAATAACACCAGGTGTGGTTAGAGCAAAGACAAAGCACCTAGCTTTGCATAACTTAAAGTTAGACCCCCTGCCTTTACCCTATAAATACCCAATAGCCCAAGCTGTGAGTCTCTCTGGGTGTCTCCTTGTCTGTGTCTATCTATGTCTGTGTCCCTATGAGAGCACCCACACTCTGCTAGAGTGTGCCCCTCCCCTTCTGTTTGTCTGCTTTTGTGTCTGTTGCCTTGCTTGTTTACTTAATAAAGCTCTGCCAGGATTTCTTACTCTTGTGACTTGTCTAGAAATTCTTATTCTGCGATCAAAGTCAAGGACCCTAAGTGAAGAGTTCCTATATTTAAAAGGGAGCTTCACTACACCTCACCTCTGTCCGGTGACTAGTTTGTACTTATTCTCCTGACTAACTCTTAGAAGCTCAATGCTCAGAGCTCAGCTCTATTCACTGAGAAGAGCACCTGCCCACTTTTTGGCTTCATGTGGCTTACCTGAGACATGGGAGGAAAAAAAATCTAGATTAAAAACAGAGATGGTATTATTTGTGATCATTCGGGTAAATGCCCAAAAGTAGGATTGCTGGGTTATAGGGGAGCTCTAAATGGAGTCTTTTGAGTACCCTCCATACTGCTTTCCAAAGTGGTTGAACAAGTTTACACTCCCATCAACAATGCAGTAAGGTTCCCTTCTGTCCACATCCCCTCAAGCATCTGTTGTTATTAGAGTTCTTGATTATAGCCATTCTAACTGGATGAGGTGGTATCTCAATGTTGTTTTGATTTGCATTTCTTTTATGGCTAGAGAGATTAAGCATTTCTTCATGTGTCTATTGGCCATCCTTCTTTCCTCTTCAGAGAAGTTTCTCTGTAAGTCTTTAGCCCTCTTATTTATTGGGCAGTTGTTTCTTTGAGGATTTGTTGTTGGGAGATTTAATTTTTTGAGTTCCCAGTATATTTTAAATATGAGACCCTTGTCCATTTTATGGCTAGTGAAGATCTCCCAATAAGTGGGCTTTCTATTGATCTTGCTAGCTATGTCCTTTGCCATGCAGTAGCTCTGCAACTTCATGCAATCCCATTTGTCCAACCTTTCTTTGATTTGTTCTGCTTCTGGGTCTCTATTAAGAAACTTACAGCCTGTGCCAAGGAGTCCTAGGGTTTCTCCTATTCCATCCTGTAATCGAAGATTAGATGGCTATAGATCTGTGGGTTTGTTTCTGGGTTTTCAATTCTATTCCATTGGTCTTGAGCTGTTTTGATTACTATGGCTTTGTAGTAGAGTGTGAAATTTGGTATTGATATTCCTCCAGCACTGTTCTTTCTGTTAAGGATCATTTTTGCTATTCGGGGTCTTTTGTTGTTCCATATGAATTTTTGGATTGCCTCTTCTATTTCCTTGAAGAATGAGGTTGGAATAGGTATCTCATTGAATATGTAGATAGCCTTGGGAAGTATTGCCATTTTCGCGATGTTGATTCTTCCAATCCAGGAGCATGGGAGGTTTTTCTACTTTCTAAGTTCTGTTTTGATTTCCTTTTTCAGGTTTTTAAAGTTTTCATCATAGAGGTCCTTCACTTCTTTGGTTAAGTTAATTCCTAGGTATTTTATTTTTTGTGAGGTTATTACAAATGGAGTTGCTTTCCTGATTTCAGCCGTGCTCTTCTCATTGTTGGCATACAGATTTTTGAGGGTTAATTTTATACCCTGCTACTTTGCCAAAGTTTCGAGTCAGCTCAAGTAATTTGGGAGTGGAGTCCATGGTATTCTTTTTTTTTTAATATTCTATTTTATTTTTTTTGTGTGTGAACATACTGTACAGAGGGGTTACAATTACATGGGCAGGATAATGCGTACATTTCCTATCAAGCATTGCAGGCTCCTCCTTTGTTTACCCTTCACATCCCTTCCCAGATCCGTGGGATTCATTAAATACAAGATCATGTTATCTGCAAAGAGGGAGAGTTTACTTCATCTTTCCCTATTTGGATCCCTTTGATGTTTGCTTCATCTTTTTGCTGTAGCTAGGCATTCTAATACTACATTGAAGAGAAGTGGAGAGAGTGGACATCTTTGTCTCATTCCTGAGTTTAGCAGAAATGGCTTTAGTTTTTCACCATTAAGTAAAATGCTGGCTATAGGCTTGTCATATACAGCCTTTATTGTATTGAGGAATGTTTCATGGATTCCTAATTTTTCCAAAGCCTTTATCATAAAGGGGTGTTGGATCTTGTCAAATGCTTTTTCTGCATCTATTGAGATAACCATGTGGTTCTTATCCTTGCTCTTGTTGATGTGATGAATTATATTAATTGATTTCCATACATTGAACCAGCTTTGCATCTCTGAAATGAATCCTGTTTGATCGTGGTGTATGATTTTTTGGATGAATTGTTGAAGTTGATTGGCCAAAATTTTGTTGAGAAGTTTTGCATCAATGTTCATCAAAGAAATGGGTCTATAGCTCTCTTTCTTTGATGAGTCCCTGCCTGGTTTTGGGATGAGGGTTAGGATGGCTTCATAGAAAGAGTTCAGTAGTGAACTTTCTCTTTCAATTTCATTGAAGAATTGGAAGAGTATTGGTGTGAGCTCTGTTTTGGGGGCCTTGTAGAATTACACTGTAAATCCATCTGGTCCTGGGCTTTTCTTAGATAGGAGGTCTCTTATTGCTATTTCTATTTCAATGCGTGATATGGGCCTGTTAAGTTGGTTTAACTCATCTTGGTTTAGTTTCAGCATGTTGATATTTGCTAGGAAAAGGTCCGTTTCTTCCAGGTTCTCAACCTTATTAACATAAAGGTTTGAGAAGTATTCCCTTATAATGTTCTGAATCTTGGTTGTTTCTGTGGTGATGTTTCCATTCTCATCTCTGAGTTTGTTTACTTGGGTGTGTTCTCTTCTTTTTCTGATAAGATTTGCTAAGGGTCTGTCAATTTTGTTAATTTTTTTGAAGAACCAGCTCTTGGGGTCTGTCAATTTTGTTAATTTTTTTGAAGAACCAGCTCTTTGTTTTGTTGATTCCTTCTATGGTTTTTTGGATTCTAATTCATCTAATTCTGATTTAATTGTAATTATTTCTTTCCGTCTACTGGATTGGAGTTTAGCTTGCTGCTCTTTTTCAAGGAGGTTCAAATGTCTCATTAAATTGTTAGTTTCATGCCTGGCACCAGTGGCTCATGCCTGTAATCCTAGCTACTCATGAGGCTGAGATCTGAGGATCACGGCTCAAAGCCAGCCCGGGCAAGACAAGCCTGTGAAAAATCTTATCTCCAATAAACCACTAGAAAACCAGAAGTGGCGCTGTGGCTCAAGCAGTAGAGCACTCGCCTTGAGCTGAAGAGCTGAGGGATAGCGCCCAAGCCCAGAGTTCAAGCCCACGACCGACCAAAAAAAAAAAAAGTTGTTGGTTTCAGATCTCTCCAATTTATTGATGTAGGAAGAACTCAGAGCTATAACCTTGCCTCTGAGTAAAGCTACAGCACAACTATGTTTATTGCAGCATTATTTACCATAGTTAAGATATGGAACCAACCCAGATGCCCCTCAGTAGATGAATGGATCAAGAAAATGTGGTATATATACACAATGGAATTCTATGCCTCCATCAGAAAGAATGACATTGCCCCATTTGTTAGGAAATGGAAAGACGTGGAAAAAATTATATTAAGTGAAGTAAGCCGGGCCCAAAGAAACATAGGTCCCATGGTTTCCCTTATTTGCAATAACTAGAATATATCTGAGACAAGCAGAAAATGTCAGATAAGATGATGTTAGGCAAAATGAACCTCAAGATAAGTACACAAGTGGTTTTTTTCTTTCTTGCTATTGTGTCTAACGTAGTTATAAGGTGATTTTTTTTGTTGCTTTGTATGTCCCTCCCCCATGGTATAACCCCTGTTTTTACTGTATTTGATGTTGGTATAATTTGGGGAAGGAAAGGGGGAAGAGGAAAAACAAATTGTTTAAATGGGGATACAGATAGACCCATTGCAACAATGAGATGTACAAGATGCTATGTCAAAAAACAAACTTTACAACTTTGGCGGGTGTGTGTGTGTGTGTGTGTGTATGTGTGTGTATAGTCATGGAGATGGGAGGGCAGGGATGGTAGGGAAAATCAAAGGAGGAGGCAACAATGCTTGATAAGAAATGTACTCATTACCTTGCTCGTGTAATTGTAATCCCTCTGTACAGTATTTTCACAATAAAAAACTTATTTAAAATAAACAACTCTTTGGGAAAACTTGTTTATCTCATCAGCTTATTTTTTGGTGAATCTTCAACTATCTATTGTAGTAGGAAGACCCCTACTCAGGCAGGCAAGCCCACCTAGTCATTCAGAGTGACAGAGCCCACCACAACAAAGTTGTTAACAAAGAAGCAACTTTATTGAGAAGGTTCCTACCCTGATTGGTCAGGGCTGCAGCACAGGCTCAGGAGCTGATACTGTGATCCTGAACGGCCCACAGGCTAGGGTTATTAAAGGCAAAATCCATGTGGTCAAGCCTGGCCATGCACAGGTGACCAATGGGTTCACAACACACAACACACACACAAAGGATTGCATAGTCATGTTAGGCCACATGCAGTTGGCCAATGGAGTTACAGTTTGTCTTATACTAGGAGTTTAAACTATCGATTCATTTTGGTTTGAATTGGCGTGCGAATTTGGGGGACAAAAGGCGGGGTTTACAGTAAGCAGGTGGTATTGCCAGCTAAGCAAGATTACAACCTATCTGCTTTATTGGTCAGTCTTTAACTGAACAATCAAGGGTGAGTTAGGTTGTTAAGGGGAGGGGGACCAGATGCATTTTCTTCATTCTGGGAAGTAGGCCTGTCCGAGCCAAGATGTGGCCCTGTGGTTAAGGTTGCTTTTCTAGTTTGAACATTGTTTAAAGGTTTTTAGTCACCACTCTTCAAAAATGGAGTTCCTAAAACAAAGGCAAAGCTCAAAATGGAATCATACCAGCTTGAGCCCCATCTCAGGGTCCACTTCATGTGAGTGATATTTTAGAAATGGAGAATCTTAGTTTGGAGTGATTCTGTGAAATCAAGCTTTAAATTCCAACCAAACTGATGAAGTAACTAATTTTTATCTCCAGTTCAGCTTTGTTACCTTGTGATTAAAAGGAATAAATGATCACAAAGTAAAATCATCCTTCTCAAAGAGAAGAAAAGTACTGCTGACTAGGTGTAAATTTCTCAGGTTTTTTGTTTTTTTTTTTTGTCTGTCATGGGGCCTGAACTCTGGGCTTGGGCACTGTCCCTCAGCTCTTCAGCTCAAGGCTAATGCTCTACCACTTGAGCCACAGTGCCACTTCCAGCTTTTTTTGCTTATGTGGTGCTGAGGAATCGAACCCAGGGCTTCATGTATGCAAGGCCATCACTTTACCACTGAGCTACCTTCCCAGCCCCTCAAATGTTCTTAATTTTCAGAGCCAGGTATTTTCTGGGTGTTTTAATTTAAGTTTTCTCAAAATATTTCCTCTTTAGTTCATTTCCTCTCATTCTTTTTCTTTGGTCAGTCATGGAGCTTGAACTCTGTCCCTCAGCTCTTTTGCTCAAGGATAGTGCTCTACCACTTTGAGCTACAGTTCCACTTCCAGTTTTCTGGTGGTTAATTAAAGGTAAGAGACTCATGGACTTGCCTGCCCAGGCTGGCTTTGAACCATGATCCTCAATCCCAGCCTCCTGAGTAGCTAGGATTGCAAGTGTGAGCCACTAGTGCCAGTTATTATTTATGTAGTTACTTTAAGAAGCAATCTCTAAAAGGCTCAAGCTGCAGGCAGCTTGGCTTCTTGAGGCAATATACCTGGTCAGCCAGTTTTCTTTCAGTTAAAAAAAATCATTTAAATCTGTTCACCCAGCTATACTAATTTTGACTACCAAGTATAGATGAGATTGACAGATGTAGACAGTTGTTTCAGCTGCTGCTAAGCCTTGGTTATCTTAGAAGCAGAGGGAAAACAGACATAGGCTTCCTAAGAAACCTGAGGGGCATCCGTCTCATCATTTGCTTTCCAAAAAACCCTAGAATAAATTAAATCACAAGCTTGGCCTTCATTGGCCAGGCTGGTATCTCTACATCCAGACAGGAAGAAACAAAAGTCAGTCGTTAACAACAGTTGTTGAGACAGAAACTTCTGAGCTCTCTTTAAACACTTGGATTTATAGCTTGTGATATTACGTGAACACCCACAACCCAAAGTATTTTTGTGAGTTGACCTGTAAAAAATAAGTCTATTTACCCTAGTCCATCTCTCATTATGCTCAGTGCCTAAAATTGAGCAAACAAAAGGGTAACTGAGGTCTGGGAGCTCTGGAAGTAACCATTGTCTTTGGTAAACCATGTTGTGTGCGTGTGTGTTTGTGTGTGTGTGTGTCTGAGAGAGAGAGACATTATTTTTTAATGAGAAAATGAAGGATTGTTTTCATTTTTAATTGCTGGGACTAATTAAGGCCCGGGGCTCTGGTGCAGGCCTGGGATCCTTGTGAGATTGTGTTTCCATACCCCGCCCCCTGCCTCACTTCACCTCAGCTGTGGGTAAACCGCCTGCCTTAACTTCCTGCTGTAATTAGGAGGGGCTTCTATGCTGATGAAATGCTTTATTACGGAAGCTAATTACAAAGACTCTACAATGTTTTGCTGTGCCTTAGGAGAGATTTCTCTGGCCTTTGTGAGGGAAATTCTAAAGGTTGGTGTAGCTTCAACCCTTGAGGGGGTAATAGGAACTGACACACATCACAAGGCTGATCAGATGTTAATGTATCCAAAAAATGGGCATATTTTAAATGCATACAAGGAAAAAACAAGCAAAAAAAAAGCTGCTTTTTAAAGTGAGAATTGGAGAGGTAGATGGAGGAGAAATCAGTGCTACTCCTAGACAGAAGCAACACCTATCAGCAAACACCAGGGATTATCATAGCTTTCCTGCATGAATGGAGTGCCAAATGCTCTGGCAATGCAACAATTTTTAGTGTGAGATGATGTAGTAGAAGGTTCTAAGCCATTACCACACATTTTCCCCAGTCATATTCTGCTTGCTCATCTTTTCTTAGAATTCCATGTGATATTTATTGAATGGACAGAAAATGTTGGGATGGGAGGTGGAAAGATTAAACATGGAAAATTGGTAACAGGCTGCTGGAGGAAGTAGGGGAGGGAGGGGGGAGGAGGAGGAGGGAAGGTGAGTGACAGGTTGCTCCTGAAAAAGACCCTACCAAAAACACCATCTGAGTCAACCATTCTTCCAGTGGACTGACCTAAAACCGCTCAGACTTGCAAAACAAGCTACCTGCTGTAAGTCCCCTGCTTACTAAAAGTTCCTTCCACTTTTACACCTCCTCTCCCCACCCCTATAAAAGCTATGTTGGAAAAGCTCTGCTGCAACTAAACTGGGTGCCACCTCTCTGATCTCGACCAGGGAGTTTACCCAGGAGCGTACCCCCAATAAACTTTCCTGTCAATCTTTTTATTCCTCTCTGCATGGTCCTTTTCTTGCCTAAAATCTTACAGTGACTTTTTATGTTGGTGAGGGCATTTTAAAGCTTTTTTGTAAGAAAAATAAAGAAAACAACACATTTCTTAAAGATATGTTCATATTTATTTAGTTACATATATACATACATATAAACATTTCTCAAGACTATATCTAGAGGTAGAAATGACGTAAGAGTGGGTAATACTAAAGGCTATTTAGGTTTTGTGATGCGCATACATGCATGTGTGTGCACAGGGTTGTAGCAAGCACTAAATCTAATTCTAATATGAAAACAGTAATCTGCGAATATAGTGAGAGGTAGTAGTAGACATAGTAAATAGCTGGCAGAACCCAGCAGGTCTCTAACACTTACCAGGCATGGAGCAAGACTAAAGAAGAGTCCCCTAACCCTTGCCTCCTTACTTTTTGCACCTCGACTCCTATGAGCAGCTCTCCTTGGCCACCTCTTGATCCAAGAAGTAAGCACCACCTGAAGGACATTATAAACAAAGCTCCAGAAACAAGACAAATGTAAGCCCTAGAGGCAGACTCAAGACTGTTTGCACAGCTAACTTCCCAGCCTCAGGTACCTGGAACTTGGTGAGGTACAGCGGAAAGGAAAAGGTTAGGTGGACTTAACAATCTGTCCCTGGACTCTCCACTCCAGGAGGAGAGTCGTAGCAAAAGGAAGGACAAAGCAGGCCTGTTGTATCTCAGAATTCAGGGTAAGGTCCTCTGGGCCCATCTATGAGGAGTAACAGATATTCATTCATTCATTTACTCATCAAGTGCATTTTCACTTTCTACAATGTCCTAGGAGGTAAGGCTGTGGTGTTGTCTTCTTAGCCAAGATAAAGTAGTGATTACTTTTGAAATAAACATACCAGAACTTATACAACTAGATGAATATAATGTCTTCTATTCCCATCAGGTAACTCTTGGGGAATTTTGCTTCAAAAATTTCTTAGGAATATGTGTGCATGCATGTGTGTGTGTGTGTGTGTGTGTGTGTGTGTGTGTGTGTGTGTGTGTGATTCAAAGGTTTTAAAGATTTATGCATTATATTTCTAGATAAAGAAATTAAGCTAATAAATGGTAAATCTTCTGATTAAGGGAATTCTGTTATATTCTAGTGGTGATTGATCAGAAATTTCCAGCAAGATAAGGAACATCAGTATTATTCATTTTAGTTTTCCGACCGTGGAAATTTCATGACTGATCTAACATTGTACACAAAACCTGTCATTCAGAGATAAGCCCACAAACTATTTTACAATTTTAGTTGAGTTCCAAAGAAGGAAGGAAGGAAGGAAGGAGGGAGGGAAGGAAGGAAGAAAGGAAAGAAGGAGGGAAGGAAAGAAGGAAGGAAGGAAGGAAGGAAGGAAGGAAGGAAGGAAGGAAGGAAGGAAGGAAGGAAGGAAAGGAGGGAGGGAAACATAAGCCTATAAATATTGATTATCTCTACTCTCTTAAAAAGTGTTTACTAGCTGGGCACTGTTGGCTCATACCTGTAATCCTAGCTACTCAGGAGGCTGAGATCTGAGAATCATGCTTCAAAAGCAGCCCTGGCAGGAAAGCCTCTCACAGGCTTATCTTCAATTAACTACCAGAAAACAGAAAAGTGGAGCTGTGGTTCAAATAGCAGAGTGTTAGTTAGCCTTGAGCAAAAGAGCTCAGGCATAGCGCCCAATCCTAGGTTCAAGCCCCTCAACCAACAACAACAAAGTACTTATTAAAACAAATCAAGACAGAATCCAGACTTCTGGCAATATCTGCAAAGCTTGATGAAGTATCTACAGAACCAGGAAATCCAAAATAATATTCTTCAGTCTAAAAGGAAGGCTAAGACATTTTGCCTTCCAGTCTTCTTTCTAACTTGCTCCTACTTTAGCCACAGCGCCACTTCCAGCTTTTTCTATTTATGTGGTGCTGAGGAATCGAACCCAGGGCCTCATGCATGCAAGGCAAGCACTCTACCATTGAGCCACCTCCCCAACCCTCCTACTTTTGTATTGGTAACTTTCGATAGATTTTTATAGCTTGTCTTAGACTACAGATGTGGCTTCATCTGTGACAGAAGGATACCTGCACAGTATCTAAAAGGAAATGATGGACATTTATAGAAGATCCCATAACTGAAGAATACATGTGTGTTTCAACTACACATAAAATGTTAAGACAGAACAATTTCAGGGCCACAAAACTATAAATATAGAAAGGATTAGTCACACCCATCATTCTAGCCATTCAAGAGGCCAGGACTCAGGTGATCAAGATTCAAAGCTAGCTGAGGTAGGAAAAGCTACAAGACTCCATTTCCAAAAATACCCAGTGAAAAGTCAGTCTACAGGCATGGCTGAGAACAGGAAAGTTGAGCAAACAGGAGGCCCTGAGTCCAAGTTCTAGCACCAAAAAAAGAAGAAGAAGAAAAGCACATTGCACATTCTCTTATCACAGAAAAACAAGCTTAGATATCAATAATTAAAAGATCTGAAAAATAATAATTATTCACTTCATTCATAGTGGACAGGAAGCAAAGTAAAGCAATGACCAGGGACCAGATACGACCTTCAAATACCTTTGGTGACTTACTGCCCTCCAGCAGGCTCTCTCTGTAAAGACCCTAAAACCTCCCCAAATAGCACTGCTATCCAAGGACTACCCCCAGGCCTGTGAGGAAACACTTCATGCTCCATCTATAATAAAGACTAAGCTTACACCAACTCTTCAAGAAAATAAAGGAAGAGGAAATAAGTCGTAACTAATTTTAAAATGCCAATTTTACCGATTCCAAAACCAAAGATATTATAATACAAAATTACATACTGACATCCTTCCTAAATATACATGTAAGGAAGTCTTCTACCAAATATTAACGAATCAGATACAGCAATACATAAACAAGATAGAGGACCATAATCAAATGAGATTCTCATCCTAGGAATTCCAAGTTGATGGGACATTTCAGGACACATAGTGTTGGAGGCAACACAAATTTCTTTCAGTGAAATAAACAAACTGTGCCCTATTGACTCAATGCAACATCATTCAGCAATAATAACAAAATTACCAATGCAGGTACTAGCAACTTAGAGCTTAAGAAAATGATAGTGAGTGAAGTAATCTCAAGAAGTTATATATTTTGTGAAATATGTATATATAGAGAGAGAATATATATATATATATTGAAAAAAATTTTAAATACATGGGGTTAGAAAATAAACCAGCTTCAATATAACAAAATCAAATTTATGGCAAAATCTTGAATATTTAATCATAATTCATCACTTTTGCAGAATAAGAGAATGAAAATTGTCTGCTCCTCTCAACAGAAGCAGGCAAATGAGTAGACCATTAACAGTCATTTGTGAGATTTTTAAGTCTCAGCACCTTAGAAATAGAAAGAAAACTTCCTCAAAACTATAAAGACTGGGCCAAATCTACATACATCTTGCATCATTTTTGACAGCGAAGGGATTACAATGGCATCAAATCAGAAATCAATATGAAGATATCTAGGAAATCCCCAAATATATGGAAGCCAATGCAGTTCTAAATAACTCAACAGTCCAATGAGAAATTAAGTTGTAAATTAAACGTGTTTTCAGTTTTGCTGGAGTTTTTGTTGTTGTTTTGGTTTTGTTTTATTTTGCTTTGTTGTGGGTTTTTCTTTGTTGGTGGTGGTTCTTTTTGTTTTGTTTAAGGTGGTTGTGGGGCTTGAACTCAAGGCCTCACACTCTGGGTTGGCATTTTCCCCTCAAGGTCGGTGCTCTAACACTTCAGCACACTTCCATTTCCTTAAATGCTCTTTGAACATGAAAACTTTTATACAACTGAGATTTTGCATTGGCCCTATTTTACAGGTGAGCAATACAGTTCTAAGACCTGTTCCCTGACACATAGCTGGATTTTGCCACCATTAAGAATGATACTGAAGCCAAACCCCCACCATGCGTAACCAATACACACACCTGGAGTGTGTTCACAGCACAGCTCAGCACAGCTAAAGCTACCATAGCGTTGCATCTTCATGTCTATCACTTGATACTCTCTGAAGATCTTCACCTGTGTATCTGACATACCCCATAAAGACAGTACAGTTTCTATCATCATCTGATAAGTCCAGCAACTGAAAAACAATAACAACAAAAAACAAAACAAAACAAAAAACAAGAAGTAGGATAAGTTGCCTGGCAGTTCATTAAAGTAAGCTGTGACTTGAAACCAAACAGTCTTTCCCCCAGAGTGTGCATGCTTACACAATATGTACTAGTAACTCCCAACTCTGGAGTAGAAAGGATGGGAGCAACTTTATTTTTAATGTGATGGGTGTATAGCATTGGGAAAATATGCTGACTATTGATAAGTCTGGAATTTTTAAATGTGCAAATTCTGTGCAAAGTTTTAAATGAATAAATTAGATTTTTGTTTTTGTTTCTGTTTTGGCAGATCCTGTTTTGGCAGGACCTATGCACTGTCACTGGCCTTTTATGCTCAAAGCTAGTGCTCTACCACTTAGGTCACAGCTCTACTTCTGGCTTTTGTTTTTCTTCCTTCTGTTTTATTTTTTTCTGATAGTTAATTGGAGATAAGAGTCTCATGGACTTTCCTGCTGGGGCTGACTTTGAACCACAACTTCAGCCTCTTGAACAGCTAGGATGACAGGTGTGAGCTGCTTTGTTCTTGCATTTAAGTTTCTTTTTTAATATAGTTGAAAGGAGAAAAAGAAATCTGTTTAAAACTTATTTTAAAATTGATGTGATTGATTATATTACACTTAAATTTTGTTATTAACTTTTAGTAGTTGTACAAAGGAGATGCCATTTAACACAGCTTATGAATACAATGCATCTTGATCAATGTCACCCTTTTCAACATTTTCACCCATCTCTCCTCGGCGCACCCCTTCTTCCTTCTTCATTTTGATTATCTTAAATTTATGTGCTTCTGCCTCTAAAACAATGAAAAGATTTTTAGTGAAGGGGTGGACAACCAGAACATATGAATAGATTTTATTAGTCAATACTTTGGTCATTCAGTCATTCTAATTTTAAAACAAAGCCTGGATAGAAATAAACAAAAGTTGCAGAAGTTATTTTAAAAACAAAAACAATAGACAAATATCAAAGGAAAAGACAGAGAATGTTCATGAATTATTAAGGAATACAAAAGTACTAAGTACTTAGGAAAAAGCTAAGTTCAGATAAACATGACACAACTGTGTATAAGTAAGGCAAAAAACAAACACTTTTTTCTGGAGAAAAAAAAAGGAAAATGTAATAGCAGTGTTTATCTCTGAGGTGTGACTTTTTGGAGCAATATTGTTTCCTAAGTTTTTATCATAACCCTCTACTACTATTACAATCAGAAAAACACTAAGTCCTTTCTTAAAAGTCCCATTCAGTCAGTCCCCTCCCCCTGAGAACCATGTGTCTCTTTCCTTGCTCACATTAACTTGGAGAAATGAAACAGCTGCAACTTAATTCGTTTGCCATTCCCGTCTGCAGCAGGCCCAATCTGGCTGCACTCTGACAAGCATCTCACAGGAGTACAATATCTCCCACATCCTTGGCCAGAGGGCCAGAAGGCCAAAGGGCCAGAGCTCTTTGAAGCATTTCTGAGAAATTGAAAAACAGTGATTTCATGACCCTCGGTGCCTGTGTTCCTTCGGGGTCGATGGTGAAGAATGTCAGTAGCTGCCAGGCAGGAGACAGGTTTGTTGAGTGACTCCGGTGCACACTAAGGATTCCAACAAGGAGTAAAAGATAGGTACCATTGCCTGCAGCTCCCATGGACAATTCAGGCAGCGATTCTGATAGAGAATTGCCATAATTTACAGGTTTTTTTGTTGCATTTTATTTGTATATATTACTCATCCCCAGAGGTATCATTCTGACATTTGCAGACATTCATAAAATGGACACTTACCAAACTCACAATTATCCCCCCGAAGCTCCCTTCTTAAAACAATTCAATAGGTGTCAGTGTTCTGTTTCATACATGCATATAAAGTACTTTGACCATATTAGATCTCTTTCGCCCTTCTTGTTCATTCTCCTGCTCACCCCCTCTAGCAGAACCTGTTATATCTTCCTGACATTTATTAATATATATTGATTGTACAAGGTGGCTTTGCCATATTTTACAAGTGCATGTATTATATTTTAATCTGATTAACTCCCTCTATTGCTCTCTTTCCATCTCTCCACCCTCTACAGATTACTAGCTTTTTAATCAGGAAGTTATTGTTTAATTAATATTCAAGCAGAATTTTTGTGTTTAATGTCTAGCCATTTTATCTATTTTGGGAAGAAATGCAGGAGTGTTTTGGCAGTTTCTTCTCTGGAGAAGAGGAAACCAAAAGGGGAAAATAGGTATGAGGATCTCAAGAATGCAAGGTGCTACAACAAGATCTTTATCGATTTGTTAACAGTGTTCAGAGACAGGCCTTCCCGCAACCAATCAGAATGAGAAATGTAATCTATTAGTGGAGTTATTAAAGCATCCTTGATCTCTGTGGATGACAGGTGAGTATCTGCCTTGCTCCACAAATATTAAAAAATCATCCCACATAAAGGAGAAGGAGGCAGGGGAGGGATCAAGATCGAGAGAACACACACACACACACACACACACACACACACACACACACACGGTAAAAATTTGGGGAAGTGATCGCTTTACTCTGAAGATGACATCTAGTTCCAGTTTGAAACATGGAAATCTATTTCTATGAGCTTCCAGCTTCAGGAATTATTATAGGGCAACTCCTGAGACAAAGCAATAATTCATCACCGACCATGGGACCATGTCTATGTACCAAAGCCTTGAGAAGGAAATGTTCCTTTTTTATTATGTCTGAGGCTGTGAAAACAAATGCTAAAAGTTAGTGATCAAACTCTGCCATCTTAATTCGTAGTCTTGCCAGGTCTAAAATTAATATTTCCCCCCTTTCCTCTGTGTACCCAGTGCTGCCTTAACTTCCTGTGTTGCCATCTTTTGTGTCATGCATCCTATCAAATGGAAAATATAATTGTGTGCTGGATGAAAAGCCAAAGCATGGTTTTACTAGTAATTAATGTAATGCACCTTGTAACAGGAAGGAAGGCTGGAGTATCAATAAATTAGGCTCACACGCAAGGTGATGGGTAAATCCGTTGTATTAGTCAGGATGAGATGGTAGAGGAGTGAGCTTACTTGTCACTATGGAGAGTCCCAGACTGTCACCTCACACATGGCACAAATTCACTTACAGGGTGGCCATGATTCTCAGCCATTTCATTTATCTCATAGGTGTTTGATCCTTCAGATTGTTTCTTTATGCTGATCCTGGAGCTTGAACTCAAGGCCTAGGTGGTGTCTCTGAGCTTTTTCATTCAAGGCTAGAAAGTCCTACCACTTGAGCCACAGCTCCACTCCTAGCTTCTTGGTGCTTCATTGCAGAGTCTTACGGACTTTCTTGCCTTAGCTGTCTTGGAATCATGATCCTCAGATCCCAGCCTCTTGATTAGCTAGGATGCCAGGTGCATGAGTCACTAGCACTCAGCTGATTATTGTTTTTGTTTTCCAGGTGAAAAGAACTGAAAGGACAAAACTTTGATCACAGACATTTCACAAACAGAAGTTTCCAATTACGTTCTCCCAATCTTTACTTGTTCCCAGTAACAGTTATTTTCATAAATGTTGTATCAGGTTGGCTCCTCCCAGTTAACATGTCTGGTCACTATTGATTTCTGTTTATGGAGCATTTCTGCCCTCGACTGGTGAGTTGCATTATAGTCTCAGTTCACAGAAATGTATCAAACATTCGAAAGTCAGCCATCAATCATAAAAACATCATTCACAAAAGGTACTATGGGGCAAGGTACCGTGACTCAACCTGTAATCTCTGCAGGCAGGAATTAACAGGATTAGGGGACACAAAGTTAGTGAGACCTCATCTTAACCAATATGCCTGGCATAGTGCTTGATGACTGTCATTGAAGCTACTTGGGAGACAATGGGTAGGAGGATCATGTCTAAGTGGTCCTCAGGCCAACAATTCAGACTCTATCTAAAAAAAATAGCTAAAACCAGAGAAGCTTGGGGTGTGGTTCAAGTTGTTAAGTGTCTGCCTAGCAAATATGAGGCCTTGAGTTCAAACTCCTCAGAAAAAAAAAAGAAAAAGAAAAGAAAAACATACATGCAAACAAAGAACAAAAGTAACACTGGCCTGCATTCCTGCTTGTAAGCTTGGATTCCACATTTCTCTTCAAGCATTCACTCTTGGTGTCTTTACTCTGGACATGGGCAGCCACACTGGCGATCTGAAATTCTAAATGCACATACCAAGAGCACAGGAAAGTAATCTCAGCTTTCATCAAAGCAGATTTCTGGGTTTGGGCTTCCTTTCCTGTGTTTCTGGGCCATCCCCTAAGAGATCTCATCTAGGGTAAAATCCTTCCTGTGTACACCGGGAAGAAGAAAAGTGTGTGGCCTGCTGATGCTCTCATGGGTGCTGAACTATTAGACACTTGGACAGGTAGTTACCCAGTCCCATCAGAATTCCTGAAACTGGGTAATTTATAAAGAACCTCAACTTATCCTTCTTCACCATTGAATCTGGAGAGTCCACAATGAATTTCTCCCAGTGCAGTCTGAGAAGTTCAAGATTAAGGCACGGCAAGGTCAGTTTCTGATGATGCTCTCTGTTTCTCACTGCTGCCCTCAGCCCCAGAGAGGAAGAATGGCAGTCTCTGGAAGCACATATTGGCTGAGCACTGTACAGAGTGAGCCCCTCTTATCAGGACCATTATCCTTCCCACCAGGCATTTGCTGCTGGCCAAATCTTCTCAGCCCCTACACCTTTTGATCTATCTATCTATCTATCTATCTATCTATCTATCTATCTATCTATCTATCTATCATCTATTTGTCAAACTGAAGGCCCTATGCTTGCTCAGTTTGCTTGAGTGTTGGCACTCTACTACTTGATTCTGTTTTGGTTTGGTTTCAGTTTTGTTTTTTTGGTTTTTTTTTTGGTTTTTGAAACAGAGTCTTGCTAGGTAGCCCATGCTGGCTTTGAACCCTTCTGACTTAGTCTCCAGAATGCTAGGATTCCAGACATGGGATTCCTTCATACCTGGAGAGTGAAGGGACTTTTATCAAGGAGGGTAATATGTAGAAAGTCAGGTTCATATGTGTGGAAAAGAAAAATCTGACTATATGGAATCCTAGTAAGAGAAAAACAAGGGAAGGTGTGAAAGAATTGTACCTAAAGAGTACGTTGGAATAGGAAAGAGAAAATCTCTGAAGTATGTAACTGGAATCTCAATTTGCTCACACCTGAAGATGCCTAATGGCTGAGTAAAATTCCATGTGTTGTGTGTGTGTGTGTGTGTGTGTGTATTTGTATCACATTTTGTTGATACACTCATCTGGTGTAGGGTCTCTGGACTCTTTCTATAACTTGGCTATTGTGAATAGTGCAGCAATGAATATGGATGCACAAGCGTTTATACTGTATTCTGACTTGTAATGTTCTGGGTAGATACTCTGCGTGGTATGGCTGGGTTGTAGGGAGGGCCTATGTCTCATTTTTTTGAAGAACCTCCAAACCATCATCCAGAAAGAATGTATTAGTTTACACTTCCACTGACAGTGCATTTCCCCCACATCTCCACCAGCATTTGTTGTTTGAATTCACGATGCTGGCCAATCCAACTAAGGTAAAATAGAATCTCAAAATAGTTTTGATTTCCATTTCCCATATAGCCAAGGATGTTGAGCATTTCCTTACTTCTTCTGAGAAGTCTCTTTTAAGCTCTTTCCTCATTTATTGATTGGTTTATTTGTTTGGTGGGGGGAGGGGCATTAACTCTTTTTATACTTGGGAAATTAAGCCTTTGTCAGATTTATTGCTGGTAAAGATTTTCTCCCAGTCTGTCTTCCTACTTCAGTAACGATGCCCTTTGCTGTGTAGAACCTTTTTATTTTGATGTGATCCGACTCATCAAGTCTCTCTCTTTGCTGTGCCCCTGGGACTATTTTCAAAACATTTCTACCTGTGTCTATAAGTTCAGATGTTTCTCCTACTTCTTCTTGCAGTAGTTTCAAATAGATGTGCAACTTTTGTGTGAGTGTGTGGTACTACTGGGCTCGAGGCTATACATGTTCTTGCTTAGCTTTTTCACTCATAGCTGGAGCTCTACTACTTGAGCCACATCTAGCTTTTTTTCTGGTTAACTGGAGATACGAGTCTCTCAGATTTGTCTGCAAGTCTCCTATGAGCTTACTAATCTGTATTAAGGATGGGCACCAGTGGCTCACGCCTGTAATCTTAGCTATTCAGGAGGTTGAGATTTGAGTATTGCAGTTCAAAGCCAGCCCTAGCAGGACAGTCCTTGAGACTCTTATCTCCAATAAACCAGAAGTGGCGGTGTGGCTCAGGTGGTAGAGCACTAGCCTTGAGCTGAAGAGCTGAGAGACAGTGCCCAAGCCCAGAGTTCAAGCCCCATGACCACCACCACCAACAACAAAAAAGTTGTATTAAGTTAGAAGCCAATTTTGCAGGGATAGCTCCAGACTCGGATCTTCAATTTCCTAGGAATGGTTCACTGGAAGTCATTTAGGGCAGTAAGTCTAAGGCAGTTTCTAAGACGCTGGTGTCTAACAGAAACAAAGTAGGAGCCACAAATGTGCCCAACAGATGTTATCTTTTGTGTTCTAGGAACTACATCAACAATAGTAAAAAAGAAACAAGAGAACTAAACTTGAAAAGTGTATTTCACTTTGTACACTGTGTCCAAAATATTTTCAACATGTAAATTATTGTTAAAAATTAAAATACTGTAAGAAAAGGACTAGGAAATTTAACCATTTTTGTAGTGAGTTCAAATCCAAGGTGTGTATGGCATTTCCAGTACAGCGCATCCACTACTCGATGGCTGTTTGTGGCCATGCTCATAAGGACACCGTGGTCAGTTAACAGAACTTAACTGCAACCAAGATAGTAATCACCATTACAATAATATGGCAGTCTAATGAAAAATCATTATGTAAGGGTATATCACCCAGGTCTTCAGGAAATCTAACCCCATGTTCTGGGAGGAAGCATGCTTATTAACTGAGCTGATGAATAATGCTTCTCCTTTTCCTTCTCTAAAATGGATTTCTTTCTCTTTATACAGAACAAAGCAGGGTGTGGAAGCTCACACCTATAACCCTAACTACTTAGGAAACTGAGACTGCAAGGGCTATGATTAAAGGCATACCCAGGCAAAAAGTTTGTGAAACTTCAACTCAACCAATAAAAGCTGGATGTGGTGCTGTACAGCTATCATCCAAGCTACATAGGAGGCATTAACAGGAGGATAAGGCCCCAAGCAATCCAGGAAGAGAAAGAGAAAGATTATTCAGAAAACAACAAAATTAAGGTCTAAGGGGTATGGTTCCAGCAGTAGAGTACCAGTTCTCTGTTACAAGAAAAGAAAAGAGTAAAAAGTAGAGAACCAATTACAGTTTGTTAAGATAATTTAGCATGCAAATGCTTTAAGAACTTGAAATGGCTTCAAGTCTTTGTCACATGTGGAAAGTAATTCAAGCCAGGAACTGGTGGCTCACACCTATAATCCTAGCTACTCAGGAGGCTAAGGTCTGAGGATGGTAGTTCGAAGCCAACCCAAGAAAGTCCCTGAGACTTTTATCTCTAGCTAACCACCAAAAAAACCAGAAGTAGAGCTGTGGCTCAAGTGATAGAGTGCTAGCCTTATGCAAAAATAACTAAATAAATAAAATAAAGGCTCAGGGATAGTACCTACTCCCAGTACTGGCACAAAAGATGAAGAATAAAAAAAAGTAAATTTGGGGATAAGCGCACTGGTCCAGAGCATGTTCCCATTGTGATGATCTCCTCACAACCCTTCTTGAATGTGTACAGCATGTAAAGAATGAATGTCTTCACCGTCTCAGAAAAGGTCAGTGTTTTCCAATTCAGAACCAGAAAATGCCTTCCAAGTGTTCCTCTGGGAGAAGCCAGCAAGATGAACATAAAAGCAATTCCCTGGAGCTGGGTAATCGCAGGCAGAGTCAGAAAGGATCGTAATACTTCGTCCCACCTGCTTCTGCTTATTGTAGAAATGCACATGGGAACTGCCCCTATTCCAGGGGGAGGGCACAGATGGACCGGGGGAGCCAGGAGATGGCCACATGAATGTAGCATGACAAGATGAGACCCAGGTCAACACGCTGGTGATGTAACATGGCCACTGGAACAGCTCGTTTATGCTCATGTAGTCCATGAATGGTTAATCTGGTGCCTAAATAATGCCATTTAATTGCATAGCTGGGGGAGGGTTCCACTTTAAAAACAAAAACAACTGGTTAGAGGCTAAAGAGATGCAGTTCAATATATAGACAATATTGACAGGTAAATGCAGCTGTGATTGGCAACTGAGTCCCTAACATGCTGTCTCTTCTGAACCCTCCAGCCAGTGACTCTGATCCTGTGTACTGTGGACATTCTCCAAGATCATGGGAAAATTTTCTTCCCATCTTTCATGTCCTTTAATCTTAATAGATTAAATTTAGATATGCCTTTCTTGCCTGTAGGAGATGGAAATTAATTTTTGCTTTGTTTTTGGTTTTTGTTTTGTATGGATGGTAGTACTGGGGTTTGAACTCAAGGCCTTGCACTGTGGCTAGGCTTTATCACTCAAAGCTGATTCTCTTCTACCTGTGCCATACCTCCACTTCTAGCTTTTAACCAGTTAATTAGAAAATTCTCAGGGACTTTCCTGCTCAGGCTAGTTTTGAATTGTGATCCTTAGATTTCTGCCCCTTGACTAGCTAGGATTATAGGTATGAGCCACATCCTTCCATCATTATTTTTTGCCTTCTTAATAAATTGCTTCTGCTTTTAAAAAAATGATATTATTAAAGAGAAAATGCTGTCTAAACATTCCTAGGAAAGGAAAGAAGCTGAAGGATTATGTAAGTCTTCATGTCAACTGGTTTAAAATTGGATGTGGGTTTGGGCCAAGGCACCAACACAATCAGGCAGTTGAGAGGTTGAAATGCATTCCCTGTAACAGCACCACGCAGACTTTGAAGACAAGAACAAAGAAAAAGAGGCTCTGAGAAGGCAGTGGAGAGAAACTGTGGAATGAATTTCTCTAGACCAGGATATGATATAAACAAGGATATACAGACAAGGGTAGTAGTCTGAGCAGAAGTAGGACTGATTTATAATCAGATATGACTTAATGAATCATTAAGAGGAAAGAAACTGTAGTGTAGTAAGATCAATTTATATCAAATTTAATCAAATAAACAAATACTATGTGAAAGACCTGTCTCTCCCCTCTTGGCCCAATCACTTTATGTATCTAAAGATGGAATATGAAGGATTGACCCCCAGCCTATTGTCCCAGGCCCATACAGACTCCAGGCCAAATCCCAGGTATCTGTGAACTCCTTTGAAGTTCAGGTAGGGTAATCCACCTAAGCCCAGCTGTAAACATCCCATTATGGGCCCAACTGAAAGGCCACCACCTTCCTTGACCTAGTGGCTTTTCCATTAACCTCTGCCTCCTTGCTTGGACCTCCTATAAAAACCCAGCTCCTGTCCCAACTCACGGGCACAACCTCCAAACCCGTGGGAAGGTCTGTGTCCCTCGCTGTTCCTTGCCCGTTGATGATCCGAGTCCGGCCTATTCCTTTTCCATTCTCCTCCTTTTTCCTAACACTATGAAAATTAGGTCTCCAAAGAACCAAATACCAGCCAGGTGCCAACAGTTCATGCTTGTAATCCTGGCTGCTCAGGAGACTGAGAAGGGAAGGATAGCCACTGGCAACCAGTCCAGGCCAAAAAAAAAAAAAAAGCTGTTGATACCCAATCTTGAAAATATCCATGGGCTAGGAAGGTGGCTCAGTGGTAGAGCACTTGCTTTGCATGCCTGAGGCCCTGGGTTTGATTCCTCAGCACCACATAAGCAAAAAGAAAAAGGCTGCAAGTGGCGCTGTGGCTCAAGTGGTAGAGCGCTAGCCTTGAGCTGAAGAGCTGAGGGACAGTGCCCAGGCCCAGAGTTCAGGCCCCATGACTGGACCAAAAAAAAGAAAAAGAAAAAAAGAAGAAAATATCCAGCAAAAAAGCAGAGCTGGGGGGAGGGGTATGACCCAAATTGTAGAGCACCAGCCTAGCAACTATAAAGCTTTGAATTCAAATCCCAGTATTACAAAACAAACAAAACAAAACAAATATAAAACAACACTCAATGCTGAGAAGTAAAATACTTAAGTTGCTTCTGGTTAAGCAATAGGCCCCATCAGTGGCCTGGTGAGGCAAACGGCATCCACAGAGGCAGAGCTTGCATAGAGAACATACCTCTAGAGAAAGCCTTTGTTCTTGGATTTGGGGGTCTTGAAGTTGGAGAGCAGGTTGCTGGTTACGGACACTGGCTACCAGGTCCTCCACTTGCTGATGGGAGACCCCTGGAAGAGAAGCAAAATCTGTAAGTCTCTCAGTTTCTCCAATTACAAATGGCCTAGAGGGTTGCTTCTTCTTGTGAACTTTCATTGTTAGTATTGTTATTTCTATGCAACCATTCAACAACTGTTTATTGAATGTCTCCTGTGTGCTAATGAAAACATTGGGGAGGGGTGGGACAAAATAAAGAATTCATTCCTTCCCCTCCTCCCTCCCCCCCCAATTTTCACAAGCTATGGAGTCAAGTGATTAGGAAAAACAGAAAAATACAACTGAATTTGACTCTGTAAGAGAATCTAAAAGAATATGTTTCACTAGGGGTGCCACAAAAGCTTCTCCAAGGAGCTTCCAATTCAACTGAGTGGTCCTAAAGAAAGATGAGTAAGAGTCACTAGAGGAAAGGTAGATATGACTACTCCAGGAAGCAGAGCGTACAAGGGTACAGGGGTAGGCTATATATTGTGGTACATATCTCTGTTAGGCCAGCCCTTGGAAGGCTGTGGCAGGAGGATCACGAAGCAAACATAATCTGTTTCCTATATTAGCCTGAATAGTCCATGACTTGTTTTATTTGTTTTTGCTGGTATTAGGGATTAAATTTAGTGGCTCATGCTTGCTAGGAACTCTCTCTACTGCATAAGTAGATTTAGTTAAGAAGTTAAAAGCTCAGTAGATTAGTTAGGGCCCAGTCAAAGATCTTGCAGTGGAATTCATGGCTGGTTTGATGGGCAGAAACCACACTGTGGAAAACAGCAAGATTGTTTCCAAAAGAATCCCAGCTGCAGAGAATAGACTGTCTTTCCTCTAGCTCATCTAGGCCCAAAGTGACTCAGAAGTTCTTCTCCAATTGGCTAGTTGTCTATTCCTCATTTGCATAAGGACAACCAATTAGAACATAGCTTGAGGTGTAAAAAATCCCAAGGCTTAGCCACCCTAGGCAGAGCAGCAGCAGCAGCTTTGCAAGGAGTCACTCCTCTCACCAATAAAATGCTTTGCAGTCACCCTTTGTTATCCTAGGCATTCATTTATCCAGTTGGCGAGCTGTAACCCTAGCAGGTGCCAGCCTCCGTGCTAAGAAAGGCTGTAATATAAACAGGCCCCAGACCTCTCCATGTTGCTTCAAAGCACACAGAGTTGCCATCAGTAAAGCACCTACTGTGCGTATCAAGCTCTGTCCGAAGCATTCTGTATCTATTGACTGATGGGTGTTTGCAATCTCATTCATGGGCCAGTAATAATCATAATACAGTCTTTTCGTCTAAGGCATATTAGAGATGAGTCTTGCAAAAAGTCCAGTATAGAAAAGGTTCAACTATACTAAAGCTTCCGTCATGCTGGGTAGATGTTCTAATCTCATCCTCACAGCCACGAACAGGTGGGTTTTATAGCCTGTTTTACAGATTGATCAACCCTAAACTCCTACCCACTGAGCTTTCTGCACTGCTTCCTAGGCTGGAGCTTCTGCAGCTGTTTTATCACTAAGGGACAAGTGCTTGCCAGAGGACAAAATGAACTGAGTCAAGGCCAAAGAGCAAGAAAGGAGAAAAATAAAGTCCTGATCTACCTCATTTGAATCCATAAATCCAATGAGCCCCATGAAGCTAAAACCACCTGTGTGTGAAGTTGAAACCACTCATGAAGTTAACTCATGCATGCCAGAGACTAACTATGCATGAAGCTAAATCCATCTCTGGACTAATATACCTAAGCCAGCAAATCACTTCTCTTATTATTTTATTAATTTATTCCTGCTTCTGCAAATTGGAGTTATCTATTGCAGGTATTTGCAACAGAGACAAAGAAATACAATAGAGTAGTATCAGTCTTTCAGACTAGGAGTTTAGGTAGATACAGCATGAATCAGTAAAGGTAACTCAAGGAATATGAATAAGAATTGTTTTTCTTTCTTCAACATGTATGTTCTATTTGTATACATTTGTTGTTTAAGAAAGGTTTTAGAATGACATTTCCACATCTGTAAACAACATACAGGGATTACTCTCACCTTCTATTATCCCCCATCCCACATCTCTTTCTTAAGACTCTTTCAACAGGTTTCATTGTTCTGTTTTCATACATACAAGTAAACTACAGCAATCATATTTATTCTTGTTAGCTCTCTTCATTAGTCCATTTTTTTCCTTTGAGGGTGTGTTAATTACATCAAGGGTTTTCAGTTTTTACTAAGGTATTTGTACACAATGTACTGCTCAGAATTACCCTCTCTAAGGAGTCCATTTTGCTCACATCATTTAATTCTGCAATGAAAAAGGCTGTTATGAAGGTGATCAGACTCACATCTATAAATCCAAGTTACTTGAGAGGCTGAGACGGGAAGAATCAAGGTTCAAGGCCATCGTTGGCAAAACATTCACCAGAGCCCATTTTAATCAATAAAAGCTGGGTGTGGTGGCACACATCCATCATCCAACTATGCAGAAAGAATAAACAGGAGGATCGCATTGCAGGCTGACTCAAGTATAAACGTGAGACCTTGTTGGAAAAAATAAAAGCAAAGAAGGCTGGGGAGTGTGGCTCAAATGGTAGGACCATCTACCTAGCAAGCACAGTCCCATGAGTTTAAGCTCCAATATTGATAAAAATAAAACACACACACACACACACACACACACACACACACACACACACACACGAAGATTATTTTTAGAAGGAAGGGACTCATTATAAACTATACAACTAGCCAGCATAGAAAGCAATTGGTTGAAACTGCAGTCCCACATGGTAAGCGTACTCCTATGTTTCGAAGGACCTGCTTGTTATTTGACACTGTGATTCCTTCATGTGGATCAACCAGAGAAGGGACAGAATCTCTTCTTAGACATGCGAGGCTTCATGTGAGATCAATGGTTTCTTTGAAAGAAAGAGCTGTGCGAAGTGACGCCCTTAGAGCCGGACAGGACCCTGGACATCACTAAGATTAGAGCTGGCCTCTGGCTCCAAGACTACAGGAGGTCTCTGGGGCTCCAGGGCTCTCTCCCGCACAGAAGAAAAGGAAAACAAAATAATGAGTAAAAACACCAGCCAACCTCCTCATGTGCTGCTAAGGTCCAGCTTTTCTCGCGTTTCTGCTCTTACTCTGAATTCTTGCCTATGACATCACAGAACTGCCCCCCTTGAACTCCTCTCTCCCTCCAAACTCCACAGGATCTCTCCTAAGTGTGATCCCCTGAGGGAGACTTAGATGTGATAGGGTAGAGCTTTTTGGTCCTGGATTTTGTGGTCCTAAGGAGCCTGCCTGCCCGTGTGGTGGCAAATGAGTGTTCTGACGTTTGGGGGCAGAGCAATTATGCATGCAGGAACTATAGCAATTATGCTAATGAAGGAGACCCTCTTTGTGGTGAGATTTCCCGAGCAGGAAACAGCATGTGTCAGAGATTTACAGTAGACGTCCTAAAAATAGGACCCCCAGGTGTGCCCCAGGGGGGTGGTGACAGAGGTAGCTGGGAGGTTAATCTGGGAACAAAGAAAATGTGCTGGCACCAAGCATTAACAAGCTCTAACATAAGGTCTGAGACTGGGAACCTCATGAATAAGAGAAGGGAGGGAAGGGGTGTTGCAGGCAAGGAGGCCAGAAGGCAGAAATCTCTGTGAGGAAGCATGCTCTCTGGACATTCATGCACAAGAACAAAAGCAGAACACAAAAAGACAAAGGAGGAGACAGAAAGGAATCTGCACCCTAAAGAGCAAAGGACAGAAAGGTTGTGGGTTCAAGCGGAAGTGAGTGGTGCAGATTCAGGCAGGTGGCAGCGGCCTGCCATAGCAAAGGCCCTAGGTACTGCCAGCATCCCTACCAGCTCTCCATCAGACCTGGGGAGGAAATTGGTTTCCTATTTCATTTTTTTTCCTCTAAAGTGTGTCCCATGGCTGTGTGATTTGGACACAAAGAAGGGAGGGAGAGCTGAATGAACCTGCAGTTCAAAGGATAGCATTTCCTCACCCAGAAAGTGAGAATGACTTTATTTCCCAACACAACCTTCATCTGTGCAGAGAAACTTCTCACACACCTTCTCTTTCATCTCTTCCTAAAAGGGAACACAAACCACAGCCCACTTGGTGTGAACTCCAGGCCAGCTCCAGCTTCATCTCCGGTTCTCTGCTTCTGTTTGCAGCCTTGGATGTACCACAAACAGTCCACACCTCAAGCTATCTCTTTTCTTACTCTCTCTCTTTCCCCTTAACCCGAAGAATCAGGAATCATAGTCACCTCTGTCTACTGGAAGAGCTTGGAGGTACCTCTGGACCTCTTATCAAAGATAGTCATCATCCTTCTGTAGGACTATTACCAGGGGTGGGGGATCTTGGAGGTGAAAATTCCAGATTCTTGGCTTTGCCAATAAACAATGAAACACACACACACATACACACACAGAGTCATACAGAGGCACACACACACACACACACAGAGGCACACACACACACATACACACACACAGTGGCAAAGCAAGGTGTTCATCAGAGAGAGGGATTGTAAGGGAAATGGCAGGCTCAAGCTAGATATCTCAAGAGCCAAGCCTGTGGTTATAAAATGTTGGCTTCCTAGGGCTCAGAGGTTTGTAGAAATGACCAAGGGCTCTTACAGAAGTGAGGGATCAGGGCTTGGCACATTGTTTGAGAAGGGATCTGCACATATGCAATGTTGCTATCACATATTTGTGAAGTATATGCATGGGTGTTGTTCAAAAAAAGTCAGACTAAGATTACACGTTTCCATTGGGCAAGTGCCTCAGTTTGGATAGAACTGCCCTGAAGTGTTGCTGTTCATGAGGAAGAGTCCTAACCCTGAACTGACCACTAGTTACTCCCAGGGAGGAGTAGCTGTAGGAGGTACTGGGGAGGAGATAGGACCTCATGTGTGATTCCCCGGTGTGGCCAGCAGAGGGGGTTGGTTTCAGCCTTCTTTCCCTGTAGCTCACCTGCCGCACATCTACCTCCTGACCGCAGCTGCGAGAAGTGTTCTCCACAATCTTCAGAACTGTCTTCCTATGATGTCAGTCATCCATCCAGGGTGTGTACTCTCAGCAATTAGCAGCTCTCTCAAGCCAGCGGCAGTGATTCTCACCTGGTACCTACCTCAGGATACCCATCTCCGAAGGAACTTGTGATGGGCCAGACTGATGGCTGGCCTCCTGTCTCCAGACTTCATGTTCAGTAGATCTGGGTAGACCTACTCCAAATTTGCAAATCAGACACCCACAAGCTCTACTGTTGCAGCTGGTCCCAGGGACCCACTCTCCAAGAACCACTCAAAGGCTACCATTTTGACAATGGCATTTTGACAAAGGCATCTGATGGGAATTTGCTTTGTTCTCATTAATGCATATTGCTCCCATGCTTGCCCTGCCCCACCATGAGACCTTCTCAAAATTCTCCAGCCCAGGATCTTAATCAAAACGTGAAAGTCCATTCCCCCACCCCAACCCAGGTAACCGTGGCCTGAGTTCCTCAAAGCAGGCCACGGGTGGAGGAACAGTGAACTTGCTCATGCCACAGATTCTTGGGATCAGGTCTGCACCATCACCTCGTGAAACTCTTTGAACCCTCTACTACTTGTGACCCTAACCCCACCCATGACCTTACTTAAAGTCCCTGCACCCCTGCACCCATGATGCCTCCTGTTATCTGACTCTCCTCTGGTCAGGTCACCACGCCATCCCTCTTCAACTTCCATTAAAGTTGATGGGGTTGGTATCCTTGTCTGCCTCCATGTCTCTTACCTTTCAGATCCGTCTTTTTCCCTAACAGCATCTACGGAAATTGTTATATGAACACCATAGTGAGTACTTCCAAAATCTGGGTGGTATAGCCCCCTACATGCCCACACATACATGCACACATACACCCATGCACATTATATTCGATAACATACCTATCATGATCCTAGAGTCTGAGGAACAAAACAGCATGACATGAACTCAAAAACAAGAGAAAGTAAGGGCCACAGTAAACACAGGTGAAGGTAGCAGCTGCTGTCATAACAGCACATCCTGCTCCACAGTAAACTTGTAGCCTGGCTTGCTTGCTTGAGGATGGCACTCTACCACTTGAACCATGCCTCCATTCTGGCTTTTTGCTGCATTTTGAGGGAAGGAGCCAGTCCTAGGGCTGGAACTCAGAGCCTGGGTGCTATCCCTGAGCTGTTTTATTCAAGAGTAGCACATTATCACTTTGAGCCACAGCTCTACTTTCAGCTTTTTGGTGGTTAATTGAGGATAAGAGACTCATGGGCTTTCCTACCTGGGCTGGCTTCAAACCATGATCCTCAGAACTCAGTCTCCTGAGTAGCTAGGATTACTGGCATGAGGCACTGGCACCTGGCTTCACTGCTTATTTTGAAGATGTATTGCTCATTGGACTTTACTGCCCAAGTTGGCTTCAAAATGTGATCCTCCTGATCTCTGCCTCTTCTTTAGCCTCCTAGGGTACCTAGGATCACAAGCAGGAGCCACCTGCACCCACTTTCCCTTAAACTCTTTATATACAGAAAGAGTAACTCTAAAACCATTAAATGCAGTAACCATTGAATGCAGTAACAGTAGAGATTAAAAGACAAAATCAGCTTTGAATTGTTTACCATAGTCAAGATATGGATTCAACCCGGATGCCCTTCAGTGAATGAATGGATCAAGAAAATGTGGTTTGTATACACAATGGTATTCTTTGCTTCCATCAGAAAGAATGATATTGGCCCATTCATAAGGAAATGAAAAGACTTGGAAAAAATTATATTCAGCGAAGTAAGTCAGACCCAAAGAAACATAGGTTGCATGGTTTCCCTCACCTATGGTAACTAGAATGTGCCTACATATCCACAAGTAAACACACTGGATAGCAAAAGACACACACACACACACACACATACACACACACTTGGACATGATCTATTATATAGAACTCTAGACATTCACACAGTGAGACCAAAGGAGAATATTCTTAGGAGAGGATCACAAAGGCTCATTAGCTATGTGCATATGATCATACAAATAATATTTATCTAAATGAACTCCAAGAAATTGAAACAAGAGGCTTTATGCTGTTTTTTTCCTTTTCTGTTGCTGTTGTTGTTTTCTGTACCTTTTATCTTGTTGGTAAGTTTATCTGTTTTCAGGAGGGTAAAGGGGGAACACAGAAATGGAGGGACAAAGTGAACAAATGCAGCAGTGATACTCACTAGACACTAGGTTGGAAAGGAACTATACAACTTTGGGGGGTGGCAGATGGGAGGGAAAACTGGGAGCAAGCGAAGGATGGGGTGTACTCATTACCTGACAATTTAACCGTAACCCCTCTGTACGTCACCTTTACACTAACACTAATAATAATAACAATAATAAAAGATCATCTTTGAAAGATATTCAGGATCTGGAAAGAAGTCTCCTTAGTGACCAATTAAATAGGAGCACTGGCAGAGAAATTCATTGGGCTTAGTTAGAAGGATTTCTAGAAATTGTATCTGCTGCCTTTCCCAAATACTCAGAGATACACAGCCAATATCCAGCCGATAGTTTTGCTATGCCAAGACCTGTGTCCTCCAGATGACAGTGTTTACACCCCATCCCCAACTCAGAGATCAGAAGGCATAACCCCCCTTTGATAGCCTGCCAAAAAAGGAATTAGGCCTAAGTCTTGCAAACAAGACTTTTGTTTGTTTCACATTGCTGGAGGTTTCCTGTTTGTTTGTTTTTTTCTTTCTTTTCCTTCTTTCTTCTGATAATCAAAACATCAGCCATGACATCATACTTGCAGTCTATATCTTGGCGTCTAAATTTGCTTTCTCTCCGTACACATTCCTATAAAGACCTTCTCTATTCTTTTTTGCTGTTTTCCCTTTCTTCGCATGCAAAGTAGTCATTTGTTCCAGGAATGCTAGAGGAATCGATACTTTAAAATTTACCCATGAAATTCATTACTACAACAAATGAAGTATACAAGCAGAAAAAGGGCACTTGATCGATTTCGACAGTCTCAACGATTGCTGAAATCAACAGAACTCTGTTGATTGCTCTAAGGATGATAAAGGCTCCTATCAAAGCTAAAAATCAAACATCAAACAAAAACCTGAAAAGTAATCAATCTCCTTAAAACCACAAGAAAACAAGGACTCCTGCATATATCATTTGTGTTTAGCACTGCTTCAGAGGGTCTTGCTAATTTACTAGTTTTAAAAAACTCGCAATCAAATCAAGTGAGTGGGCTACATTTTGCAGTAATAAGCAAGTCCTCTTTAGTTATAGATGGTAGAACCATTTGCCTAGAATACTCTGGCTTAGGACTAAAGCAACATTGTTCTGTTTTGTTTTGTTTGATTTTTCTTGTTGGTTTGGTTTTATGCCAGTACTGGGGTTTGAACTCAGAGATGTGTTCTCTTGCTTGGCTTTTTCACTCGAGGCTGGTGCTCTACCACTGGAGCTACACTTCTGGTTTTTACTGATTAATTGAAGATGGTAAAAGTCTCTTGGATTTGCCTGCCTGGGCTGACTGAGATCTTAAGATCTCAGCTTCCAGAACAGCTAGTATTACAGGCAAGAACCACCAAACTCCAGCCAAAACTTAAAACCAAGCCAAACAAAACCAAACAAAACAAAAACAATAATGAGTGAAGTCAGACCTAGAGACACAAAGAACACATTTTTCTCTCATATATGGAAGCTGTAAGCTTTTTCACCCCAGAAGCTAGATCTAACTTATAGATACATAAGTAAACACATGCGGGGTTGTATGCAAGTGTACACAAATGTATTGACCAAAGCATGGCATAGGCAAGGGAGAGTTCAATTCCTTAGAAAAACTAACTCATAGTCCAACAAAATGAGTGCTGGGAACCTGGTACTTGAGAAAGATGGGAAGAAGGTCAGGAGGAGAGGGTAAACAAATGAAGAGAGGAAGGAAGAATGTAGCTATAATACTCAATGCAAATCCTAGGAAGCTAGGAAAGTCAAGGGGAGGGCTTGGGAGGGATGGGGGAGAAATAGTCAAAGGGGAGACATCAATTGAGATTCATTGTACTTATAAACTGATTTGTTGACTAGCAGCCCCTTTGTACAACTACTTAAAGATTATTTAAAACTATAATTAAAAACTTAAGTTTAACAGATATACAACAATTTTCTTTGTACCAGTAGAAATCACTTAGAATCAGATTGGAAGTTAAAAAATGTCTAATAAGGGTGAATCGCGTTACCACTAAATCGCTTGCCAAGGACTCAACAAAGCCGATCTGTGTGAACAATACAATGAATACCATAAAATAAGATCCAAACACATGCATGGGAAGACCAATATTATAAAAAGTAAAATCAATCCTTTTCAAAATACACCACATTTCTATAAAAATAAAAAGGGCTCTTCTATGGAAAATGGCAGTCTTATTTTAAGTCTTTGAATGAAAGATCAATGCAAAGGATTGCTAAGAAAACGTTGAGAAAAGGAAGAGTAAGAGAGAGAGTGTATAAAAGTTTGTGCAATGAAAATAGTATTGTGTTTGCACAAGAATGTTCAAAGAAAGTAGTAGAAAGGTCCAGAAATAAATCCAAACTTATATAGGAACTTAATACATGATGTAGGTGGTATTTTAAATGCAGTCATGAAAGAATGGTTTATTTTATCAATGAGAATCGCATTGGCTATTCATCTAGAAGAAAAACAAAAATAAACTTCAGATGACTTAAAGATAGAATATTTTCTTAGAAAAAGCACTAGAGATTATTAAGTGAAAAATTAGGAGGATATTTAGATAGTCATCAGATGGGAAAGTCCTGCTTAAGGCAAGAAGAGCATTCAAAAGCTATTGAAATACTTTAAAACAAAATAATTTTACTTAAAAAAATTTTAATGTCTCAGTGACAAAAAGAGCAATCTATAAAATTCATACTCCTCTGATAGGTTAGAAAAACATATTTGAGCCAGACACCAGTGGCTCAAATATTTGAGCCAGACACCAGGAGGCTGAAATCTGAGGATCGTGGTTCAAAGCCAGCCAGGGCAAGAAAGTCCATGAGATTCTTATCTCCAACAAACTACTCAGAAAAAGCCAAAAGTGGCGCTGTGGCTCAAGTAGCAGAGCTCTGGTTTTAGCACAAAGAGGCTCAGGGACAGTGCCCAGATCCTGAGTTCAAGCCTAGGATTAGGAAGAAGGAAGGAAGGAAGGAAGGAAGGAAGGAAGGAAGGAAGGAAGGAAGGAAGGAAGGAAAGAAAGAAAGAAAGAAAGAAAGAAAGAAAGAAAGAAAGAAAGAAAGAAAGAAAGAAAGAAAGAAAGAAAGAAAGAAAGAAAGAAGGAAAGAAAGAAGAGAGAGAAAGAAAGAAAGCAAGAGAGGGAGAGAGAAAAAGAAAGAGGGAGAGAGGCAGAGAGAAAGAGAGAGGGAAAGAAAGAGAGAAAGAAAAAGAGAGAAAGAAAGAGAGAAAGAAAGAGAAAGAAAGGGAGAGAGAAAGAAAGAGAGAAAGAAGGAGAGATAGAAAGAAGAGAGAGAAAGAAAGAGAGAGAGGGAGAGAGAAAAAGAGAGAGGGGGAGAGAAAGAGAGAGGGAAAGAAAGAGAGAAAGAAAGAGAGAAAGAAAAAGAGAGAAAGAAAGAAAGAAGAGAAAGAAAGAAAGAAGAGAGAGAAAGAAAGAAAGAGAGAGAGGGAGAGAGAAAAAGAGAGAGGGAGAGAGGGAGAGAGGGAGAGAGAAAGAGAGAGAGAAAGAAAGAGAGAGAAAGAGAGAAAGAAAAAGAGAAAGAAAGGGAGAGAGAAAGAAAGAAAGAAAGAGAAAGAAAGGGAGAGAGAAAGAAAGAGAGAGAGAGAAAGAAAGAAAGAAAGGAAGGAAGGAAGGAAAGAAGGAAGGAAGGAAGGAAGGAAGGAAGGAAGGAAGGAAGGAAGGAAGGAAGGAAGGAAGGAAGGAAGGAAGGAAGGAAATTTGCCAAAAGATTTGAAAGCCAAGGGTTAATATCCCTGTCGTATAATGAAAGACAATTGTTTTAAAACTCAAATAATGAACTGACAGACAAATGGATGTAGTGTAATCAAGAGGAAACATATCAGAGAATCCATCAATACTTGAAAGTTGCTCAGTATCAGAAGTAGACAGACAAACAGAAATATAAACAAACAAGATGCTTTCTACCATCTTTGGTTTAGAAAAACTGAGATAACTCTGAGGAACAAGAGAAGGATGCCAAGGACAAGCAGGAGAAAAGGCCGCACGGCGCTCACTGGGTGCCAGTCATGGCTTTAAGTGCTTTACATATGGCAGCGCCCATCTGTCCTTTCAACAATCCAGGAAAATGGCATTATTACCATCCCCATTTTGTACATAAAGGCGCAGATGAAACAAGCTTTCTTACTATTTGCAAGAATCTCTGGAGTTTACTATTCTAGCCTATGCTATTTCACTTAAAAATTGCTGATCAAGCCTTAAGAAGGTTGCTCATGCCTGTAATTCTAGCTACTCAGGCTGGCATTCAAGGCCAGTCCACATAGAAGAGTCCATCTCTAAAATACAAAGCAAAAAGCAATGCAGGAGGCCTGGCTCAAGTGGTAGAGCACTAGATAGCCTATCAAGGATGATACCCTGAGTTCAAACTCCAGTATCTCCTCCCCCTACCCTCCCTGACCAAATAAAGTGCTGATCAAGGCTGTGTGTGATGATTTCCACTTTTAATTAAAGCTGCTTGGGAGGCAAAGGTCAGGGGGGATTTCAGTTTGAGGCCATTCCATGCGCTCCCTCAAAGAAAAAATTATCAAGACCTCATCGCAACGAACAAGCTGGATGTGGTAGGAAGGTTGACGTCTCAGGTCAACCAGGGAAAAAAACATAGAAACCTGCTTTAAAAGTAACTAGAGCACAAAGGCTGGGTTATGGTTCAAGTAGCAGAGTAAAACTTTCAAGCAAAAAAAACCCCAAAACAAAAAAACCGCATAAGGCCTTGAGTTCAAACACCCAGTATGGGCCAAAAAACAAACAAAAACATGACTGATCAAGACCTAGAAAACTGGTTTTATTACACAATAAGGAGTAAATCTACTGTTTGAAAAATATGAGCTAATAGAGATGTTTATAAAATAAATCATATCAAGGAGTTTCTGAGTAATGTACATGTACTTAAGTCTCATTTATGAATGAAAGAAAGGGGAATGGAGCACAGAAGGATGCAATGTACACACCTAAAGATGTATATATGTGGCTCTCTCTCTCTCTCTCTTTCTGTCTAACTGGAAATACTGGGTAGGTGCTAGGCAGGGCAGGGGGGTACAAGTGGAAGGAGAGCTCTTTGTCGACCATCCCTTTCTGTATCTGTATTTTGATTGTCATCCTACAAAAAAAGAAGGCTTGGCTTCTAGAGGCTTAATTTTGGAGACCAATTTTAAAAAAACTAGAGCAAAAGAACCTGAACTCTTTATACTTCTGTGCTCTGGGATGAAACTTTAAGCATTCTAATTTTACAATTTTCAGCCTCCTGTGGTTTCTGTCCATGCTGCTCAATGGCTCCATCTGCTGGCTACTTCTAGGATTGCACTACCTCCCTACTTCCCCCACCCATGACTTCCAAGCTTTCTACAGGGTTTGGCACTGGAGATCCAGTGAGCTATCGATCATCTTTCTCTCCCTCTCTCTCTCTCTCTCTTTCTTTCTTTCTTCCTTCTTTCCTTTCTTCCTTCCTTCCTTCCTTCTTTCCTTCCTTCCTTCCTCCCTTCCTATCTTTCTTTCTTTCCTTCCTTCCTTCCTTCTTTTCTTTCTCTCTTTCTTTCTTTCTCATTGTTTCTTTGACACAGCAATGATAGAAAAAAATATCCAACAAATTCCTTCAACCAGGGTTCTCAGTACCTAAGATGAGCACACAGCGTTATGTTACCCCGCCAAAATTTGAGTCTTGAATTTTTTTTTGGGGGGGGGGGGGGGGATGATGGTCATGGGGCTTGAACTCTGGCCTTGGGCACTGTCCCTGAGCTCTTCAGCTCAAGGCTAGCGCTCTACCACCTGATCCACAGCGCCACTTCCAGTTTTCTGGTGGTTAATTGGACTTTCCTTTCCCAGCTCTGAACCTTGATTCTCAGATCTCAGCCGTCCCCCTGTCCCCTGCCCAGTAGCTAAGATTACAGATGAGTCACCAGTGCCCAGCTGAGTCTTGCTTTTTTCCATTGTATACTCCAGCCTATTCTGACCATGAGCACCATGAGTGTACACTCACACTTCCTGTGGGTGTGCATCACTACCTTGCAAGTAAAAGAATGTGTATCTTTGTTCTCCAGACACATGGCAGACATCCCATGAGGTAGACGTAGTGAGTTTCAATAGTGAAATATTTTTATCTCCACTCAAATTGTGTGTTTGTGTGTGTGTGCGTGTGTGTGGGGGGGGGGGGGAAGGGGTCTTGGGACTTGAATTTAGGGCCTGAACACTCTCCCTGAGCTTTTGTCCTGGAGGCTGAAGCTTTATCACTAGAGTCAGAACTCCACCAAACGTTGATAGTTTTACCAGACTCACACCACATGGGGCAGAATTGATCTCCAAAAGGAAATGTTAGAGACCCCACAAAATAGTGACGGATGGCCACCACATCTGCTGTCATCGAAATAACCACACAACATTATCTGTCAACCCAGAGGAAACTGAGGTAAACAGAAATGATAATGCATATGACACTGAACACAATCTTGCAGCCATCTTGAAAGTCTCGTGGACTTTCCTGCCCAGGCTGGCTTCCAACCATGATCCCTAGATCTCAGCCTCCTGAGTAGCTAGGATTAGAGGTGTGAGTGGGTACCCGGCTCTACTCAAGTTCTTAACCATGGTTTCCTGAAGCCCAAAGCCCTGGAATGGGTGGCTGAGCACAAAGTAGCTCCTCCTCAGGCATTTTCAACAGCTCTAGTTAATAGCAGTGCTTTTCCTAAGTTACCGGACTGACCACTCCCCTAGGCAAGCTTCTTTGGGGGTTTCCAAAGACCCTCATCTGACCAAGAATCTTGGACAGTGCTACTTTAGATCATTACATGACCTACAAATATTGGAATAAGAGTTTTAAAGTTGATCTCATGACCTTAGAAAATGCCAAATTCCACATGGAGCTGTTCAAATTTGTTTCAAAGAGTCTCAGAGAGGCCAAGTTGGGCTATATCCAGATAAGGTAGATGTCTCAGGATGGACTCTGCCTCCAGTGGTTCATGCTAGCTTAATTTCAACTGTGGCAGAAGCATTTACACAACAGGAATTGGCAAGTGCTACAACTCAGGAGAGTCAATTACTAACAGTTACCAGCACAACACTGATTATATTTATCCTCTTCTTCTATAGCTGCCTACTAGCCTACAATTTTAAAAAAGAGCCAGGCATAGTGGTATGGGTACAGACCTGTAATTCCAACACTTGCAGATGCAGGAGGATTAAAACTTCAAGACCAGCCTAGATTACATAGCTAGACTCTGTTTTAAAATAATAATAATAATAATAGAGCTTTATATGAGAAATATTTTATTTTTTCTTAATAGTCACTGCTGTACTGCTTTAAATTTCACCTCATTTGACATTCTATTAGAAAGAAATCATATCTAAAAATGTCTTACATGCCGGGTGCTGGTGGCTCACGCCTGTAATCCTAGCTACTCAGGAGGCTGAGGTCTGCGGATCTCGGGTCAAAGCCAGCCCGGGCAGGAGAGACTGTGAGACTCCTATCTCCAATAAACTACCAGAAAACCGGAAGTGGTGCTGTAGCTCAAGTGGTAGAATGCTCGCCTTGAGCTGAAGAGCTGAGGGACAGCGCCCAGGCCCAGAGTTCAGGCCCCACGACCGACCAAAAAAAATAAAAAAAATGTCTTACATGCCAAGTACTAAGAATACAATGTTAAGCAAAACAGAATCTTCTTGGACCTTTACAGGTTCATTTTAGGAGTCTAGTCACCTACTAATGATGCAAGATTGTGTTCAGTGCCCTAGGCATGATCACTTCTATTTACCTCAGTTTCCTCGGGGTTGACAGATAAAGTTGTATGGTTATTTCCATGACAGCAGAGGTGGTGGCCATCTGCCACTATTTTGTGAGGTCTCTAACATTTCCTTTTGGAGATCTATTCTGCGTGTGGTACGATTCTGGTAAAATTATCCATCAAGATAAGATGCCCAGCTCTCTTGTCCAGTGGTGCTGTGACTAAGAAAAGGGCCACGCTCCCCTCCCCTGCATGCAGAGACTGCTGTCAGTTGAACACATAGCCAAACTGTAGCAATCCGAATTTGTTTTGAAAGAGATTTCCATGGATTCTAGAAATTCTGAGAGCCCAGGGTATAAGAATTTGTGGCTGAGAAAAGCCTGTGATGTGGGGAGAGATCCAAAGAAAATGAGCTTCATGAAGAAGAATGTAGACACAGCCGATGAAGGACGAGGAAGGCAGGGAGGAAGAGGACTCCATGTCACCGTCTGTTCAAACTCCACCCCCACCCACCCGTGTCTGAGGCCAGACTAATTCAGGCAAGTGTTGCACACCAGCCAACCAATTCCTTTTAGCTTAGAGTACCTTGAATTGAATTTCTATCAAGTACAGTGGGTAGAATACTGATAAATACTCTATTATTCCTGGGAGAGGATTTTGGACGTAGCATTATGCCCACGGTGAGCTCCGAAGAGAAGCATCCAGATAGAAGATACCATGCCAGCTGTGAATGAAATCCAGAAGCCCAAACCGTAGGAGTCTGTGTGAGCCGAGAGCCCTGAGGGTATGCACATCTGTGGAGGCTCTGGCTCTTGTTCAGTCTCTCTCTGGGGCTTCTAATAGCCCTGTGAAGCCATCCAAGATTGGTCTACATTTGAGAACAGGAGAGGGAGAAAGGAGACAGAGGGGAGGAGAGGGGAGGAGAAGGGAGGGGAAGGGAAGGGAGGGGAGGAGAAGGGGAAAAGGAGAAGGGATTCCAGGAGTGGGAGAGGGGAGGGAGGGAAAGGGAAGGGAATTATTTATAAAGCAGACAAAACACTCACTCCAGGGAGAAAGGTCAACGGGTCAGAGTTAGGGCTTTTTTAAAAGACTGGGCTTCCAGCTACGATCTGTGTAAACCACTCATGTACGCTTTTCCCAGTGATCTGAAACGAAAGTGAGGATTACCGATCAGCTTCTCCCGTGGCCTCAACGCAGTCAACATCACCACTTCCTGCCACCACCTCTCCATCTCTCTCTTCTCAGCCCATGGCTTTATCTTCTCCAGCATGGGCACACTGGGAACGCACGCATGGATCTGAGTTCGCTACCCTTATCTTTTTGGCTTGCAATTGATTCTCTTCTTCGTTCACTTCCACTTTTCAGGAACATCCACGAGGCTAAGAATTCATGGGGCTGGAATGTTACTCTAGAGGGTGTGAGAGCGGAGGGGAGTTGAACACAATGGGGGCACCCATGCTGTCTGGCTGTCGGGGGTGGGGGGGGGGGGGGAAGAGCTCAGTAAGCAGAAGAGATGGTGGGCGCTAAAAAGAAAAATCTCACATCGTTCCTTTGGAAGAATGATCAAGAAGGATCAACTCATTTGAACAACGAAGGGAGGCGAAGGGAACCCTGAAGTTATCACTGCCCCCTGTCCTGAGAGGGTGTTCTTGGGAGATCCAAACGCCATCCAGACATCTGCAGAGGTGGACAGCAGTCTTGATTAGCTCCGCTGTGTATTGGCTCCCTCGTGGTTTAGCTGCTGACACAGAGGCGGGAAGCAGGATGCTCTACCTATTTTGACATCAGCACTTTGGCCAAAAAGTAAAAAGCACAAATTATACTCAAGGAAAATTATGCTATGAGTCTATTCCAGATCCTTGGAAATCCATGGAAATAGCCTCACCCCTAAGAGAAAATTGCCTATCTGTGGTAGAAATGCATGGGTTTCCATGACAGCAAAGCTGTGGATGAGACAGGTGGCCATAATGGAAATCCTCACACAGGAGACTCAGTCGTGGTCTAGATCAGGCTCCTGAGTCTCACAGGACCAGAAAGTCCACAATACTGAGTCTTAGTTGACACTCTGTAAGAGAAAGTCAGTATAAACCAGACTGATCACTTGCTCACCCATGGATTCAAGTATTTACTAAATTCTCCCAGGCCTATTGCATATATTTAACATTAACAACAAAACAGGCAGTGTGTCACCTCCAGGTCTCAAACACAGAAGTAATATCATTAACAATACAGGGTAAGTGTGATACCCTGTTAACGCAGTTGTGTACTACATACTATAGAAGTACAGTGAATGGAGAGAAAACTCTGACTCAGTTTTTACCTGGCAGAGGGCATACCATGATGGTGAAGGTGGTTTTGCCAGGGCAAGTCTCAGGCATTGTACTCAACTTCCTGCAGCTGCCCCAAATGTAGGGGGGGCTTGGCTATGTCATTTGTAAGGGCACTGTGCTCAGAGAAGAGAAAGAAAGAAGAGGATGAGAGAAGGGAGAGGAGACACCGAGAGATGAGAAGAGGAGGAGGCGAGGGGAAGGGAGAGTAAGGGGAGGGAAAGGGGATAAGGAATAAGAGGAGAGAGAGGAGAAGAGGAGAGGAAAAGAAAGGAGAGGAGGGGAGAGGAGAGAGAAGAGGGGAAGAGAGGGGAAGGGCAGAGAGGGGAGGGGAATAGAGGAGAGGAGAGGAGAGGAGAGGAGAGGAGAGGAGAGGAGAGGAGAGGAGAGGAGGGAAGGGAAGGGAAGGGAAGGGAAGGGAAGAGAAGAGAAAAGAGAAGAGAAGAGAAGAGGAGCCCCTGAATTCAAACAGCTCCTAAGATAAATGCCAGTTACCTGAACTCATTGTGATGGAGCTGGTTGATGGAGACACAGAGATTCCCATCACTGGGCTCCATCTGTTACTACCTGCATGACATTGTAGAAACTAAGCTCTCCAGAGAATGTAAGTGCACCTTGTAGAGTGCTCTGATGTGTGTGTGTGCATGTGTGTGTGTGTGTGCAAATTTTAATTAGCGATGTATCTTGTAGGTAGAAAATATTTGCACCTAGAACTGTATTGAAAGAAGGCAGACGGAAGTTCCCATACATAGATTTCCTTTATCTTTTTGTCCATGTCTTCAAATACACCACAATTTCCCTGTCTGGTTTGATTAAGTGGATTTTAAACAGGTTGTGATATAGAAGAGGAAAAGAAGAAATAAGTATTTCTAGTAGTTTGCAATCATTTATCTCGATTAAAAGACAGGCTGTATATATAAACGTCTTATTTAAACCTGAATAAAGAAAGACCCAATTCATCCTAAGTAATGGTCAGCATTTTAAGTAATCTTTTCTCAAATCTAAGTTGAAAGGCTATCTTAGAAACACATAAGAAGATTATAAACGGATCTACATTGTGTCAAAACAAAGGAAGAAAACAACAACAACCCTACAAACCCTTCGGCGGGCCCTCTTTCTGCCTTCTTATCCTCAAAGCTTACAGAAGAAACTTTGGTGAAATAAGGACATATAGAAAATCCTTCCCAGAATTCTATTTGGACGCCAGGCCTCACACTCTCCCTAGGGTTTTTCACTCAAGGCTGATGCTCTACCACTTGAGCTACACCTCCACTCCCAGCTTTGGAAGATAGGAGTCTCTCAGACTTTTCTTCTGCCCAGTCTGGCTTTGAACTAAGATTCTCAGATCTCAGTGTCCTGAGTAGCTTAGAATAACAAGCATGAGCCACCCACACTCGGTCTGGTCATCTTTATCAAAGGATCAACTGAAAAGAGAAATTCATAACTATAACCATCTGTCCTCCAAAACTCAAGTAACTCCTCTCTCCCCCTTCCTTCTCCCAAGACACAGCGCCATTGTTTTTGTTTTACCATTGGTGCCAGAAAGAATCACTTCTACTTGATTCCTTCTCCCTCATCCTCACCAAGGTAGCCCCTGAAACTCCTTAGCTCCAGGTCGGCATGAGTTCCCTCTGCTCCTCTCCTCCTAGATCAGATTGTCTCTGTGTTTACCTACACTTGCACCCTTTCCTACCAGGATATCCTACATTGCCTTTCCATAGATTGCATATCACTCAGCACTAACCTGATGCTTAAACTCTTAGGTAGAATGTAGTCTCCACACCATGTTCCTCCTTGGATGATAACTGTGCTTTTTTTTGTGCAGGGTTCATTCTTCCTGTGGTTCACATGGAAAACACCCCCAGAGACATTCTCCATTGTAAGTCCAGCTTCTTCTTCATCTCTGCTCCCAGGTTTTGCAACCCATGACTTTCCAAATTTGGAATCAAACCTTCTTTTTCTAGCATCATTTTAAACAAAAATCATTCCACTCCAAGCCCAAAACCCCAACAGAGCTGTTGGCAGGATGGAATTTCCTCTAGATTTTCTTTATAACGACACACAGGTCTTCTCACAAGCTGTGAGGATTTAGTAGCCTTGAAAGTAACTATTGGCTCCTTGAAAAAGAGCAGCAAGATAAACCCCAATCCAGTAGACAGAAAGAAATAATCAAAATTAAATCAGAATTAAATGAATTAGAATCCAAAAAAACTATAGAAAGAATCAACAAAACAAAGAGTTGGTTCTTCGAAAAACTTAACAAAATTGACAGACCCTTAGCAAATCTTATCAGAAAAAGAAGAGAACACACCCAAATTAATAAACTCAGAGATGAGAATGGAAACATCACCACGGAAACAACCAAGATTCAGAACATTATAAGGGAATACTTCTCAAAACTTTATGCTAATAAGTTTGAGAACTTGACAGAAATGGACCTCTTCCTAGCAAATATTGACATGCCAAAACTAAACCAAGATGAGTTAAACCAGCTTAACAGGCCCATATCAAGCATTGAAATAGAAACAGCAATAAGAGACCTCCCAGCTAAGAAAAGTCCAGGACCAGATGGTTTTACAGCGGAATTTTACAAGGCCTTCAAAGCAGAGCTCACACCAATTCTCCTCCAACTCTTCAATGAAATTGAAAGAGAAAGCTCACTACCGAACACATTCTATGAAGCCATCATAACCCTCATCCCAAAACCAGGCAGGGACTCATCAAAGAAAGAGAACTATAGACCCATTTCTTTGATGAACATTGATGCAAAACTTCTCAACAAAATTTTGGCCAAACGACTTCAACAATTCATCCAAAAAATCATACACCACGATCAAACAGGATTCATTTCAAGGATGCAAAGCTGATTCAATATACGCAAATCAATTAATATTATTCATCACATCAACAGGAGCAAGAATAAGAACCACATGGTTATCTCAATAGACACAGAAAAAGCATTCGACAAGATCCAACACCCCTTTATGATGAAGGTTTTGGAAAAATTAGGAATCCATGGAACATTCCTCAATACAATAAAGGCTGTATATGACAAACCTACAGCCAGCATTATACTCAATGGTGAAAAACTAAAGCCATTTCCTCTTAACTCAGGAACAAGACAAGGATGCCCACTCTCTCCACTTCTCTTCAATCTAGTATTAGAATGCCTAGCTACAGCAATAAGACAAGATGCAGACATAAAGGGGATCCAAATAGGGAAAGAAGAAATAAAACTCTCCCTCTTTGCAGATGACATGATCTTGTATTTAAAGAATCCCATAGACTCCACTCCCAAATTACTCAAGCTGATTCAAAACTTTGGCAAAGTAGCAGGTTATAAAATTAACCCCCAAAAATCAATGGCTTTTCTGTATGCCAACAATGAGAAAAGTGTGGCTGAAATTAGGAAAGCAACTCCATTTGTAATAGCCCCACAAAAAATAAAATACCTAGGAATTAACTTAACTAAAGAAGTGAAGGACCTCTATGATGAAAACTTTAAAATCTTGAAAAAGGAAATCAACACAGAACTTAAAAAATGGCAAAACCTCCCATGCTCCTGGATTGGAAAGATTAACATCGTGAAAATGGCAATACTTCCCAAGGCTATCTACAAATTCAACGCAATACCTATCAAAATTCCACCCTCATTCTTCAAGGAAATAGAAGAGGCAATCCAAAAATTCATATGGAACAATAAAAGACCCCGAATAGCAAAAACACTCCTCAACGGAAAGAACACTGCTGGAGGAATATCAATACCAAATTTCAAACTCTACTATAAAGCCATAGTAATCAAAACAGCTTGGTATTGGCATAAGAACAGACCTCAGGACCAATGGAATAGAATTGAAAACCCAGAAATGAACCTACAGACCTATAGCCATCTAATCTTCGATAAGGGAGCTAAAACAATAGAATGGAAGACAGACAGCCTCTTCAGTAAATGGTGCTGGCAAAACTGGTTAACTACATGTAGAAAACTAAAGCTAGATCCTTATATATCACCCTGCACCAGAATCAACTCCAAATGGATCAAAGACCTTGAAGTCAAAGCAGACACTCTGAAAACATTACAGGATGGAATAGGAGAAACCCTGGGTCTCCTTGGCTCAGGCCGAAATTTTCTGAATAGAGACCCGGAAACACAACAAATCAAAGAAAGGTTGGACAAATGGGATTGTATAAGGTTGCAGAGCTTCTGCAGGGCAAATGACATAGCTAGCAAGATCAATAGAAAGCCCACGGATTGGGAGAAGATCTTTACTAGCCATACAACGGACAAGGGTCTCATATCTAAAATATACTTGGAACTCAAAAAATTAAACCACTCAACAACAAATCCTCAAAGAAACAACTGCCCAATAAGTAAGTGGGCGAAAGACTTAAAGAGAAGCTTCTCTGAAGAAGAAAGAAGGATGGCCAATAGACACATGAAGAAATGTTCAACATCCCTAGCCATAAAAGAAATGCAAATCAAAACAACATTGAGATATCACCTCACTCCAGTTAGAACAACAAAAATCAAGAACTCTAACAACAACAGATGCTGGAGGGGATGTGGACAGAAAGGAACCTTACTTCATTGTTGGTGGGAATGTAAACTTGTTCAACCACTTTGGAAAGCAGTATGGAGGTTCCTCAAAAGACTCCACATAGAGCTCCCCTATGACCCAGCAATCCCACTTTTGGGCATTTACCCTAATGTTTACAAAAAAGACCACACTAAAGCTACCAGCACAACTATGTTTATTGCAGCATTATTTACCATAGCTAAGATATGGAACCAACCCAGATGCCCCTCAATAGATGAATGGATCAAGAAAATGTGGTATATATACACAATGGAATTCTATGCCTCCATCAGAAAGAATGACATTGCCCCATTTGTTAGGAAATGGAAAGGCTTGGAAAAAATTATATTAAGTGAAGTAAGCCAGGCCCAAAGAAACATAGGTCCCATGGTTTCCCTTATTTGCAATATCTAGTATAGGTATGAGTCAAGCGGAAAAAGTCAGAGAATGTGATGTTAGGAAAACGAACCCTCAAATATGTATTTTAATGTTTTTGTTTCTTTCATGCATGTGTTTCTAACGCATTTATAAGATTATTTCTTGGTTGCTTTGTATGTCCCTCCCCCACAGTGTAACCCCTGCTTTCACTATATTTGATGTCAGTATAACATGTGGAGGAGATGGGGACAAACAAGTCGTTTAAGGATTCAGGTGGACCTTTTGCAACAATGAGAAGTACAAAATGTCATGTCAAACCAGCTTTACAATGTCGGAGGGGGGGAGGGGGGGTATGATTGGGTGGGGGGGAGGGGGGAGGCTGGGAAGGGAGGTGAAGGGTAAACAAAGGAGGAGGCTGCAATGCTTGGTAAGAAATGTATGCACTATCCTGCCCATGTAATTGTAACCCCTCTGTACAGTATGTTCTCAAATAAAATAAAATTAAATTAAAAAAAAAAAAAAAAGAAAGTAACTATTGGATGTAATGGAGACATAGCCTTCAAAATCAAGGCTGTAGTTCCCTAGACACAGCCAGGAGGGACTGCCCTAGGAATAAATCCAGATCAACTTAGACTTAACCACTCAACTTAGCATTTTTCCCTTAGTGCAAAGTTATTCAGTGCAACTTATTCAGGAGAAGTTGTTCTTGGCTTTGAAATCTAGATCTTTTCTGGAGACTGTGATAAGCTGTGAGGATCCTCTTGAGACAGTGGGTAGGACAGAGAGCTCCAGTTCCCATGCACTGGGTTGCTTAGCCACTGTGTTCAGTAGATTCAGTGGATTCAGGGAATCCTCAGTCTCCATTGTTTTCAAAATGCCATGGATTTTTCTAGACACCATACAGACGTCTTTCTGTCAAAAATGGCAACACAACGGTAGGCTAAGACAATCTATGAAAATCTATCCAAAGTTGCCAATATAAAAGTGGAAGCAGATAAGAAAGAAGAATGGAGGGCAAAGCATCTTAGCCAGAAACAGGCCCATCACAAGGCTCTGTATGGATTTGTTAAATGAATGGAGAAAACACAAGTCTTAGTTCTTATAGTGGATTTATGGCAGAACAGTGCTCTATCATGAAAGACAGAATGAAATGAAGCTCCCTATGCTTGCTCTCCACAGCTCTTACCCTCTCCCTCAGCCTCATCAAGATTCCAAAATTACACCCAGTTACAGGACATCTACAGCCTAGTCTGTCAAGGGTACTATAGCCCCTGTCCCCCAGTGCCAAACATGGTCAGACAATATGGTAGCCATCATCCCAGAAGGAAGCAGGATGTGACTTGGGCTGTCATTGAGTAGATGAAGGGACCACAAGTGAGTGAAGATATGCTCAAAGGAAAGCATCATGGTATGGCAATCAGACACCAGAGGACAAAGAGAAGATGTTGCAATCCTTGGGTCTAAGCCATTGGATTCTACTAGAAATGTAGGCCACCCAATTCAATTTGAATTTCATCTGACCAGTGTCTATATCTTTAGTTTAGTCATGTCCCAGATATACTCACCCCTCAGTGTCCATGAACAAACGATTCCAAGACCTACTGCAGAAATCCACAAACCCTCTATACAGACCTGGTGGAACACATCTGCAATCCCTCTACTTTAGAGGTAGAGATAGGAAGATCGTGGTTCAAGGCCAACTCCTGACAAAGGAAGGAGATCCTATCTGAAAGATAAACTAAACTACAAAGGGCTGGGGGCATGTCCGAAGTAATAGAGCCACCTGCCTAGAAAGTACAAAGCCAGAGTTCATACCCCAGTACCACCAAAAATAAAAAGTTCCTTATACAAAATGCCATAGCATTTACATATATATATAACATATACACATAACCTATACACATCTCACAGTATACTTTAATCCTCTCTAATTTGCTTCTAATACCTAATACAAGGCAAATGCTATGTAAATGAATGTCATACTATATCACCTAGGAAATAATGACAACAAAAAGTGTTTACGTGTTCAATGCAATTTGTAAAACTAGAATTTGAACTCCAAGATATCACACTTGCTAGGCTTGCTTGGCTGGAGGTCTTCCACTTCAGCCATGCCAACTGCCCAGATTGTGCTGGTTATTTTGGAATAGAGTCTTACAGATGTTTATGCCCAGGCTAGTTTTAGATCAAGATCCTCCAGATCTCAGCCTGCAGAGAGGCTAGGATTATAAGCATGAATCATAGGTCAAAAGAAATTTTTTAAAAGTATTTTCCATCTGTGATTGGTTGAGCCCATGTACATGTATCCTGGACATACAGCAACCACCTGTAGTATACATGTTGTTTATACTTAACCACTAACTGTTTTCTATTTGAAATTTAAATGCAATTGTGTGTGTGTGTGTGTGTGTGTGTGTGTGTGTGTGTGTGTGTGTGTGTTAGTCCTAGGGGGTTGAACTCCTGGCCTGCACCCTGTCTCTGAGCTTTTGTGCTCAAAGCTAGCACTCTACTACTTGAGCCACAGCACCACTTCCTGGTGATTCATTGGAGATAAGAGTCTCATGGACTTTCCTGCCCCACCTAACTTGAAACTGTGGTCCTTCGATCTCAGCCTCCTGAGTAGCTAGAATTATAGATGTGAGCCACTGAAGCCTGGTGGATGCCATGAACTTTAACAGGAAGCAAATATTTGCCTCCTAGTCTCTTGAGTATAGCTATGATAGCAGGTGTGAGCCACCAGTATCTGGACAGAACAGAGGACTAGCATCTGTACCTCCTTCAAGAAGATGATAGGCTACTATTACTCTGCAGGATAAACTCAGGAAAAGACTCAAATTCAAAATTTTGAGTACTTATTATTCTAAAGGAGGGGGAAATTGTAAGTCCAACCATGGTTTGATTGGGATCCCAATCTGTACATCACTTTTATAATAACAATAGGATGAAAGAAAGTAAGCAAGGAAGGAAGGAAGGAAGGAAGGAAGGAAGAAGGAAAGAAAGAGAAAGAAAAAGGGTGACTATTTCCATCCACCTGCATTGAAGGCTACCATCACTGCATGGAAATCTGATCATTCTTTCACTGTCTCCTCTTAGTCCTATATTCTACAGCTGTCTACTTAGGTCTCCAATTGCTCGGATTAGATAGATCCCATGGGTAGGCTCTTACCCCGACAGTGGGTAAGCTCACACTCCTCTCTAGCAGAGACAGCGTGTCCATGGAATTCTGTGCCTAGGCTCCCTTTCAGATGACCCTCATGGAGAGACCAAGGCATCCCACATGCTAACGGGCCTCCAGTTCTCCTGTCCCAGGGCAATGAAAACATCTTCATGCTTTGACGTTCCCCAGGAATATGAGAATCCAGGAGAAGCTTCCATTGGGGTTCTCGATCGTGTTCTGCAGGACTGTGTGGATAGGGAGGGATCCCTGCAGGTATTTTTGTCCTTGGGTCCCATCTAGGAAACGGCCAAGTGTAAACCGACAGCCACCACTCCAGTTCTTAAAACTCTATTTGGAGAAAGACATGGAGGTTCCTTGGGCCTGCTTGCCCGGCAGTCTATCTGATGAGAAATGCAGTACAAAGTACAGACTGAAAAGCCAAATACCTGTCAGTCTCCTTCACACTTCAGTGTTGCCAGAAGGCTATAAAAATGTCATTGTCTCTCAGCTGCTGGTGATTATATTACCCTTTACCTTGGCTGTTGGTAATAAAAAAAAAAGCAAATATCTTTTTTTTTCCTTTTTTCTTTTTTTTTTTTTGCATGGCTCTGGCCTTCCTCTAGCCTTTTTCAAACAATAACAGACTAAATATAAAGAGACAGAAGTCATTACTTGGCTCTTTAACCCGTGCCAAGGAAAATGAATAATTAAGGAAACATGACTTGAAAGAAATTTACACAGTTGCTTTTAAGTTAGACCCAAATAAGTGCCCTTTAAGAAGACATCATTTCCCCCTTTATCTTAACATGGCATTCATACTCTTCCCTCGTATATTATGGTTGCTACTGTTTAGATCTTAGCAGGAGAAAAAAGAATGCTTTTAGTTTCCATTATCCTATTATAAGTCCCAAATCAAACAGAGTAGGAAAGATCCATGAGAGGGGCTAGGGCTGTCTGTTTGTACAGCTTCCTTCACATCTGGCCCAGCCGTCAATATTTAATTTTGTCCACAGGGGACAGTAGTTCCCAAATACGGTTCACCATCTCCCCTTGAAGTTTGGCTGACTGTTTAATGTGTGCTCCATTTTGTTCTTTAATGCTGTCGAGAAGAAACACGCACAGGTCAATATGTATGCTCTGGCATTTGGTAGGTGCTGGGCGAGGTTGGTCTCTGCTGGGTAGTGGTAGCTGGCTCATTCTCTGCTTGCTCTGTCTCTCTTCCTTCCCCCTGTCCCCCAGAAAATTGAGTCTTCAGCTTCCCTTAGGCAAAGAGGATTAGGACAGAGCTAGCACTAGCCACAATGGAGCACTTCTGAGCAAAGCCTTGGCCTGTTAGAGGGAACACAGCATGAAGTAGTAAACCAGCAAGTTGACGACTCAGAACAACTTTGCCCAGCCTGGAACAGTGAAAGAAGGCCATTCAGGGACTTCAGGATTGGCCTGCCCATTGTAGTGCCCAAACATGGAGACTGTCTTATGTCTGCCTGAGCCCAGATGTGCAGCAATGCACACAAAGTGTGAGACCGAAGAGACTGACAGTGTGAATGCAATTGTATCTGGAGATGACATCTTACAAGAAGTGATCACACTAAAGTGAAATGAAGCCACTAGGGTGGGGTCCTAATTCAATGATTGATGTCCTTATAAGAAGAGGGAGGAAGGCCAGGAAGGAAGGGCTGCACAGGCACTGAGAGAGGACCATGTGCAGAAGTAGAAAGAGGGAAACCACCTGCAAGCCAAGAAGAAGAGTCTCATGAGAAAGCAGCCTTGGTGCACTTTGACCTTGGACTTCCAGCTTTGGTGAAGGGATACATTTCTGTTGTATAAACCACCAAGTCTATGTGGTATTTTGTTATAGCACCCCTAGCAAACAAATATACACTACCAAGATCCATCCTCTGTCCCTGCCTGAGAAGTGGCTGTATGATTTTCTAAGGGCTTCCATAGCAAAGCACTACACAAAGTTCACTTAGGACAGTAGAAATGCAATGTCTTACAATACTGGGAGCCAGAAGGCCTTAGCCTTCAAGGTGTCAGGGTTAGTTCCTCCTGAGAGCCATGAAGACGAACTTCTTTCCCACTCCTGGGGTTTCACTGGAGCACATTGATGTACTTTGGATTCCAGATGCATCGCCTTGATCTCTGTCTCTGTCTTCACAGGAAATTCTTCCTGAACACTTGCCCATCCTGTATCCAGATTTTAGTCTTTTTATAAAGACATTCAGCCTATTATATTAGGGATCACCCTAATGACTTCTTTCTTTCCCCTTTTTTCCCCAATGCTGAGGATGGAACTCAGGGCCGTGTGTGTACTAAACAAATGCTCCACCACTGACCCCAAGCCTTATCTGTTTTCCATTTTGGTATAGTTGAAATGAGGATAGATAGCTAGATAGCTAGATAGATAGATAGATAGATAGATTTAGATAGATGAGAGAAAGGTAGATGATAGATACATACAAATACATGATAGAGAGATGATGCATTCATACAAGATAGATATATAGATTGATACATAGATGACTGATAGACAGCTAGATATCTATGTTAGACCTATTTTATGATAGATTGTGCACATTGCAGGATTGTTAAATCCTAATGATCTCACCTTGATTTGATCATCTACAAAGACTTTATTTCCCTTAATAATCACAAGACTTTGGAGTTGGGATTGCAACGTGTCTTGGAGGACACAACTCGGTCATTAACTTATAGAATATCTTATTTCTGTCTCTATGTCAGATGGTTATTGGTGAGTAAACAAAGGTGACCCCGCTCCTCATTTTTTCCTTTCAGCTGTTCAATCCTTCCAGTCTGCTTACTCACCAATGTTTCCAGTTCTTTTATCAGAGACAGAGCTTTCCTGGGTCCAATAAGAAAGAGAGCATCCACCGTGGTCCCTCCTAAGAAATCCTGTGGCAATAGATGTGCCCAAGGCCACAGTATTTCCTGGCAGAGGTGTCATTCCCAGAGAGTGTAAGACCACCAGAGATGCTGCACAACCAGTAGAAGAAAGAGAATTTGAAAGAAGCTGTACAAATCCTTTATAGATGCGTGTGTGTGTGTGTGTGTGTGTGTGTGTGTGTGTGTGTGTGTGAATGCATGAGTACCAGTACTAGGGCTTGAACTCAAGGCTTCATGCTCACTCAGCTTTCTTGTTCAAAGGTAGTACTCTATCACTTGAGCCACATCTCCAGCCCAACCTTTTCTGATTAATTGGAGGTAGAGTCTTGTGGATTTTTCTACCTACATTGGCTTCCAAATGCAATCCTCCTGATCTCAGCCTCCCGAGTAGCTAGAATTACAGGAATGAGCCACTGGTGCCCAGGTAGATGCACATACTATTCATCTATATAGTTTCTGTTCTGTGGACTTAGCCTTCATCTCCTGTATCAGTCTCTGCTGCCCCTCCTCCCAGCCCCCCACTCTCCAGGGAGAGAATAGCATTGCAAAGGAGCCTCTAAGGAGTTTATATGGTCCCATTAGACTCAGTGCAGAAAAAAAAAAAAACATCAGAAGACAGCAGCAGATTCTTCTGATAATAGCTAGACAGGAAGCGAAGAAGGACAAACAGAGTTTTTGGAATCCACCTTGACTTGTTTGCCTTGCCTAGAGGTGATTCATTATCCATCCACACAGGAAAAGGCACATGTTTCGGAAATGCTCTCCAGTGAACTCCATCCATTTGTGTTTTTGTGGCGTCAATCCAAGCGGTGAAGGCCTAGGGAGGGCTTGTGTAAAGAGATGAATCTACAAAGCAGTTTTGTTCTACAACGCGTATTTGCTCTTTCAAAGCAAATGCAGCAGGAAATCCGAGCCACTGATGCAAACCTCTGCAGTTAATTTGTTCCCACGGGCATATTAGGGGGCCATTATCTGAGAAGCATATACATGAAAATCCCATTATTTGAAATAGATTTGCTGCCTTTCTGTTTAACTCTAGGCTGTGCCTTGACAAGTTAAGTGAGTAGAGAGAAGGTTGGGATGGGGTGCTAGCTGTCAGCAGGAAGGACACAGGCATGGCAGCCCCCAAAGGATGCTTATTCCAAAATCATTTGCAGTCATAATAGTCAATGCATGTCCTAAGAAATTAAGCAAGTTGAGGGGAGGGGCTGGGTGGGGGGAGAATGGTAAAAGAGTGGACATCAATCAAGATGCATTGTACTTCTGATTGGTTGAATGGAAACTCCTTTGTTCAACTACTTAAAGACTATAAGGAAATATATATATATACATTACATTTATATATAATATATATAGTATATATATTTTTCTAGTCCTGGGCTTGAACTCCGGATGCTGTCCCTAAGTTTTTGTGCTCAAGACTAGCACTCTACCGCTGGAGCCACGGCTCCACCTCTGGCTTTCTGTGGTTAACTGGAGATAAGAGTATCTCAGACTTTCCTGCCTGGGCTGGCTTTGAACCATGATCCTCACATCTCAGCCTCCTGAGTAGTGAGGATTACAGGCATGAGCCACTGGTGCTTGACGAAATACAATTTTTAAAAGTCACATGTAGGATCCAGTGTGTGTACATGTGGAGTTCTGTCAATTGTAGCTCGTGCTCTGAGCAGTGCCAGGCCACAAAGCCCTTGTCATTTGGTGATTTGGAAGTTTGATTTCAAGTGAATCCATTGTCTGTGACTCCACTGAACTTTTGAAGTCTGAACAGTAATACGCATGGATGCGTGTGACTTGTTTAGACAGACTGCATCCCAGAGGACATCACTTACAAGATACCCTGGCATCAGCTCTTTCATTCATTCATTCTTTTTTTCTTTTTTGACAGTCCTGGAGCTTGCACTTAGGGCCTAGACACTGTCCTTGAGACTCTCTGTGCTCAAGGCTAGCGCTCTACCACTTGAGCCACAACACCACTTCCGGCTTTTCTGTTTACGTGGTACTGGGGAATCAGACCCAGAGCTTCATGCATGCTAGGCAAGCCCTCTACCACTAAGCCACATTCCCAGCCCACTTGGTATCATTTCTGTCTGACCTTCTCTTTGTTAACACTTTAGCATGCAGAGGTACCTGCCCTATCTGCATGGTGCTACCTCTATACCAACCAGCTCTTCTGCATGCATGAGCTGACTGATTCACAGTCTCTTCACACCCAGCCCTCCCTGCTTCCTCCTACTGAAATCAGGATACTGGAGCCAGCTTTACAATGTGGTGGATGATAGGGAATTGGGTCTAACTGGAGCCATCTTGGCTTCTTGGTAGGTGAAGATGAAATCCCACTCCCAGGAAATGGGCATGCCTGAATTCTTAGAGGCAGGGGTGGAGACTTGGACAATGGGTTACTAGACCTGCCAGACCTATACCATGAACTCTGGAGAGTCTTTGAACTCTTGGGCTTCTTGTGATCCTGCCCCATGACCCTATTTAGGCCCTGACCAGCTCAGCCACCATTTTGTCCCATACCTCTTCTCCTGACTCTCTTCAGGTCCCTCTTCAGCTCTCCATTAAAGTTGATCTGGTTTACTGAGATTGTTTGTTTCTGATCTTTCTTTACTATACCACCCTCATGGATCAGTTTCCTAATAGTATTAAGTGTGTTAGAGGCTGCAAGTTTGGGGCCATGTATTTGCATTCAGTCGCTGGCTTTCTAATAAAGATTCCTCATTCAACCTCTCAAAATATGGCTTCTATGTATCTCACAATTGAATTCCCATCTAACACTACCTCTTACACCTCAGTGTGGCCTCTCTGTTTCCCTCTTCCATGAGCTCAGCAACAGCCACACATCAAGCAGTGTTCAGTCTAGGCTACTGACCTTGTGGTTGTTGGGTCACACTTAATGACAGAGCTAAAATTTCAGGATAGGGCCACCGGCTTTATTTTTCTGCTCCTGTTCTGCGTCTTGTGCCCCTATCTGGCTGGGCCAGCTGAAGAACTCCTCGTCCTACTCACCAAGGTATAATCAGAGCTGATGAACTGAGGGCATTTCTGTAGATCCACAGTGGGAGGCCCTGGGAGGCCCTACACAACAGTCATCCTTCACTCGGCTCCCCGCTTCCTTCTCCAGGTCACGCCTCAGTCTTTCTGTCTACTCTTCCTAACATTCAGATCACAGTTCAGTGCTGGACTGGGCAGGAAGTCGGTGAGACTCTTATCTCCAGTGAATCACCAAAAAGCCTGAAAGTGGAGCTGTGGCTCAAATGGTAGAGTGGTAGCCTTGAGCACAAAAGCTCAGGAACAGCTTCCATGTCCTGAGAGGAAAGAAGGAAAGAAGGACAGAAAGAAAGAAAGAAAGAAAGAAAGAAAGAAAGAAAGAAAGAAAGAAAGAAAGAAAGAAAGAAAGAAAGAAAGAAAGAAAGAAAGAAAGAAAGAAAGAAAGAAAGAAAGAAAGAAAGGAAGGAAGGAAGGAAGGAAGAAAGAAAGAGAGAGAGGGGGGAAAGGAAGGAAGGAAGGAAGGAAGGGAGAAAGAACAAGAGAGAGAGAGAAAGAGGAAGGGAGGGAAGGAGAGAAGGAAGCAAGGGAGGGAGGAAGGAAAGGAAACACAAAATCCAAGGGATGTGTTTTAATTCTCAGTTAGTGCGTGCTCATTTTCTGATCATACATTTCTCTCTCTCTCCACTCATTACAATGACTTCAAACACAAATTCATGCATCTGTATTAATATTGTCCCTCTAATGAAAAACTCGATCAGGAATCACTTTTCAGATTGCCCTAGGCAGCTTCTTCTTTTTAGTTATAAAGTGCTACAAGAAGTCTGCTGCTTAGGACACATCCTGAGTCTAAGACCATCTGAGAGCTTCTTAGCAACTTCATCCTAACACAAGCCTGTCGCTGCTGCCGCACCTCAGCTGCACACAATGAATCCCGTACCAGGGTGCTGCTGAATGAGTGATTCAGCAACCTTTCAAAGGGCCTGACTAATCTTCACACACAGGCAACATGTGCTACAACAAAGTGAATCCAGCAGATTCTTTCATGGGTGGGGATGGGCGGGGGAGAGCATAAGCAAACACATTGAAAGCAGGAAAGAGCAAGGCATGTCCAGCAAAGAACAGGAATTTGACCTTGATGAGCTGGAAATATCCTCCTTTCCAAGGCCAGGCCTGTTCCGTGGATGATTGCTGTTTGGGTAGTTCATGTGACTTTAGGAAAGATGGTTGGTGATGAAGTAAGTTTTAGATACAGTGGTCTAATCCAAAAAGAAGTTGGGTTCCTACTGCAGGACTTCTCAGAACCTTTATTACTGCTAGTGATCCTTCCCAACCTCCATGCCACTCATTGTTTCTGAATACTGCACACCATGGTGTAGTTGTCCAGGTGAAGAAATTGTAACGATGGGTTACTTTTAACACACGTTTTTAGATTTTTTTAAACCAATTTTTCTACTCATGTCTGATCTTTGTTCTAAGAACCAATCGAAGCTATCACAACACATTTAATCAAACTACCCATGTATTTTGAAGTAATCGTAGATTTATTTAAAAAAAAAAAAGTAGGGTAGTGGCAGTGCAAATCTATAGTCTTAGCTACTCAAGAAGCTGAGATCTGGGGGACTGAGGTTTGAAGCAGAAAAGTCCAAGAAACTCCACTTCCAAAATAACCAGAAAAAAAAAAGCTAGACACTCAGTGTAGTTCAGGTGGTTGATCACCAGCCATGAATAAGAAAGCTGGGCAAGGTCCATCAGAAAGAATGACATTGCCCCATTTGTTAGGAAATGGAAAAACTTGGAAAAAATTATATTAAGTGAAGTAAGCCAGGCCCAAAGAAACATAGGTCCCATGGTTTCCCTTATTTGCAATATCTAGTGTATGTATGAGTCAAGCGGAAAAGGTCAGATAATGTGATGTCAGGAAAATGAACCCTTAGATGTGTATTTTAATGTTTTTTTCTTTCATGCATGTGTTTCTAACGCATTTATAAGATTATTTCTTTGTTGCTTTGTATGTCCCTCCCCCACAGTATAACCCCTGCTTTCACTATATTTGATGTCAGTATAATTTGTGGAGGAGACGGAGGAAAACAAGTCATTTAAGGGTACAGGTGGACCTGTTGCAACAATGAGAAGTACAAGTTGTCATGTCCAAAACGAGCTTTACAATGTCGGGGGGGGGGGGGGGGGTGGAGAGAAGGATTGGGACTGGGGGGGAAGGGGGAGGCTGGGAAGGGATGTGAAGGGTAAACAAAGGAGGAGGCTGCAATGCTTGATAAGAAATGTACACATTATCCTGACCATGTAATTGTAACCCCTCTGTACAGTATGTTCACAAATAAAATAAAATAAATAAATAAATAAAAAAAGAAAGCTTGGCAAGGAGGGTGGGGGGAGTGTACACTTCAACGAGTTTTCCCAGTGTTCCATTTTGTACAATATCTACAATATCAATATCAAATTTTCTACAATATAAAAGCCATGGAATTGGTATTGGCACCATCTACAGAGTATTAAATCTACAAAAGTGTGTTTATCTTGTTTTGTGTGTGTGTGTGTTGTTGTTTTGCTTTTGGATTTTTTTGTTGTTGGTGGTGGTTATCAATCTTGAACTCAGAGCCTGGGCACTGTCCCTGAGCTCTTTCACTCAAAGATAGCGCTCTACCACTTTGAGCCATAGCGCCACTTCTGGTTTTCTGGTGGTTAACTGGAGATAAGACTCTCACAGACTTCCCTGCCTGGGCTAGCTTTGAACCATAATCTTCAGATCTCAGACTCCTAGGTAACTAGGATTACAGGCATGAGCCACTGGCACCCGGCTAAACATGTGTGTATCTTTCAGGTCATATACCAAGAAGATCAAATTCTTTCCCAAACACACACACACACACACACACACACACACACACAGACACACACACACACACACTTTGTCTTTCTAGAATGTACAGAGTATGTCAAACAGGCAAAAGTCCTCTGCTGTCAACAGGGCATGCACATCTCCAGAACCATGACTTTAGTGGTCAGGTGTATTTCACAAAAAGATGGATGTCCTAGGAAGGCATGTTGTACCCATCAGACTCCGTGGATGATTGCAATCCGTTGCTTGGCATTGTATTACTAAACAATGAGACTCAATGACTAACCTTTTTCCTCCATTACAAGGAAGGGTCTTGGTCATGGCTGTTAGTTCTCAGTAACCATGTTTCACCCTGCTATATTCCACTAACTAGAAATGCAACAATTGCTGAGAATTTGCCAGAAATATAACATATCATGCCCAGACTCAGACCTCCTGAACCCAAGTCTACCTTGAGACAAGACCCTGAGCAATATGTATGCTAGCTGAATGGTTGGGTTTCTGCATCTACATGCAATAAGGTCAACTGTAGGATAGGGAAGGTGACATTTTCATGTAGCCTCTTTGATATGGCAGGAGTGTGTGTTTGTTTGGGGGCTGGTACTGAGACTTAGACTCAAAGCTTCACATTTTTGCTTAGATTTTTGCTCAAGGCTTGGTACCCTATCACTTGATCCATATCTCTACGTCTGGCTTTTTTTTTTTGCTGGATGTCTAGAGGTAAGAGTCTCTCAGCCCAGGCAGCCTTTGAACTGTGATCCTCACATCTCAGCCTCCTGAGTAGGTTGGATTATAAGAGAAAGACACAAGTACTTGTCTGTCATAACTGTTTTGACTGTGAGTAGGAGAAATCCTGGAAACAAACCTTCCTCTGCCAAGAGAATAGACAAGCTCACCCTGGCCATACCTCACCACCAGCCTGAGCCCATCTTTGCAAATCATTCCATTCCTCAGCTGCTGTCCTTCAGGTCATGGAACCAGGAATTCAGAGACTAGTATACACCTCCACTGGTAAGACGTTTTAAGACACAGAGTTTGGTGGGACTGTTTGTATGCAATCTCTGCCACCCACCATCCCTCCATCAACTCCATCAGAACTTCCTGCCATGTTAGACTTCATGCGTGTCACCAACATGAAGACTTCTTTGAGCTCCCCACAGAGAAGAAGTGGATTGTGGGAAATCATCACACACTTCCTCCGTCCCAGTGGACTTGAAGCATGGTGTACCCTACATGGCCAGGATGCACGGGTGAGTTTGTGGCTGAGATTAAGTTGCATTGACTGGGATTAAGAGTTCAGACGATGGTCAGAAAATAGTTTTCACCCATGTGAGGGAACTGGGGAGTCAGCCAACATTCTCCAACCCATTAGCATTGAACTCTAATGAGCTTGTCCAACTAGGTAGAGAGAAAACAGATGATAATGGGGGTTAAGGAGTATGCATCTGACTAAACAATTTGGGTGGGGGGCAAGGGGCTCCCTCTTAAAAGAAAGCAAAGGAACTGCGCTACACGGTACTGACAGAAACCAAAGTCCATTACTCCAACTGGATAATTAAAATACGGTGCAAGGAGGGGAGGAGAAAATGTAAAACATTACTGTTTGAAGTTTAACCCTGCAGGTTTTCAAAGTCAGGTTTTATTTTTATTTTTTTCAGAAGCCTAACTGATTGGCACTGTCTCAAACCTCTGTAGGCAATTTATAGTCCTGGGTTAAACCAAAGCCTTGCCAACAAGCCACACATGCAAATTGGAACATTGTTAACAATGATCTTGGAGCTCTTTCTAGGCGGGATCCCCAGGCAGTACTTAGAGAAATGCCCAGGCAGTGAAAGCGATTCCTCATTTATCTGGGAGAAGATACAGTGTGGATGGAGGAGGCATCAAACATCTCTTTCTCTGGTTTGCCACAGCTCTGTAGTCAGGGACAGCTCTCAACAAAAGTGTTTTGTAGTGTTAACTGTGCCCCATAAGGACAACTACCCTCGAGCACTTCTGGACACTCAGTGAACTCAAATGCCAGGATGTCAGAGGCTTCAACACAGCATACATTCTTGTAAACTAAAGATTTTTAGCAAAGAGCTCAATAGACAGCTCACCTACACTACATTCTGCTTGGTTCTGATTTGCTTGTTATCTAATTCCTCGTGTGTGTGTGTGTGTGTGTGTGTGTGTGTGTGTGCTGGAACTGTGGCTTGAACAGACTTTCCTGCCTAGGCTGGCTTTGAACCACGATCCTCAGATCTCAGCATCCTAAGCAGCTAGAATTACAGGTATGAGCCATAGGTGCCCGGCTTAAGCTCTGTTCTTAATTTGACTTCAGAATCCCATCACTTTAGAGGGTTGCCTCAATCACTGCATACCCAGGCATGGATTTCGATAGCAATGATTTAGATTTCACTTTATTTAGAGCTGCTATGGTCTGAGACATCTCAGAAGACAAGCTCTTCACTTGTATTTAGCTGGCATGTACACCACACAGTCATGAGCTCTGGTCACTACTGGGGGTCACCAAGTGTTCAATTACCATTTACAAAGGATGCTGACGAGGCAGGAAGGTGTGCTTTTAGTCTGGGAACACTGTGGTGGGAGGAGTGGTAGGGAGGGAGGTAGAATCATGTTTAGGTTTAAGCTTTAAAAATAATGGCTTCCCTAGGAAAGTATGGAAGAGAGGATACTCTAGGCCATGTTCAGAGTCTTTGGGAAGACAAAAACAGACACAGATATGCAGGTCAGCACATGGGAGAAAAGTGTTTGGAGAGGCAGGAGCTAAGGGTTGCCAAGTCCTTGGGAAGGGGTCCCTGTCAAGCTGAGTGTGGCTTGCTGGTAGGAAGAGACCCAGGTTTTCCCTTCAGGCCCGTTATCTACCAGCCGTTTTAAGAATGTGGTTGAAGGAGGTTGCACTGAAATAAAAGAGAGAGACAGTAGCCAAAGGGCCATCATATCCATCCAAAAGGCAGACCACTGAGTTAGGCGACAAGGGAAGCGAAATGAGTGCAAATCCCTCGGGCAGTTTGCACTGCTGAGGGTGGACCCGCTCCCTCTCTGACTTGCCCATCCTCAGATCACGCTTGCTGTAGACCCAGCTGAATGAGGTCTGGGAGCTGGACGCTCAAATGGGAGTGCTGGCTTCAGGGACAACACCTCTTATGCAGATGGTCCCGTTCTCCAGGGAACCACGCCTACCGGTTGCCATGTCTGCCTCCACCTGTCCGCAGTGATGGCTGTGGTGCCCAGTTCCCCAAAGTTGGGCCACTTGGTCCCTTCTGACCACACTACCACGCCTCACGACTCCAGCCTCTACGGGGAAGAGACTCTGCATCTAAAAACCCACCAGGATGCTGTGTATTTGCTCTCCAAAGATTTAGGGTTTCACCCCCTGCCATCGTGTCCCAGGATCCCCAGAGACTGGTTGTTCTGGCCAGCAGCCTTCAGTCTCCCCAGCAAGCCACTCTGGGACAACTGAAGAACAGACGGTCAAAGCCAGGTCCTGGAGGCTGGGGAGAGACTGCTGTCAGCACGGGGTTTCTTAGAGAACACAGCTCAGTCCCTCACCCGGCCACAACCACTGCCCACCACCCCCCTTCCCTTCTAGCAGCACACATGTGTTCTAAGATCTGTGGGACACTGTCACAATAAATAAATGGCCCAGTTTCCATCATAGAAAATCATCTTGTTAGGAGAGACAACACATCCACAGATGTACATAATGGCTTTAAAACACTTACACAGAGAGATAACCAGAAGCATAAGGGCCAGAAGCTACTTCCTGAACAAAAGTACCCATCTGAGCATGGACACTGGGCACCTAGGACCCAGGAAGCCATTCTCTCCCGCCTTGAAGCCCTCATTTTTACTTAGTGTTTGTTTTGGTCTACCCAGGATTTTGAAGGGAGTGAAAAAAAAAAAAAGTATTGTATGTTTATGGAATATAAAGTAGAAATTTAATAAAAAGTACAACCAAAGAAAATAAGAGGGCTGGGAAGGTGGCTCAGTGGTAAAGCACTTGCCTTGCATGCCTGAGGCCCTGGGTTCGATTCCTCAGCACCACATAAGCAAAAAGAAAAAAAGCCGGAAGTGGCGCTGTGGCTCAAGTGGTAGAGCGCTAGCCTTGAGCTGAAGAGCTGAGGGACAGCGCCCAGGCCCAGAGTTCAGACCCCACGACCTGACCCCCAAAAAAACAAGAAAAAGAAAAAGGAAATAAGAACACAAAAATATAAAGTATAACTCAATCTACGCTTTCTAGCCATACTTTCAATATAGGTGTCTTCTTGTGCAAATAAATGCCAGCTCTGTTTTGTGATTCAGTATCAGAGGGACAGAAACATTTTAAAATGTAGCTAGCTGATCAAAGTGTGGTTCTGGGAGCCTCACCTTTCACAGCCAGGTGAAATAGGATAGGTATGAAAACTTCAACCAGGACTGTTGAATAAGAATCTGTATTTTTAAAGATGAGCCCTGGTGATTCACAAGCATGCTAAAGTTTGGTGAGCATGGTTCTAAAGTCATCTTTTCTTTGGAATTTCCCCAGGGAGAATATGAGTTCATGAAGGAAACACTCTGTCCACTGGGTTTTTTGCACAATTGTTAACAAGCAACCTAATCAGTTTCTTCCAGCAAATTTTGAGGCAACAAATTTTGCATACTAATAACATTAACCTAAGATAAAGAGTTCTTAGAAATGACTCCAAAAAAATTTGAGGAAATTTGATATCAACATTTTAAAAGTTTTTCCTCTGAAAAACCCTTCCAAGAAGATGAGGCAAACCTCATAATCTCAGAGAAAATATTTGCATATTATATTCAAAGATTGGTAACCAGAATACATAAAAAATTCTGAAAACTCAACAGTAAAAGCCCATCTACTGGGCTGGGAGGGTGGCTCAGTGGTAGAGTGCCTGCCTTGCATGCATGAGGCCCTGGGTTCGATTCCTCAGCAACACATAAACAGAAAAAGCTGGATATGGCGCTGTGGCTCAAGTGGTAGAGTGCTAGCCTTGAGCTGAAGAGCTGAGGGGCAGTGCCCAGGCCCAGAGTCCAGGCCCCATGACTGGCAACCCACCCCCCCCAAATAAAACCCCATCCACTTAGAAAACATACAAAGAGATGACAAGACATTCACCAAAGGGGAGAGATAGACAGCAAATGAACATGTCAAAAGATGCTCAACCTGGTAAGCCGTTAAGAAAATGCAAATTAAAACCATAATGGTACACTGCTACCTGCCCATTAGAACAGCTAGCATAAATCATAGTGATTATACCAACCGCCAGGGAGGATGTGGGGAAATCTTCCACTCACACCACTGTAGGAATGTAAATGGCAGTGTCTTACCAAAATAAACATGCAAGCAGTCCACAATGTGGTACCTGTACTGCTGAGTGCCATCCAGGAAAGCAAAATCATCACATGGCTAAACACAAACATTCATAGCACCTTTCCTCATAATAATTCAGAAGTAGAAACAACTCAAATATCCTGCACTATGGGAATAGCTAAATAAACTTCAATATATTTGTACATCATAAATATATGGGGGGGGGGGAATGGGAGAGGAAGGGGGAAAGGGAAAGGAGAGAAGGAAGGAAGAAAGGAAGGAAAAGGTAGGGGAGAAGAGGATAAAGGAGGCAGGCAAGCAGGCAGGTAGGCAGGCAAGAAGACAGGAAGGCAGAAAGGCAGGGAAGAAGAAACGAAGGAAGGAAGGAAGGAAGGAAGGAAGGAAGGAAGGAAGGAAGGAAGGAAGGAAGGAAGGAAGGAAGGAAAGGAAAGGGGAAGGGAGGAAGGAAAGGAAAGAAGGAGGAAAGCAGGAAGAAAGGGAGAAGGGGGAAGATGAAAGGGAAAGGAAAAGAGGGAAAGGAAAAAGGGAAAGGAAAGGGGACGGGGAAGAGAAAGGGGAGAGTAATAACAGGAGAATCCTAAGTTCTAGAGCAGCCTGAGTTACAGACTGAGATTTTATCTTAAAAAAACACAAAACCAACCAACTAAACAACAACAAAACACTTGGGTGAACCTCAAGGCCATCATGCTTGGTTTAAAAATTTTTAAATTTTACATCCTGTGTGATTCCATGTTTTTCCCCAAAGGGCAGAATTATAAAAATAGACAACAGACTTGTGGTTGCCAATGGACAGCAACAGCAAGTCAGTCATGGATGTGGCTACAAATACATAGCACCAGGCAGTTCCTTCATGAAGATGGAACAGTACACACACACACACACACACACACACACACACACGGTGGTGATGAAATCTTTAGTGAACAGTACTGTGTGAGCACTAAATCCCTGATATTGAGGGCATGGGTGATGGGTTTATGAGCCTCCCCTGTGATATTTTTTTTTGCAATTTTCATGAATCCATAACAATTCCAAATAAAAAGCTATCCCCAAATCTAAATACAATGAGGCCAATGAGCACAATAATGTGATTTAAGGCAACTGAGGGTTATGTTAACCCACTCCCCAGAAAAACAACCACAAACAATAGCAAAATCACCCTATCTCAGCTTCTTCCGGGTGCCATGGTACAAGTACTCCTGAGAATTGGTGGTACAGAATCTCAAAACACCACAGGGTTAAATGCCACTAATCGCTGCCTTTCTGAAGCCAATTAGGAGCCTGTACATCATGAATCCATGCCTGGACCACCTAGACCAAAAACACCTATCGCTGAGCTCTAAGCCAGAATTACCAAATTCCTAACAAGTCCTTTAGAGTATCTTCACAACCATTACCATGAGAGCCACACCCTGGCTAACAACAACACCTGAGACCTAACACTGTGCCTTGTAGACAATTGTATCTCAAGCCAGGAGCACTGGAAGAGCAATTCTCGAAGGCCAACCTCAGATTTTTTAAACCCTCTTCTCTTGAGACTTACCCTTTTTGGAGCATGTCTCCAATGATCTGAGCATCCCATTAGGCCTCACCTACTGAAGATTCTACCACCTCTCATCTGCATCCAATGAGGAACAAATGCTTATCGTAGACCGGCCTTTAAGGATATTTAACTTCCAAGCCTGGAAGTCAGAGGAAAGAATTCTACCCTCATTCATCAATGTGAATAGAATATGTGCACCAAGCCTTGGGATCCCTGCCCAAAGCAGCCTAAGGTTTTCTCTTCCTGTTTACAGCCGCAAATATTGTGCAGAAGGAGTCTGAAAAACATATTCCTCTAAGTCATTATCTGTTGTTTCTGAGCTCTAAGCAAAAGATGCCAATTTTTGTCCCCAAACAAGTTTTCATAAAGCCTACATGATATCCTGTTTTTCTCAGATGAAAAACCGATCAGCGTTTCCAAATTGAGAACTTCCATATAAAAATAGAGATTTCAGAGCATGCCTGTAATACCAGCTACTGGGAAGGACACAGTTTGAGGTTAACACCAGAAAAAGTTAGCAATACCCTAGCATAAAAAAGCAAGCTAGATACGGTCATGTGTGCCCATAATCCCACCTACTTGAGAGTGGAGATAGAAGGATCACAGTACAAGCTCAGCCTCGGGGATGGGGGTGGGGGGAGAACGTAAGGCCTTATCTGGAAAACAGTCTAGAAGCCAAAGTAATTCAGGTTGTGAGTCAAGTGGTAGAGGGCTTGTCTAAGAAGTTTGAGGCCCTGGGCTCCAGCACCAGTAACATTCCCCTAACCCAAAACCATGTTGAAGCGTCAGGCTGTACTTAGCACCAATAGTTTGCACTTCCTCACAGCTCCAGCCTTCTGTAGGAGGGTCTGTGCCACTTACATTCTACCTGTCCTCCAGCATTCTGCGTTCACACACATTCATTCTGTCTCCCACCTGGTCTACTGAGAGCCTCGGAGTTCCCTCCACTCTTGGCCAGAATTTTCAGTTCAGTATTCACCCTCCAGTGGTATTGAGTAGCATGAGAGCAAGAGGGCCAGCAAGTACCAGTCCTAACACGATGTTTCCCTACCCAGGAGGCTGAGATAGGGGAGGATCACAATTTGAAGCCTGCTCAGACATAAAAAATTTGTGAAACCTCTTCTCAACAGAGACCTGGATGTGATGGCCTACACCTGTTACCTTAACTACAACACGAAGCCTGCCATGAATGGATCAAAGCCCAGGAATGTTGGGACAGAAAGTAGGACCTATCTCAACAGTAGTCAGCAAAAATCACAGCTGGAGGTGTGGCTCACTGGTAAGAATGTCTGCTTAGCAATCATGCGGCCCTGAGTTCAAGCCCCCATAGGAGTTTTGCCCCTCTTCCAAGTCTTCTCGTTAGCACCGATCCACCATTCCATTCCAAGACTCTGGGTCAAATCCCATTCGTTACAATAAACTCCAATCTCTGGAGCCGTTTGTAAAGTTGACTTTGAGGATGTTTACGCGTGCTATTCCTGAGCTGATTTAACACCAGGCCTTGGCATGTAATGGCCCTTCGTGATTAATACCAGTCATTTGTTCCAACTTAACAGCCCTAGAGTGACAGCGGTAGATAAATTAACAACATTAGAAAAACACTAAAGCCAGCATTTATAGAGTGGGCCACTGACGGATATGATTGGCTCTGCTTATAATATACTATTAATGAATTTTGTGTGTGGCAATCATTTTTATCCTTCCCGAGTACCTTTTTAATTGTTCTGAAGTTGTCTGTATTTATCTTGATTAAAAAACAAGCCAAGTCCTAGAAACATTAATGGGTTTTATTGTCCTTAGAAGAGAATGTTGCAGGCAGATGGAGGAAATGGGTGGGGAGAGTGGGTGATGGTGGAAGACTGGGCATTGTATTTCCAAGGAGTAGTTTGTGGCCGTGAATCCGAGGTGTTGAGTAATGGGCTGCTATAAATTTGAGAACTGTTTACCTCGTAAAGCCTGCCAAAGAAATGTAGCCAAACTGAGGCTTTGCCTTCTCCCTACTCTTTCCCCCTCACCTTGTTAAATAGACATACTGCAGACCTTTGCCTTGAACCTTGTCTCTATGTTCCAAGGCCATTTAGAAGGAGTGACTTCTTTTTCTGGACTTGGTTATCGTAGCACAAATATTTAAACTTCCCCTGTGAGGCCCGGCAGAAAGAGAAGTTCTCATGTAGGAAGAGCAAAATGTTAATTGATTCCATTTCGTTGGGATAAAAAACAATAACATCTCCTAGAAACTTGTAAAGGATGGGAGGAGCCCCATTCCCACATTTTTCTTGTGAGCAGGGAGGTTAAATACACTAGGTCAGGAAGATGGGGTGGCAGGACCCCACTAAAAGGTTAACTCCCAGCCTCAGACTTGACTTTCTTTCCCCACTATCCCATCCTTCCCTCTTTCCAAAGAAAGGAGGGGCAGAATCAACTTCACAGAACCCTTTGGAAAGAGGGAGGTGATAAGATACGTTTGTGCGAGCAGGTGGTATTGCTTAACGCTCTCTCATCAGGACAATGGAAGGGACAACATGTTCACATAGCCATATGTTTCCTACTATGACTTTCTGGATAGGTGGCTGTGAGTACCTCCGTGTCAAAGTCTCCTCCTTTATTGGATCCCACCTGCTATGGCCTGCTCTGGTCTAAGAAGAAAGGCAACACTGGAGCTGGAATTGTTTACAAGAGCTCCAATGTCCTGTTTCTCAGGTGGCAAATGGCCATCTTCTAGTCTGACTTGCTCAGTGACATTGAGATGCAAGCTGACAGGAATCCCAGCCACGGGGTGACGATGTATCTTAGGAGATCGCGCTGTGGCTGAATTCGTGGTGGGTGGGACACCCCTCCCCACCCCCACCCCCCATGTTGTGAGGAGAACAGTCACGGGCCTGTGCAGAAGTCTTCTCTGAGTGAAAGAACTTGGCCAAGATCATGCCATGTATTGGCCTAGACTGGGACAGACTTCCAGAGCTGTCTGTGCACTGTGGACTAACAGAGTTCTTCCTAACACTGTGTCTTTGGGCCCACCTCCACAACCCTCAGTGACAGGAGCGGGCTCCACAAAGCAATGGCTGAGCCCTGGCGACTTTCCTCTGGTGAACCAGCATCCCCTATTTTTCACACCAGAAATTGGCACTTGCTCAGTTTTAAACTAAACTTGGCCTGAGACTGCCAGGGACCCTGCATCCCTTACTGAGCTGTCATCTAACCGTATATGAGCAATCCGAAAATCTGATTTAGGGAGCATTACTAGTGAGCCCAGATTCTGGATGGGGCTTTTCTAGCGTCTTGATCAAGGAACAGATCAGAAAGACAAGGAGCAACGCTGAGAAATTTATTCAATGCAAAAGTACCAAGGGAGGCAGCAGGCTCTAGAAAAGCAGCTCAAGAGCCTCTTGGATTGAGTTGTTGGCTCTTTTGTTGTCTAGGGGGAGATTTTAGGGAGTAAGCCTAGGGCTTGATTGACAGGTTTTGGTTACATCACTCAAGCCCTAGTACGCATATGCAGAATGCTCAGTCTCAGGTTTTTAATCAGATGCGTGAGAGGAAAGAGCATACACAAGCTGTTAAGTAGAGAAGAACACCTAAAAGGTAATTTAGGAATGTGCACGCCTTGGGGAACCAGTTGAAGCCAGTCATCTCTCCTCCTCCTATTTTGGAGGGTGCAGGTAATCACAAGACTTGCAAGGGGCATTCCTGGATAATGTATGGGTGACTCCATCCATGCCTGTCTTGTGTGTCTTAGTTTTTTCACCATCTCTCACTTCCCTCCATCTGGAGCACAGGGTCAATGAGCCCTCAGCAACCCCAGGCTGTGAGCTCCCAGAACCATCTCCAGCATGGAAATCCATGTATACTCAAGTCTCCTATACATTATAGCATGGTGTGTGCAAATAACCTATGCACATCTTCTGATAAACGCTTAACTATCCCTTCCACGTCTCAGCATCCCACATCCACAAATTCAACCAATTACCAAAAGATTATATATTTTTAAAGTCCCCTCCCACCCTAACCTGTACTGAGCATGTGCAGACTTCTTCTTGTCCTTAGTCCCTAAACAGCGGTGCATCTTCATTGTATTAGGTTGTCTAAGTAATCTAGAGATGCCTTAAAGTATATGGATACAGGAACTGTGTGGAGGGTATGTGCAAATACTGAGCCACGAGTTCATGTAAGACACTTGAGCATGCTGAGATTTGGGTACCATCCACTTACCCAATGGGTAACCTGTAGATTTTTTTAATATTATATATTTATATATTATATATATAAATATATATTTTTTATATATTATATTTTTATATTATATATTTTTATATTATAACTATTATGAAAATAGTTATAATGCCATAGTATTTGGGGGGGAGGGGCTCTGTTCTTGCTCAGCTCATGCTTTTCTGTATATTTTTAATGAGTTGTATCATGAGCCACAATTTTTTTTCCCCCAGTGTTTGGTGTTTGGTGTTTGCTCAGTTCTGGGGATGGAGCCCAGGGCTGGTGTGCTTGCTCTGCCATTTGACCTATTCTCCAGTCCTTTGGGAGTGTGTGCTGAAGGTCACTTGCAGGACTTCCAGCAGACTAGGCAAGTGCTCTACCACTTACTACTGTCTTCAGTGAGAAGACCTGGATTAGGACGCCCTCCTCTTTACCTGTCATACTGCAATGTCACGCTGGGCAGCTCCCTTCTGCTACCACTCCCAGCCTCTCCCTCGATGAAATAATGGCACGGGGCCTCACAGCTGCACAGGGTCTTTCAGCCTTATCTGCCACAGGCCTGAGCATCACTTGACTTTAAGACATAGTTCCAATCTATCAGAGAAAGAGTAAGCGACCAAGGAACCAGGGGTTTTCACCCTGCTGCCTGGACAATACAAAGGGCTACCTACGCCTACTGGGCTTTGTCCTGTGCAGCTGAATCCTCTATCTACCTACCATGCTGGCCTAGTGTCTTTACTGCCTTCAATTTGGGGAGAAGGAGTCAGCTGCCTTCCTTGCTGGAAAGCCTGAGCCCTGCTTTGTCAACAGGATACAAGGACGATGCAAAGCTCTGGGATGCATATCATTGCTTGTTCCAGCCTCCTGGTAATGCCTCCCCTGACAATGCGATCCTTGCCACCCACTGTGGTCGGTGTGCCAGGCTCAGACTCACGCATCCTCAGCGCTGTCTACAGGAAGATTAGTTATATGGAGGTTCCCTTTGAATCTCAAAGTCTTCTTGCCACTGGGTTTCTTAATAGCATCCTTTTACTTTTCCATTCAGATGAAAACTCTGACTTACCTACAGTTTCCATTGTAAAGAATTAAGGCAAAGGGAGGCATGCTGGATCATGCTGGTCATTCCAGCTACTCATGAGGCAGAGGAAGAAACATACCAGTTTGAGATCAGCCAAATGAAATGCATGAGGTGAACAATCTAAAAGCAGAGAAAAGGATGGAGGTATGGCTCAAGTGGTACAGTGCCTCCCCAGTAAGTGAAAGGCTCTGGGTCTGCCTTTGTCCTATATGAAATATTCTAATTATTTGTGACATAACATAAAAATAAAATGCTTCTGTCTCAGCACATATCTTGAGTGTGTGTGTGTGTGTATGTGTGTGTGTATTTGTGTGTTTGCATATGTGTGTTTCCTGACAACTACTCTTTAAGAATTATAAAAGGAAGCCAGGCATCAGTGGCTTATGCCTGTGATCCGAGCTACTCAGGAGGCTGAGACCTGAGACTTCAGTTCTAATCCAGCCTGAGCAAGAAAGTCCATAAGACTCCAATTAACCATCAAAAAGCCAAAAGTGGAGCTGTGACTCTATCCACCTTATTCCACATTCTGAATTATTCATCAGGCTGAGTTTTAATCAATGGCTTGGGTGGGGCTGAGCCCAATGAATGACTCATGTCTGTAATCCCAGCTACATGAGAAATGGAGATCAAGAGGGTCAAAGTTCTAGAGGTCAGCCTGGAAAAAAAAAAACGTAGTGAGAGCTCATCTCAACCAATAAGCTAAGCATGGTTGTACATGCCTATGATTTCAGGTATGCAAGAGAATGTCAGGAAATTGTGGTCTGAGGCTTGTCCCAGGTAAAAAATTATATAAAATAAAAACCAAGACCACAACGAACCTCTCTTCTACTACTAAAATATGCTAATAAAAGATAATTTAAAAAACAGAAATACAAGACCATATCGAAAAATTATTAAAGCATAAAGGGCTTAGGAACTTGGTTCAAGTGGTAAAGTCCTTGCCTAGCAAGAGAAGGCCTTGAGTTTAAACCCCAGCGCCACACACACAAAAAAGTCCTTAAGTGGGAAACTATAAAGAGAAGTTCATAAAGATAGTATGTAGCTCATGTTAACACTGTAAATTTCTAAACTCCCTTGACCAAAGCCATCATACTCCAATCAACAGAAACATTCCAAAGAGTTGCTTATACATTTCCTCTCCCAAATCCCTGAACATTTTATAAACCATCTCATTTATCTCTTCATCTCCAACTCCAGAGCACCCTTAAATTTAGCTCTCTGCAAGGCATTTTTCCAACAAAGTGTAAATCCTATAGCCAGAAAGACAGTACTCTGCCAGTCCCTAAATCCACACACATAAATATTCAATGTAGGCACTCTAAAATTGGAATATGCAAATCGCAGTGGAGGTTTGCTTGGTGTCTCGCTAGCCCCGCCCCCTCAACTCTCTACCTTGAGAATTCACACTTATTGGATTAGCATGGTACCTGTATTGCAGATGCCTATAGCTGCCTTCTTTATTGCCTTAGAGCCAGGAAGAAGGATGTTTTTGTATTACTCACTTTGAGGCTTTGGACACTAAAAGCAGAAAAGGAGATAAGTCATATTCATACTTTCTGGTTCGATGCACTGTTCATATTGTGCAATTTTCTTTGCAAGATGCAAGCTAAGTTCAATAAATAGAGTTAATGGAGAAAGGGTTCATGATTAGAGTCTCCACTCAATCAGACTTGCTGGAGGCATTCAGAAATTGTATATATGTTGTTAGTTGGTTGCTTAGAGCAAAAATCTCCATTATCAAAGATTTATACTTGAGGATGACAGTAACTAAGCAAATCAAAAGCAAATACTCAAAGTAAGACAAAAGGTCAGAGATACAAATTTTCTCCCTTTAACTTGCCAGAGTTTTAGCCTTTTAAAAGCTTTCTTGGGCTGGGAAGGTGGCTCAGTGATAGAGTGCTTGCCTTGCATGCATGAGGCCCTGGGTTCGATTCCTCAGCACCACATAAGCAAAAAGAAAAAAGCTGGAAGTGGTGCTGTGGCTCAAGTGGTAGAGCGCTAGCCTTGAGCTGAAGAGCTGAGGGACAGCGCCCAGGCCGAGTTCAGGCCCACGACCGGACCCAAAAAAAAAAAATAATAAAGCTTTCTTTTACTTTTAGCAGAGCATGGTGGTACATGCCTGTAATCCCTGTGACCCCTGGAGGAGAATTACTATCGGACGCCAGATAACCTCTATCTGGAAACCATTCTAGACCTTATCCAGAATGTGTTTGCCATGACTTGGACTAGCACGTGTGCATGCTCAAATATGTGGTTACATGTTCCTCAGTGATACCTAAGACCTAGGAACAGGAGGTAATTTGCATTGAGTTTGGTGAGGCCAACATGGAAGACGACTCAGGCTATTGGTGTCATGTGGACATTACTGAAGTAGCTGATGATGGGTAGACAGAGAGTGGAAAAGGAAGGAAGATGACCCCAGAAGATGGAGGAGGAAGTCTCAAGAAACAGATGGGGAAGGGGAGAGAATGAAGTTTAATAGGGATAAAAGAGATGTTCACCATGAAGAATTTTAACTAGGAGCTAAAGATTTCTGCTGTCTTCAAGTCTGTGCCAATGAAATCTTTGTGCACAAGCCCTCCACCAGGGGGCTCCTGTGAGCACATTAAGAGGTAGGCCATGGGAGGGCTATTTGCGGAAGCAGCTGGAGAGGAGACAGAGATTTGTGGGCTACAGAAGATCTCACACTCTTGTTGTCAATTTCCACATTTAGATAGAGGGTGGCCACCCACAGCAGATCAAAGTGGAAGTGCACAAAAATCAATGTCTGTGTTAGCACGGACATGTCAATACCCAACCAAAATATTTCAGTAAGATCTGAAGCAAATTATGAGAAATCTTTCTTTAAACTAGTTAATATAATCTAAGGGAGGATCTGTTTCTTAGAAATCCTGAGGCCATCAAGACAAGAATTGTTTAATTCTCACCTTGAAAAAGGTAGTGCCAGGCATGGTGGCTCAATCTACAATCCTAGCTACATGGAAGATAGAGATAGAATTGAAGTTTGGAGGTGAATGCAGGTGAAAGTTAGCAAGGTATTGTTTCAAAGAATAAGTTGGTGTGATGATGCATATCTGAGGGAGAGAATGGTAAAAGGATCTCAGTCTAAGGCTAGACCCAATCAAAAGCATGAGACCCTTTTTGAAATACAGCTAAGTCAAACAAGGCTGGGTAGGCATCTCAATTGGCAGAGTGTTTGCTAGCAAGCTCAAGGTCCTGAGTTCAATCGCTAGTATTGCCAAACGTGTGTGTGTGTGTGTGTGTGTGTGTGTGTTTGTGTGTGTGTGTGTGTGTAGGAGGTATGCAGAGGTATGCAGAGTCCTGTAGGGAATACGTACAGAGTTTAAATTTCCAGAGTTCTCCGACTTGTTCAAACAAATTACTGACTATGGGAGCCCCAATTTATACCCTGCAGGTTCAACACACATAATTGCCTGGAACTCAGGACCAGCATGCCAAATGTGAGCAAAGTCCCAAAACTTGAGGAGGTTGACACTAGCTACCTAGAAAGAGTATCAGAACTGAATTGGACACAAAACATTCATCGGGCGTCTGGAAAGCCAGATTAGTTAACTGTTGGAATGGAAAAGCACTGTAGCTCTGGTATGAGTATTGCGGGTAAGAACAGCTCAGAAGGACTCTCCGCTCTGATCCTTCTCTCCAGTCTATATTGCATCTGAAAACTCTCTACTATTGGGCCTCCTCACCCTCCCAGAACTAGATCTCAGCCTGGATGCCCTGTATCTTGGGCTGTGCCCCTGGCTTTGCTTTGGGAATTCATATAGCTCAATTTTTTATTCCTTACCCCCGTGATTTGTTTTGTTTTTCTTGAAACTTCCTCTTCCCTTAACCTCCATATCCAAGATATCACAGCTTCTAAAATAATGTCTCAGAACAACTTGGCCTCCAATATTTCCAAACAACCTTCTCTAGGTTTACATATGTCTCTCTTCAAAAGCACTTCACACAAGTACAATGTTATGTTGCATTCGTATTACTTTTCTCCAGTAGTGGCAGAGGGAAAATTCCTTTCACTCTCGGAAAATTTGTTAAATGGAGTCTAGGAGATACACTGATAACAGACTAGTTAACAGGAGAAAATTTTATGAATTTATTGTATGCCAGGGACATCACAAGAAAGAAATGTGAGTGTTCAATATTCCAATGGATGTAGACATTTATATACACTCCTCATAAGGACAGAGGACGAGAGATAAAGGCAGTTTAAGAAAGAGTAAATCATTCCCGGGAGAGATGGATAGATCAGGAGCACAAGTGATATAGCTTGAGGCAGTCTGTCTGATTATGGTGGTAACCTTGGGTCTTCTCTCTTGTGATCAGTTCCCTCACCTCCATGGTAAGATTTCTGGGGTAGGAGATCTAAGATAATTGAATTATTCATGAAAGATCCAGTGTCAAAGCCGATAAGGAAGGAGGCTGTGGCAACAGCTACCAATTTCTCAATTCTCCCTACTTAAAGTCATCCTCATACAAAGGCTTCTTTCTCTTTTATCTATAAACTCCAAGTTGGCAGAGGCTCTGGTTATTTCTGTCACTATTGCTTTATCCATCTGCTGCCACAGTCCCAAGCACAGAGGCAGCTGAGTCTTGCTGCATGAAAACCTGTTAGAACTTGCTTGTTACACAGCTCATGCAATCACATCCTATCTCCAGGGGAGAGTCTGGAAGGTTGTCTGCATAAGAGAGCCAAACAACTTGTCCAAGAATTCAAAAATATCCAGAAAAGAGCTTTACTGTCAACTTTCTAAGGGTTACAGCTTCGACAAAAGTAGAAAAAGCCAGGAGCCAGTGGCTCACATCTACAAATCCTAGCTACTCCAGGGGCAGATATCTGAGGATCACAGTTAGAAGCCAGCCTGGGCAGGAAAGTCTGTGAGACTCTTATGTCCAATTAACCACTTAAAAAAACTGGACGTGTAGCTGTGGCTCAAGAGATAGATGCTAGCCTTGAACAAAAGAGCTCAGGGACAGCACCCAGGCTGAAAAACAAAATGTAGAGTAATCCTTGGTGTACAAGCTCAGACATGAAGAAATATATTCTCTCCACTCTTCTTTTAAGCTCAATGAAATCTAATTTTGAGTCCTAGTAAGTAATCATTTCAGAATCCCAGGTTCCTGTGAGAATTGCAGAAGAATCCAGGTTTGGGCAGCCTTTCTCGCCCTTTTGATCTCTGGGTCATCATCATAGACAGAGCTTCTAGTCTTCAGGTCATTACCACAGGTACAAGGCTTCCAGTCTCCAGGTAATCACCATAGGCAAGACTTCCGGTATCTGGGTTATCACCATAAGCAGGACTTCCGGACTCCAGCTCATCCCTAGACAGGTCTTCCAGTCTCCTGGTTAGCACAATAGACATGGCTTCTAGCCTCTAAGTCATCAGGCCCTGATGAAATGCTCACCGGGAATCCATGGTGAGGCAGAGCTTTAGGGAACTCTGGCTCCAGGCCACCTATGGCTGGAGTGCAGGACTTGCAGCAGGACAGGAGACCTCAGAACTTCTCACCTCAGAAGATGTTCCCCTGATCCCCCACAGTCTTCTGACCTTTTAAGAGGAAGTCTCCAGCCTTGTGTGCCTCCCCAGTGTGGTTTCTATTCTCTCTTTCAATTATAGGAGCACACCGATCATGTCTCTCTCCTCTCTCCCTCTCTTTCTCTCTCTCTGCCCTGGTGTCCCTTGGAGGAGGATTGTGCAGCAGATTTCAGCAATAAGTTAAGGATTTAGCAAAACAGAAGCTAGAAAGGGACGTAGCTTGAAGGCAACTTCTCTGATTGGAATCCTTCCTCAAAGCAAAGGAAGCATAAAAAGAGTTCTATGCTTCAGGGGAACAGATGTGGAAAAGGAAAAAAAAAAACAAAACTAGAGGAAACCCAGAAACAACTGTAGGTCTCCAGAAGTATCTAAGACTCTAGTATTATTTCCTTGAATATCACAGCAAGCTTGTGATCATGATTTTAATCCCCAATTGTTGGATGAATCACCTGTAACATAGAAATGTTAAATGATTCACCCAAGGTAATCAAAATAGTTGATAATTTAGCCACAAAGTCACTGAATTCAACATTGGACTTCACAGAAACCTGTGCTTTTTCTATGAAGAAAAAAATGCAAGAGGACGTGAAGAACAGAATGAGGGACAGTATATTTCATGGCTTGGTGAGAAGAGTAAATCAGCCCTATGGGATACGGAACCAAAAACTTTTCTCACCTGAAGAGGAGAATTCAAACTGGAGTTTCCTTGTGTGCAGAAAAGAGCAATAGGAAGAGTTTGAAGAGCAGAAAAATAAAAATCTGAATTGTCAAATAGGGTTATTTAGAAAGAGAGGCACCCATGGACCGGTGCTCTGGGTCTTGAACTTTCCACCTGTGAACCATTTAACTTGCTCCAAAAGGCAAGACATGTTTTGCAGTACGATTTTTGAGCTGGGATTTTTTTTTTTTTTTGTAGTTGTTGTTAATGGATTCCAAATGAAAACCCTTGTCTTCTTCATGGGACAATCTCTTCTTTTTAATGCCAAAGATTTACTGTTTGATGGAGGAAATGTTGTCAAAATATGGTTTCCATTCCATAGTCATCAGAAAACACATGGGAAGGATATATAGACTTCCTGGACACACACATGCACACACACGCACACACACACACACACACACACACACACACAGATGTGCACACATGCACACACAAATAACTTTGTTAAATGATTTGATGATGACATTTGGAATTGATCTCATACATATTAAACCCTCTGAAAAGTCCATGTCTATGAAGAGAAGCTTTAAATATTAAGCTGTTCGTTGTCTACAAAGGTCAAATACACCCTCTTGTGGTAAAATGGCATATCTTATTTCCAGATGACTTCTATAATGGAACTCATGAAATAGTAGTTTGAAAGATAATGGGTTCTGGAGAAGAAAGAATGACATTTATTATACTTTTATGCTAGAACGTCAAAACCATTTTTGAAAATATCAGTTATATCTGTCCTATGGATTCTCAACATGTTCAATTTTCAAAGGAAAAAACAAGAGTCTGAAGTCTCGAATAATGAGTAGGGTGTTCGAGATAATGCATCTAAGCAGTAGAAAAATGTGATGGGAGGCCAAAGCCTTGACTTTCTTCCTGCCTTCCTCTTACAGCATGTGGACCATTCAGAAAGTTTATCCAACTGATATCCAAAAAGCATGAGAGGGAAGGCTGAAGAAGTAACAGAACTAACAAAAAGTGAATCCAATCACGTAAGGATGGACCCGTCGACATGTTTTGCATACCTTACATCTGCAGAACTACCCAGAGGGATAGACCAACCCAGACAAGAACTTGGTTTGGCCTCATGAAGCTTGCGTTCTACCTTCATATATTAGTTTTCTGGCCCTCTGCCCCCAGTGTAGTAGTTGAAAAGCACATAGTTCTCCAAGTCAGAAGGCTGAACAGGATAAATTAGGGGGCCCAGGTCAAGGCTAAAAACCACAGTGCCACCAGTGTTCTTCTCAGAGGATTCTAGGAACACCCATGTACATTCACCTGTGCAAGAGTTTGGAAATGTCCCTCAGAAGTTCATGGTGGAAAACATAATCTTCAAATTTATATGATAGTAGTATCAGGAGATTGGGCCTTTAGGAAATTATTAGGATTAGGTAAGGTCCTGAGGGTGGGCTCCCATAGCATCAGTAGCTTCATAGGAAGAGGAAGAGAGATCCTTGTTGTCTAACCCCAGGCTTCCCTCTGCCATGTTACAATGTAACAAGAAGGCCTCTCCAGGTCCAAGAAGTCCATACTTTCCAGCCTCGAGCACAGGGAGACAAATAAACTTACTTTTTGTAAATAAATAATAAATAAATAACCCAGGGTTGCTGTTTTGATCTCTAATCTCCCCAAGGCTATGTGTTTAAGACTTGCTAACCCATAATGTTATGGGGAGATGGTGAAATCTCTAGGGAGTAGGGTCTAGGGAGGAAGTTAGGTCATTGGAAGGATATACTTGAAGGGGATAGTGGAACTCCAGCTCCTCCCTTTCCCAACATGAAGTAAATGATTCACTTTATCATGAGCTCCTGAAAGGTTATGCTGCCTTGACATAGGCCCAAAATAATCTGGGCTAATTGACCATGGACTGAAACCTCTAAAACTGTGAGTCAACATAAACCTGCACTTCTTCTAAGTTGATTTATCCTTGACATTCGCTTCAGGGTCAGAAAGCTGACTGATGCACCTTTTGTCGGGCATTTGGTTTCATAGCAACAGAAAAATGGATCAAGTCCTTCTCACACTTTAAAATACACTGCCACGTTGTTTTACATAGTAATCACTAATATTCTTTTTTTTAATATTTTCCATACTCACATCTCTGTTCTTGTTACTAACACACTATGCTTTCTTTTTGTTTCATCAAAATCAGCAGAGAAACACCAATTTTATTAATCCTGTCAAGTACCAATTTTTGGTTTCATTTATCTTTTCAACCCTTTGTTTTCTAGTGAATCAATAGAAGCTTTCTCTCTTTGGAAATCTCACCTCTTGTTTTTCGTTTTGTTTTTTTTTTTTTTTTTTGGTTTATGCTATCTTTTATTTCTCCAATTTGTAAGGTCTTGTATTTTACTTATTTGGTTTTGGATGCCATATCAGTCTGAAAATTTTTCTGTAGACTTTAATGGTGTCCCATTGATGTTTGTTGTGGTATATATTTTTTAACATCTAATTTGGTTAAAAGGTATTTATAGGACTGTTTTGCATTTTATAAAGAAATCATGGGGTCTACTCTTCATTGTTGATTCCTTGTTTTATGGGATTAAGATGGATGAATGTGGGCTATATACTTTTTACTTTGGGTGAATCAGTAGCGCTTTCTTTTGGTTAAGTGCCATTGAAGATTTATGAGAGTTCACAGGCATCAGAAACTTATCAAATGTTCTCATCATGATGGTACTCCATCTGTGTTTGTGCCCAGATGTATGGGCAATGAGGAACCTAATTGCAACTGCATAGTTCTTTCTAGATTGTTGGCCAAATACTATATAAAATACCCACTTATAGTTGGCTGTTTGACTGGTCAACTTTGAAGCAAATCCAGTATATTCCCCCATTATAGTTGCATTTTAAAATAGATCTCTTTATATATTTACTTCTTCCAGCATTATCATCATGGCTAAACAAGGGCTAGTAATTTATGCCTCTTTAAGAACAAAGGCAGGGGCCGGGAAGGTGGCTCAGTGGTAGAGCGCTTGCCTTGCATGCATGAGGCCTTGAATTCGATTCTTCAGCACCACATAAGCAGAAAAAACTGGAAGTGGTGCTGTGGCTCAGGTGGTAGAGCACTAGTCTTGAACTGAAGAGCTGAGGGACAGCGCCCAGGCCCAGGGTTCAGGCCCCATGACCAAAAACAAAAACAAAAAACCAAAAACAAAGACAAACTCATCCTATATGAATCAATGAATAGCACATGAATTAAACATGTAAAAAGAGGAGAAAACTAGGGTCACACAATCCCCCTCAAATGACCAGAGAATTCCTGCTAGGCCCTGTCTCTTAAAGGATCCCATCATTTCCCTCATAACACCAATCTTGAGCCTAAACCCCTAATGAGTGGGCCTTGGGGGGACACACTAAAGCCAATACGCATCGAACAATCTCATGTAGCTTCATTAGCAATAGCTGATATGTACCTATCCATTTATGACTGAAGTTAATGACAAGAACGGCCAATGACAGATGCCTGGGAGCCTCCGTCTCTGAATGTCCATCCATTTAAACAATCACAGGGCTATCTAAAAATTAGGAAAGCTTACAAAAATGAGAGTCATGAGACTTATCTCCAGAACACACAGGAACAACCTGACTCACACCAACTTCCTGCCAGTAATCCTCATCCTAGCTGAGAATGGCTGCCAGACTGATAAGAAGATGAACAAACCAACATGCTCCTGGAGACAATGGAACCTTGAGGAGAGGATCTAGTGAGAACTTGTTAGGTGGTTGGGGCATCCTCAGAAGGAGTGAAAGTAGCTTTCATGGAACCCTTAAGTTGGCCCTCATTATTACAGTGTCAAATGTCACGTTGGCCAGTGCCATGCCCTTGAACCCTCAGAAGTGTGAGCTATTAAATAAACTAATTTGCTTGTATAAAGTTATCCAATCTCTGGTGTTTTCTTCCAATGACAGGGAATATGTTAGTTCTGCCTTGGTATGAGGTAGAAAACAGATGGTACAGAAGCCGGTTGGTTTCCCACTCCTAGTTGTGAGCTGATGTACATCACTCATCAGAGACATGGGACATGCTTTTAGACAATGTGCTTGTCATCAAAGCAACCCAACCAGAGACACATCCCCAATGCAAGCAAACAGATGAATGTTCACCAGGACCAAAATATAACTACAAATCAGGAAGGACAGGCAAGTCAACAGACGTGTGCAAAGTATGTAACAGACACAGAATATGAAAAGAAGTGATCAATAACAACCTAAAAGCTTCTGCACAAATGCATCATGAAGAAAACACAGGAAAAGCAAAACTCAGGCCTCAGCAAAATAAACCATGGTACAAAATCCACAGAGGAAATTTGAATAAATGTCTGCTTTAAACATTTGTTAGTAGGAGCATACATCTAGGATTTTTATTATACTTTTCTTCAGTGATCCACTGATCATTCAAAAAATGGCTTATTTAAGAACGGTATATTTGAATAGTTTTGTGGGTTTTTTCCTAGTAATTTCTATTTTTATCCCATTAGAGTCTATTACAATATAGGAAATTGTTTCAATGTGTGTGTGTGTGTGTGTGTGTGTGTGTGTGTGTGTGTGTGTGTGTGTGTGTTAAGGCTTGCTTTATGGCCTCAGATGCAATCTGTTTTGGAGAAAGTTTCATGAGCTGCAAAGAAGGAGGTATAATCACTGCTGTAAGATGGAATATTCTACAGATGTCTGCTAAGCCAATTGCATCAATTGTATTATTTAGTTGTGAAATGTCTTTGCCGATGTTTTTGGTCTGATTGTTCTATCTACTGATGTTCACCTCTTGCAGCCTTCAGCATCCTTCCTTCTCTATTCTCAGCATTTTTATTAGGATTTTTCTTTCTGGCCATGTGTCTTTGGGGTTTGAAATGCCTTGTGTACATGAGTGTCTCTACCTTTCCCAAGAGTTGGGGATTTTCCTGTTATAATTTCATTGACTAAGTTCACAATGCCTCTAGCTTGTACTTCAGCTCTTTCTGCTACTACCCCGTGGATGTGTACGTTTGGGCTGTTCATCATGTTTCAGAGTTCATCATTGTACATTTTTTTCTTTATCATTATCTGAGTGAAATACTTGCTCAGTCTTATCTTCCATTCCCACTATTCTCTCTTCTGCTTGACCTTGACTGCTGTTGATATTCTCTACTATGTTTTGTTTTGGGGTTTCTTTTTGGACTTTTTCATCCCAACATTTCTGTTTGTTTTTCTCCTGGTCTCAGTTTTCTTGTTGATGTCTCATCCATTGCTGATGCCTTCTTTTTCTCACACTTTAAATTAATTTCTAATTATTTGAAAACTCTTTGCGGTCACTGATCTCATTTTTTAAAACATTTCAGGCAATTCAGTATCTTTGGATTTCATTATTGAGTTGTTAGGAGATTTTGGAAGAGTAACTGCCTTTTTCATGTATGTGTTCGTTTAGGGTGAGTTCCTCACATCTCAACCTCTTGTGTAGCTAAGATTATCATCATGAGCCACTGACTCCGGGCTCAGACTGTTTCTTGCCGAGACGTGTGATGAGGGGCTTGTCCCTGTCAAGTGTCCAGCATTTTCTCCCAAACATTGGCCCTCCGAGACCCATCTTGGCTTCCTAATGTGTTTGTTACTGATTCCCCTCTGGAGAGAAGCCTGTAGCAATTGTCCTTTATGGGTAAATACAGCCTGGACATGGGTTGGCGCCTGGGTATGAATTAGCCATGTCCATGGATGGGTGCTCTAGCAACAGCTTCAGAGGGGCAGGGTCCTTCAGTGAAGGGACAGGGTCTTCTGAAGAGACGCCTTGCTTCCCAGGTCCAAGATTCTTCTGATGGGCCGAGACTTCTGATTCTGCAGGAGGTTTGGCTTGAATGTGGTGCTTGGCACCATGTACCATGGTGTTCCTCAGCTCAGCAGCCTTTCCAGCAAATGGTAATACCTAACCCTGCTGTGTGAAGATCCCGCAGCCTCAGTGGTGGAGCATGCAACGCCGATTGCATGATCGCCAGGGGTTCTCTCCACATGGGCAACAGCTCCATGAATGTGGAGGAAAGGCTCTGAGTGCATGGGTGGCTCTGAGTGCATGGGTCACCCACCCTGCCCCAGCTCTGCGTGGCTGGAAGCCTGCCCCTTTCTCTCTAGTGCCTCTCTGGTTTGCACAGGAGCCCCACGCTCCTGAAGGCTCTCTTCAAGCACCCCATGTCTGTAAAACTGTCTCAAACCCATGATTTGTTTGGTCCATGTGGAAGTCTTTGAGGCCTCCTTAAATGGACATCTGTCCAGAGTACCTGGCAAGTGTGTGGACATGCACCAGAGCCCAGCTCTGGCCTGTGACTGCAGCAGAGCAGATGTCTTAAGCTTGAATCCTTGCAGAGTGCTGCAAGACTAGAACAGTCTCTACCTCACCGAATCCTCACACAGAGTCTCGGGCTTGCAGAAGGTGTGGATTTGTGCGGATGCCAGAATTGCATGTCCATGACTGGAACCCGCTGGCTTGCATTCAGCATGCGGCCTCAACTTCTTCTCCCTGTCCTCAGAGGAGTTGGGGTTGGCTTGGAACTGTTCACTGATTTGCCCTGTGCCTTTCTGCTATCCCAGCACCTCTTCCATTATTCCCAGAGTTCTTCCTCATCTCCTCTCTTCTCTCTCTCTACTGAGATATCTGGCCTCATGTGTGTGTGTGTGTGTGTGTGTGTGTGTGTGTGTGTGTGTGTGTGTGTGAGTGTGTGTGTGTGTGTGTGTGTGTGTGTGTGTGTGTACTGGGGCTTGAACTCAGGGCCTGGGCACTGTCCTTAGCTTTTTTCATCAAGGCTAGAACTCTACCACTTGAGCCACAGCCCCACTTCCAGCTTTTTGGTGCTTAATCGGAAATAAGAGTCACCAAGACCTTTCCTGCCCAGCCTGCCTTTGAACCACCAGTCTCAGAGGTCAGCTGTCTGAGTAGCAAAGATGACAGGTCTGAGCCACTGGCACCTGGTGAGTTACCTGACTTTTCTCACCCACAAAGTCAACACAGTGGATGCTTCTAAATGATCTTATCAAGAGTTGGTTGGGTCACTGAGGCAGCTGTGCTTGAAGGGGTTAAGGTAGTTGTGGGATCCTTAGCTCCTTCTCCTAAGAGTGAGCTATTATGGCAAAAGCCCCTCCCGGTGCTTGGCATCCTGCTCTGTGTGCAATCTCTTTCTCTCCCATGTGCTTCGGGCCTTGTAACACCTTCTTCAACGATGCTGTCCCCAGAGCCGATGCTGGCCCTGTGCCTTGCACCATAACTGTGGGCCAAATAAAACTCCTCCTTATAAAATACCCAACCTCAGGTGTTTTGTTACAGTCATGGAAAACAACGTAATATGAGTATCAATCAGGAAACCCAAACGGAGTGGAGAGCTAGAGTTAAATATTCCCCTGAGTACAATGGACAGACAGACCTAGGAATGAGGAGTCAGTGGGTTGATGGTATATAGCTGCCAGCCAGAATCTTCCAACACTTCAAACTCACTCATTCCATCAGAGTCAAGGATTTCAAAAGATGCTGACTCGGTACCTTACAACAGCTATAATCTGGTGTTGATCCAATGGTGTGATCTCTGTGCAAGAAGAAATCACAGAGTCCTCAAGGAAGTATGAGGAATGGATTCCATCAAGAATGGGATAACGTGCCCCGTCATTTCATCTAGCCTCAAGAATCTTAAGCAGATCCGTTTTATTTACAGTGGAGACCAGTGAGACTCTCTCGCTTCTGGCTGCAGAGCTCTCCTGTCCCCAGTGAGAAGACTCAGGCAGTCCACACATCTCAGCCACCTGCTTTTCAGACAGCTCCTGATACAACACAGGGGCTAGCGCATACCCATCCATCTCCTTCACCTGGTTTCTAACTGATATCCAAACATCATTAACCCAGTGAGCAATTTAATGAGCCAGCTGCCTAGCTTCACGCGGACAGAGGTGTAAACTCATCTGTGAGTGCCTGTCCATTTGCACACAGACTCACCAGCTTGTGCATTTACACACATGGGCTCGCCAGCTTGGAAAACACTGGTGTCCTTTCCATGACATGGAGATGAGACACCTCAGCGTAGAAAGTATCGGTAAAATACACTCATCTTCCCACCCGCCAGTCCTGCCCTGAAGGCTGCTTTTCTCTACAAAGCATGGTAACTCCTGCTCCCTTGAATGCATTTTTTAAAAATTGGGTTGGGGAAGAGTGATTAAAAGGGGACAGTGATCAACATAAACTGTTTGTTGAATGGCAACCCCTTTGTACTACTTAAAGATAATTAAAAAAAATTGTTAAATAGTAAGTGAGAAGCCAGGCACTGGTGGCTCACGCCTGTAATCCTAGCTGCTCAGGAGGCTGAGATCTGAGGATCTCGGTTCAAAGCCAGCCCAGATAGGAAAGTCCGTGAGACTCTTATCTCCAGTAAACCACTCAGAAAACCAGAAGTGGCGCAGTGGCTCAAGTGGTAGTGCTAGTCTTGAACTGAAGAGCTGAGGGACAATATTCAAGCCCCATGACCGACAAAAAAAAAAAGTAAGTGAGGATCTGGCAAATTGTTAAACTCAGTTCAAGAGTCAGTTCCTTCCTATGACTGCCTTTCACTCCATGTCAGGGGCTCTGCCTTTCACAGCTCTCCCTCATCTCCCAGTGTGCATAAACACCCAGTTACCAGCTCACAGTAAGAAGGGGGGGGCTCTTGCTCATGCCTATAATTCCAGCTATTTCAGGAGGCTGAGATAGGAGAATTGTGGTTGGAAGCCAGCCCGGGCAGGAAAGTTTGTGAGAGTCCCATCATCAATGAAACCATCAAAAAAATTCAGAAATGAAGTTGTTGGCTCAAGTGATAGAGCAAGAAAGCTCAGGGACAGCACCTATGGCCTGAGCTCATTCCCTGGGACCAGCACAACAAAAAGGGGGAAAAAAGACAAAGGAGCTCTTAAAAGGTTAATAAGTGCAATATGAGTGACAGCTAGCTTTATTGCTTCCTATAGAGCTGAACAATTGAGATTACTTGCATTTATTATAAGCCTTAGATGACTTCTTATCATTCTTTTATTGTTCTCCATATATCATGTTAAAGGCTTCATGCTGAAAATGCTTAGAGCATTTCTTACCATAACCCAGAGGTGGTTGTTCCCATTCCACAGATATACAAACTGAGATACAGCAGAGTTCTTCACCTGCTCCCAGTCAGTAGCTTGGGATTGGGGAATGCTGACCACAACTCCATGCTGTCACTAACAGGTGAGCAAATCTTCCAAGATCCAGACCTTTTTTTGAGCGCCAACATGACACACAAATAAGAAGTTTCACATGAGACCTCAAAGCACACATCACAGTCAAAATGTAGACACTGCAAATACTTCTTAAAAGGACCTCCAGGCAATGTGTATAAAGTGTTTAGGAAACAAATCATTTTCACGTATAGTCACGGATTTCACCTCCAAGATGTCTTGTTGTATGTGTGAAAATGCCCCAAAATTTCCAAATCAAAAAAAAAAAAAAAAATCATGACAAATCTACAGCCAGCCTTATACTTAATGGCAAAAAAACTAAAGCCATTTCCTCTAAATTCAGGAATGAGACAAGGCTGTCCACTCTCTCCACTCCTCTAAAATGTAGTATTAGAATGCCCAGCTATGGCAATAAGACAAGATGCAAACATAAAGGGGATCCAAATAGGGAAAGATGAAGTAAAACTCCCCCACTTTACAGATGACATGATCTTGTATTTAAAGAACCCCATGGACTCCACTCCCAAGTTACTTGAGCTGATTGAAAAATTTGACAAAGTAGCAGGGTATAAAATTAACCCTCAAAAATCAATGGCTTTCCTGTATGCCAATAACAAGAAGAGTGTGACTGAAATTAGGAAAGCAACCTCTTTTGTAATAGACCCACAAAAAATAAAATAACTAGGAGTTAACTTAATTAAGAATTGAAGGACTTCTATGATGAAAACTTTAAAAACCTGAAAAAGGAAATTAAAACAGAACTAAGGATGTGGAAAAACCTCCCATGCTCCTGGTTTGGAAGGATCAACATCATGAAAATGGCAAAACTGCCAAAGGCTATCTACAAATTCAATGGAATACCTATCAATATCCCAACCTCATTCTTCAATGAAATAGAAGAAGCAATCCAAAAATTCATATGGAACAATAAAAGACCCTGAATATCAAAAATAATCCTTAACAGAAAGAACAACGCTGGAGAAATATCAATTCCAAATTTCAAAGCCAGAGTAATCAAAATAGCTTGGTACAAGAACAGACCTGAGGAGCAATGGAATAGAAAGGGACACCCAGAAATGAACCCACAGACCTACAGCCACCTAATCTTCGATAAGGGAGTTAAAAAAATAGAATGGAAGAAAGACAGACTTTTCAGTAAATGGAGCTGGCAAAATTGGTTAAACACCTGTAGAAAATTAAAGCTAAATCTTTATATATCACCCTGCACCAGAATCAACTCCAAATGGATCGAAGACCTCAAAATAAAAGAAAACACCCTGGGAACATTACAGGAATGAATAGGAGAAACCCTAGGTCTCCTTAGCACAGGCAGAAATTTTCTTAATAGAGACCTAGAAACACAACAAATCAAATAAAGGTTGGAGAAACGGGATTGCATGAAACTGCAGAGCTTCTGCATGGCAAAGGACATAGCTAGCAAGATCAATAGAAAGAAGCCCACAGATTGGGAGAAGATCTTTACTAGCCATACAACAGACAAGGGTCTCATATCTTAAATATACTTGGAACTCAAAAAATTAAATCCGCCAACAACAAATCTTCAAAGAAACAACTGCCCGATTAATAAGTGGGCTAAAGACTTAAAGAGAGACTTCTTTGAAGAGGAAATAAGAACAGCCAATGGACACATGAAGAATCATCCAACTTCTCTAGCCATAAAAGAAATGCAAATCAAGACAACATTGAGATTCCACTTCACCCCAGTTAGAATTGCTATAGTCAAGAAATTTAGTAATAACAGATGCTGGAGGGGATGTGGACAGAAGGGAACCCTACTGCATTGTTGGTGGGAGTGCAAACTTGTTCAGCCACTTTAGAAAGCAGTATGGAGGTTCCTCAAAAGATTCCACATAGAACTCCCCTATGACTCAGCAATCCCACTTTTGGGCATTTACCCAAATGATCACAAACAAGGGTATACTAAAGCTACCAGCACAACTTTGTTTATTACAGCATTATTCACCACAGCTAAGATATGGAACCAACCCAGATGCACCTCAGTAGATGAATGGATCAAGAAAATGTGATATATATTATATAATATATATATATATATATGAATTCTATGCCTCCATCAGAAAGAATGACACCACCCCATTTGTTAGGAAATGGAAAGACTTGAAAAAAATTATATTAAGTGAGGTAAGCCAGATCCAAAGAAACATAAGTCCCATGGTTTCCCTTATTGCAATAAATAGTATATGTATACTAGTGTATGTATATGTATACTAATAATATATAATATATTAGGACAAGCAGAAAACCTCAAAAGCTATGTACATGTGACCATATAAGATGATGCTAAGTGAAATGAACCCCAAGGAAAGGTCACAAGTGGTTTTATCCTTCTTGCTGTTGTTTGTAATGTATTTATAATGTACCATGGGATTTTTTTGTTTCTTTGTATGTTCTTCCCCCCCCCCCCCCGCCCCCGTGGTATAACCCCTGTCGTCACTGTATTTGATTCCCATGTCCTGCATCTTGTATATACATTTTTCTAATTTGGAGAGGGGAAGGGAAATAACAAAATGCTGAAACAAGGATACAGGTTGACCCATTGTAACAATGAGATGTACAAGACACTATGTTGAAAATGAACTTTACAACTTAAAGGGGGGAGGGAGGATTTGGGGAGGTGGAGAGGGCAGGGATGGTAGGGGAAAAACAAAGTAGGAGGTAACAATGCTTGATAGGAAATGGACTCATTACCTTACTCATGTAACGGTAACTCCTCTGCACAGTATCTTTACAATAAAATAATATATATCGAAAAAAAATCACAACTCAAAATCTGAAAAGGTCACAGTCCCAAACTTTTTGGCTAAGTGCTATCAGTGGATATTCTCCAAGGTAGGTCCCAAATTTTTGGCACCTCAGATGAAGAAGTGAACGAAAACACATGCACAAAATGAAATGACAAAGCAAGGCGTTTAATAGAGAAAGAGAAGGTACACCGTTAAGGGAAATGGTGGGTTCAAGCGACTGAGGCTTTCTAGGGCTATGCAGAATTTGGGAAGAGTCAGAGTGGTGATGGAGGGCTGATCTTAGGGAAACTAAGGAAAGTTCTGGAAGTGATCTGCAAGGGTAAAGGTTTTAGGTATCTATATGAAATGCAATCCATATACATGAAGCCTTAAGTAGGAGTTTGTTGTGCCAAAAAGAGGATAAGAACTCATAACATTTCCTACCACGCAGGTGGCTTGGTTTGGCTAGAAGTAGCCCACATTTTTTTCCACCCTTAGAGAATAGTCTCAACTACTAACTGATCAACAATTATACACAAGAGGGAATGTCTGGGGGGGGGGGGGGTACTAAGGAGGAGAAAGGACTCATGGTGTTTCCCAGGGTGAGACTAGGAGAGGGAGTTGGTTTCAACATTCTTCCCCGTAGCTAACCCACCTCTAAGAAACACTCAACTCATAGTTAAAACAAAAATGGTCTCTATTAAGAAAATTTTGGCCTGTGCTAAGGAGGCCTAGTGTTTTCTCCTATTCCTTCCTGTAATGTTTTCAGAGTGTCTGCTTTGACTCTGAGGTCTTTGATCCATTTGGAGCTGATTCTGGTGCAGGGTGATATATAAGGATCTAGCTTTAGTTTTCTACAGGTGAATAATCAATTTTGCCAGCACCATTTACTGAAGAGGCTGTCTTTCTTCCATTCTATTTTTTTAGCTCCCTTATCGAAGATTAGATGGCTATAGGTCTGTGGGTTCATTGCTGGGTTTTCAGTTCTATTCCATTGGTCCTCAGATCTGTTCTTGTACCAGTACCAAACTGTTTTGATTACTATGGCTCTGTAGTAGGGTTTAAAATTTGGAATTGATATTCCTCTAGCCCTGTTCTTTCTATTAAGGATCTTTTTAAATATGCTTTTTAATTGTAAACATACTGTACAGAGGGCTTACAGTTACATGAGCAAGGTAATGAGTACATTTCCTATTGCGCATTTTTGCATCCTCCTTTGTTTTTCCCCTACCATCCCTTCCATCCCACCTCCACAACTACACTCCCCCCGCGCCGTCTAAATTGTAGTTTTTCAACATAGTGTCTTGTACATCTCATTGTTACAATGGGTCGACCTGTATCCCTATTTAAGTGTTTTGTTTTTCCCTTTCCCTCTCCAAATTAGAGAAGTGTATATACAAGATTCAGGGCACCAACATCAAATACAGTAAGAACAGAGGTTATACCATAGTGGAGGAAGGATCATTTTTGCTATTCGGGGTCTTTTATTGTACCATATGAATTTTTGGATTGCCTTTTCTATTTCATTGAAGAATGAGGCTGGAATATTGATAGGTATCATGTTGGATATGAAAATGTGGTATATATATATATATTACAATATATAATATATTATATATAATATATATTATATATATAATATATATATACAATGGAATTCTATGCCTCCATCAGAAAGAATGACATCGCCCCATTTGTTAGGAAATGGAAAGACTTGGGAAAAAATTATATTAAGTGAAATAAGCCAGGCCAAAGAAACATAGGTCCCATGGTTTCCCTTATTTCCAATAACTAGCACATGTGTAGGACAAGCAGAAAAGGCCAAAAGCCATGTACATATGACCAGATAAGATGATGTTAAGCGAAATAAGCTCCAAGATAAGGATACAAATATCTTTTTTCCTCTTGCTATTGTTTCTAACATATTTTTAATGTACCATGTGAATTTTTTGTTGCTTTGTATGTTCCTTCCCCAGGGTATAGCCCTTATTTTCACTGTATTTGATGTCGGTGCCCTGCATCTTGTATATACACTTCTCTAATTCGGGGCGGGGCAGGGCCGGTTGCGGGGGCGGGGGGGACAAAACTCTTAAATAAGAATACAGGTTGACCCATTGTAACAATGAGATGTACAAAACACTGTTGAAAAATGAACTGTACAACTTCGAGGGGCAGGGGAGTAGTTGTGGAGATGGGAGGGAAGGGATGGTAGGAGGAAAACAAAGGAGGCAAAAATGCTCAGTGGGAAATGTACTCATTACCTTACTCGTGTAACTGTAACCCCTCTGTGCAGCATTTTTTACAATAAAAAGTGTACAAAAAATGGGTTGGGGCTGTGGCTTAGATGGTAGAATGCCAGCCAATGATTGTAAGCAAGCATCAGATACCAAGTTCAAGTTTCAGTCTCAAAACAGGGGAAGTGAAAGGAGGGGAGGGGAAGGGAGAGGAAAGGAGAAATGAGGGGAGAGGAGGGGAGGGGAAGGGGTGAGGAGAAAGGAAAGGAACAGAAAAGAAAGGAAGGAAGGAAGGAAGGAAGGAAGGAAGGAAGGAAGGAAGGAAGGAAGGAGGGAAGGAAGGAGGGAAGGAGGGAAGGAAGGAGGGAAGGAGGGAAGGAAGGAGGGAAGGAAGGAAGGAAGGAAAGAAGGAAGGAAGGGAGGGAGGGAGGGAGGAAGGAAGAAAGGGAGAGAGGGAGGGAGAGAAAGAGAGAGAAAAAAATGGAAAGTTACTCATCTTCTTTATGGGCCCAGGGCTTAACAGCCCCTTAGAAGATACTTAAGATGTACTCACTGAACTCATAGATGACACATTTAATAACAGCAACAAAACACACATCTGTGCGTGCACGCGCATGCGTGCATGCAAGCACATACACACATGCCCATACACATGCATGTGCACCCACACCTTGGAGCAAGAAAGCTTTAGAAAACTCTAGTTTAAATGGGTGACTTCCCAGCTACCCTCTTCTTCTTGGCTTTTATTGAAGCCTCTGGCTCACTTACCACAACCCCTGTTCCCCCGCTTTTCTGCCTCTCCACTAACTGAACTGTCTGCATCTCCCATTTGACCACAAAACCCATGAACAGCCTTTTGACCCTAGCATCTGCCTTGCGGGTTATTACTCATTAAGAAAGGAGTGAACGGCCACATCAGTGAGTGAACGCATCCACTCTCCTATCTCCACCCTTCTATCTTAGGAACTGAACTCCTGCTCTGTTGCTTCTTACGCAGGCATTCTGCACCTTAAGCTGAGCTACTGCCCCCTTTCTGTGTTGGCTATTTCTGGGATAGAGTGCCACTGTCTGCATGTGCCAGCCTGGACAGTGATCCTCCTATTTGAGCTTCCCTTTCATGGAGATAACAGTCATACGACTGTGACCAGTAGACTTCCCTCCCTCCTAACTTGGAATGCCAAGTACATGCCATTGTTCCCATGCCTTGGTTCAGATGGATTCTCTTGAACTGGTATGCCTGGACTGGCTTCCCACTACCCGCTCCAGATCTCCTCCTCCCAAGTTGCTAAGATTATAGACTTCACGCACTTCTCCTGCCTTTCTACATGTGTTCTAAATGAACCACACCGGGCTCAAAAGCATTCGCTGCCGACTCAGATCGAGGTTGGTTTGTTTTCACGGAATTGCCTCCCTGCGGGAGGTTCATATGACAGTACCCTGTGTCTGGACACCAGGGTGGAGAGACTGACTGTTTTTTTTTTTCCTTCAGGAATAAGCCCTGTGTGACAGAGTGATCTCCTGCACGCTTTCTCCCAAGAGCCTTGCCTCCCGGAGGTCTGGTTAGATTTGACTTTAAAGATATAAAGAAACATGACACTTATTTATGTCCGTGAATCCTAAGGTAATAACCCTTTACAGTTTTCGTTTCCTTCCTTAACATCACGCACTGGGATCAGACCACGGCCTCCCATTAAGACTGTGTACATAATCTCTTTACCCTAAATCAGAGGATTTCAGATAGGAGGACAAGTTGATGGCTGATCAATACCACACCCTGTCTCCTTACTCAGGAAAAGACACTGAAGCCCAGAGCTCTACAGTGACTTTGGGGAAGCCAAGAGAAACAGCACCAGGCTCTGCCTCTCCTCACACCCCATACCCCTTTCCTCTTCCCACACAATGCCTTCAAGCTGCCTGTCATTCAGGGACCCACCTCTCATCTCTAGCAGCCATTTTAGAGCCTCTCTCCTATGTTATGAACAGTGTTCTGCTTGTTTAAGAATATAGGAAATAGTACATTAGGAAAAAAAAAACATTAGATTGGCAGTGAGCTGTGCAAAGTGAAAATATTACATTTCCTATAAATCTGTTTCCACTCAATCCTAACCCGGACAAATGGGTTGTTTGCATTTCTTGGCCATTCCTGCCACCTTGTGGAGATGTCAGGTACTGCACATACACAGAACAACCAGCTGTAATGAAAGATTTTCCACTGCTGGGTTTTGATCTGTGTTCTTTCCAGACTGGAGTAGTATTGTCTCTGGGTTGTAAGGGGATTGCAGAGGAGAGAGAAGAGGACCCTGCCAAAACCCATCATTTATTTCCACCAGAAAATGTGGAAGAAGAGGAGACTCTTTAGAAAAGGTAACAGAGAACCATCTAAAAACATACTCATTATAAAGCACTGCTACTTAGAATCTGCGTTGAAATGAGTCTGTGTCTCTGCCAGTCTCCGAGCTCCATGGCTGAAGAACCTTTCCAGACCCTGTGACTTACACACACACACACACACACACACACACACACACTGCGTTTTCCATGAGCAAGTGCTAGGGCTTGAACTTCGGCTTCATTCTTACTTTTATTGCTCAGGGCTGGTGCTCCACCACTTGAGACACACCTCCACTTTGGTCTTTGTGCTGGTTAAATTAGAGGTAAGAGTCTCAAGGATTTGTCTTCCTAGGCTGGCTTGAAATGGTAATCCTCAAATCTCAGGCTCCTGAGTAGTTAAGATTATAGGTGTAATGGGGCTGGAGGCCTGGCTCAGTTGGTAGAGTGCTAGCCAATGAACTAAAAGGACACGTACTAAGTTCAAGTCCTAGTCTCTGACCTAAGAAAACATTACCACTGTGAACCACCAGCACTGGGCTCCATTAGCCGGATTTTCTTTGTACAACCAGCTTTCCTGATTCTTAGGGGGATTAACAGAGTAAATTGTCGTTTAAAAGACCCTCTGAGAATCTCTGAGGGAACAGTGATGTCCACAGGCCCATTGGCCTGCTATTTTCAGTGGCTGAAGAACCTTCTAGAAGTCCAGGAAATGTAATCTGTGGCTGTGGAAATACAGAACATGAAAACATACCCTACATGAGTATCTAAACCCTCTTCATAAGGCTGTGAACTAATAATTGAGAAATATGAACAGTAAATCAGAGTTCGAACATTTGTAAATAGATTTAAAAGTCTCCAAACTGTACAAACTAATCTACCTTTATTTTTTCAAACATACACCATTGTTACATGAGTCACGAATGGCCATTTGTTCACATAAATAATTACGGTCATCATTAGAATGCCTTCTTCAGAAAGCATTATATAAGAAGAAAAGTAAGATCATCTGTTGATCAAAATACCATGTGCAAAAGTGGGAATGTTTCAAAGCTGGCCCAGCTTTGCCAGCCAAGATCCGTGATGCAGCCAGCACGAATGAATAAATAAATGATAGAAACATCTCTGTTCCCATGCATGCTGAAGCGGGATGGTGCAGACTTCCAACATGCTACTCAGAAATAGTGCCTGATAAGTGAAGTAAACCAAGCCCAAAGAAACATAGGTCCCATGGTTTCCCTTATTTGCAATATCTAGTATATATATGAGTCAAGCAGAAAAGGTCAGATAAGGTGATGTTAGGAAAATGAACCCTTAGATATGTATTTAAATGTTTTTTTCTTTCATGCATTTGTTTCTAACTCATTTATAAGATTATTTCTTTGTTGCTTTGTATGTCCCTCCCCCACAGTATAACCCCTGCTTTCACTGTATTTGATGTCGGTATAATTTGTGGGGGGGAAGGGGAAAAACAAGTCGTTTAAGGATACAGGTGGACCCGTTGCAACAATGAGAAGTACAAGTTGTCATGTTGAAAACGAACTTTACAACTTTGGTGGGGGGGAGGAGGGTTGGGGTGGGGGGGAGGCTGGGAAGGGATGTGAAGGGTAAACAAAGGAGGAGGCTGCAATGCTTGATAAGAAATGTACTCATTATCTTGCCCATGTAATTGTAACCCCTCTGTACAGTATGTTCACAATAAAAAAAAAGAAATAGTGCCTGAGTGAAAACTTATGGATCATTCATTTCTAGAACTTGCCATTGAATACTGATACCGCCCCCCCTCCAACTGAAACTGAAGAATGCCAAAGCAAGATGGACAGGATTCCTTCCCTTCCCTGTGGTGACAAGAAAGCAATGGGGTGATTGTAACTTGTGATGAGCCTGTAAGAAATAAGCAAGAGGGAGAGCCAGCTCAGAGTACTGAAAGGTGAGGTGTTGGGCTAGATCCCCTTGCCTCCTCTTCCCTCTACTAAGCATCCACACACCACCACACCAGACAGAGGCAATGAAAAGTGGTGGCACCCGACATCTAGGCTGTCAGCCAGGCCTGAGCAGCATGGACAAGGAGCAGAAGAAAGAAGGTAACCTTAGGGAGATTAAGACAGTTAGCAGATAGACAAGGCAGACTCCGGAGGCAGAAGAGAGAATGGAGAATTTCAAGACGAGGAGAGGAATGAGTAGATATAGAAGAAGAAATCGAAGTAAATATGGAAGAAGGAAAACACTACTTCCATCTAGCTGTGCCTTCTTCTACCAAGTTAGCTCTTGCTACCAATTGGCTGGTGTTAATATCCAGGATAGGAGATGATAGAGGGGATTGGAGCGTTGGAAGGAGTTCCATGCCCAGATAGGTCAGGCAAGCAGCCCACCAGCTCTGGAACTGTGATCTGGCCTTGATCTTCTACAATAGTTAGTTTCCAAATAAGCCATCATGGACAACATCCAGCAGCTCTTTTTCCTTGGGACCCTGGAGAACATTGCTCACTTGTCACAAGGACATATCTTTAATACGATGCCAGATATAGACCAATGAGGTTGAGCTTCAAGGTTGACAATGAGGATGGACAAGCAATGTTTGGGAAGCAGTATACAAGAAGCATCCTTCCCCCTTTAGCTTGCAACACCCCATCAAGTCTCAGTATTTAAAGAACAAGTAGATGGTAAAAGAAAATCTTACAGAGAAGCCACAGTCTGAGGCATAACTAAATGGGTGAATAGTTTGTCCAGGGAAATGCTGAGGAGAGAAAACGGTAATCCTGAGTAACTGTGATCTGACATTGAGCTTAACCTTAAGAAGAACCAATGCCATCTGCCATAGCTAAGGTTTCACAGGGAGAAAACTTAGATTCTACCTGGCACTGGTGGCTCACGCCTGTAATCCTAGCTACTCAGAAGGCTGAGATCTGAGGATCACAGTTCAAAGCCAGCCCAGGCAGGAAAGTCCATGAGACTTTTATCTCCAATTAACCCCCAGAAAACTGGAAATGGTGCTGTGGCTCAAAGTAGTAGAGTGCTAGCCTTAAGCAAAAGGGTTCGGGGACAGTACCCAGGCCTTGAGCTCAAGCCCCATGACTAAAGGGGGGATAGAGGAGGAGATAGATTCTTAGACCATAGAGTTGAAGGCAAGAACTCTAGATCTGAACCAAAGGAAAGAAGCTACAGAAGTATTCTGTTTAAACAGAATGTGCGCGTCACTGCGCACCTTGGGTTGCCAGTGGCTGTGTTGACATTAGAGGAATTTTACCTTAAATAGTTATTTCACTCAGTTTCTTCTCTAAAAATTGAGCCATAGAGGCTGGGCACCAGTAGATCACCCCTGGAATCGTACCTCCTCGGGTTGTTGAGATGTGAGGATAGCAGCTCAGAGCCACCTTGGGAACATACAACCATGAGACACGTATCTCCACCTAACCAGTGAAAAGCTGCACCTGGAGGTCTGGCTCAATTGGTAGGGAACCATCTATGAGTGAGAAACCAAAGTAAGAATGAGAGGCCCTGAATTGAAGCCCCAGTACTGGCACACACACACACACACACACACACACACACACACACACACACACACTCTCTGGAGCCACAGATAACACTTAGTAAAATCACAGACCATGGAGATCATGGGATGGAGGTAGTACAGGTATGCAGGTTTCTTGGATGATGTAGCAGCTGCTTTGAGAAATGCTGAACTTTCTAAGACCAAATGCCCCCCTAGCTGTGTCTCCAGCTCTGGGAAGCCTGCAGCTGCGTCCTCCGGCTTCCAAATCTCTTCGCTGGTTCTCCACAAAGGATAGCATGAGAGCCTTTCTAGCTCTTTGAGCTCATGTCCCACGTACCTGTCAGTGTCTTCACCCCTCACTGAACACTTCCTGAAAGAAAGAAGGCTTTCAAGTTCACCTGAACACACACACACACACACACACACACACACACACACACACACACACCAGCAATTTTCCAGGGAATGGCCTAATTGTCAGTTCAGCATCCTAAACCTGCCTTTCTACCCCTCACCTCCTCCCCCCCACCCTTCACTCCTACCCCTGCCCCGCCCAACCATAGCCTATCTGCTCTACCTTGTCCTGAATCTACTTAGCAACTGAGCTGCTCCCACCCATCATCCAGGACTCTTTTTCTATTTCTTCCTTCTTAGGAAGGGGGCACCTGGTTCAATGTCTGGGTCATTTGTGTAAGTTTCCATATAGTAGGAACTATCACAGAGAGCTCCCTAACTTTCCATGAACTCTACACTACATCTTAGTTATCTATAACTGAATAACGTGTAAGTATATAATACATACAGATAATAATTAACTACATATCTCCTCACCAAAACAAGAGTTCCTGGAAGGGAAAGGGGCAGGGGGAAAAAAGATGTGTTTTCTCCGTCTTTCTGGGTCTGCAGGTAAGTTCTTAGATAAATGCTGAGTCAACAAATGCAGTTGTCACGGGTTTGCTGTGTAAAAGGATGCCCATTAAACAATTTTAAACATTTTTAAAAGGTAACAAGGCACTAGTTTTCTTTAACAAGGATAAAAAAAAAATCAGTAGACTTGGAGTTCTCTCTAAACAGATCCCAAATTCCAAATCCAGAAGCAAAAGTTCAACTAATGTGAACTAATGAAAAAGTATTTTTAAAAATCTGTTTATAATCAGAAAAGAAGAAGATCATCATCATCATCACAAATAAAGGCAAACACTGAACTGGACAAAAAGCCGAGCAATGTAAGTGAGCCAGATGGCTCATTCCCTGCATTCACAGAGCATTCATACAAATCAATAGAAGAAAGTGAACAGGCAAACGAATAATGAGAGGAGGGTAGCCGCTTGTAGAAAAGGAGAAATCCAGTGCCAATAATCATATTACAGTGATCTAGCTCACTCACAGATCGAGGGATGAAACCACAACCACATATAATTGTGTTTTTCAATTCAGATTGGAACTTTTAGATGTCACTAATACCTTATGCTGATCGGGGCATGTGAATAAAGACACAATCTTACACAGATCTGATAGGGTACAAAGAAGTTGGTGCAATTCTTGGGAAATTCGGGCACGTCAAGCAGAGAGATTACAATGCATGAATACAGAATCCTGCTGCTAAAAATACTGATTATGGAGACATCATTTTAAATGCCACCTACTATATTAAAAACACAGTATTCTTTTGTGCAAGGATTTTTTTTTTGGAAGAACCACAAGAGACTAAATTTATTGGTTACTTTCTCCTTTTTCTGTAGTTGGTATTATAGAAATTCATGGGTTTCATGAAATCATAGGCATGTCTATGCAAAAAAATTGTGAACCCTGATGCACACAATGGACAAAAAAATGTATTCTGTGTTGACTTAAAAATATCCCTATAGGGCTGGGAATGTGGCTTCATGATAGAGTACTTGCCTAGTATACATGAAGTCCTGGGTTCAATTCTTCAGTAGCACATAAGCAGAAAAAGCCAGAAGTGGAGCTGTGGCTCAAGTGGTAGAGTGTTAGTCTTGAGCCAAAGAAGCTCAGGGACGGTGCTCAGGCCCTGAGTTCAAGCTCCAGGACTGCAAAAAAAAAAAAAAAAAAAAAAAAAAGCCTGATAAATGAAACAGTGGCACTTTAATTCCCCTAAAGATGAAAAACATACTCAAAATTCTGAGAAACAAGCTCCTCATGAATTACATACAACCTCAGACACATGATGAAACTGTGGCCCACTCCACTCATTAGCCCCACCCCTTGCTTCCGGCCATCCCCTACATTTAAGTGATCTCCCTCCCTCTCCCTAGCATCTATTTGAAATTCTACCATGCTGTGCACTGAGCAACTCCTGTGTTCATGAACATCTTCAGCCCTTCACAGTTTTGGATAAGGAGTTCCACACAGGATGCAGCATACGCTACTATACTCATTTAATTCTGCCTACACCAGTAGTTACATCACTGACAGTGATTGACATCCTTGCTCATGACATCACAACCATCTCCAAATATCCAGCACAGCCCTCCACACAGCAGATGACAAGTGGAAATCACTCCTACACAAATGGAGACAAGGAAGAAAAGCAGCCATTGGTTTGATGGCAGAAATGAATCGGATGGGTAAAATACCTGGTGGTGATCTGTTAAACCATCCCTCCTGAGGGAGCTTGGGAACCCTGATTATAAAATCAGCCAAGTTCCTTGTCATGGCTGTTTGCAGATTACCAACACAACCCCAGAATGCATGAGCTAAGCAGAGATGCCCATAACAAAATTAATCTAGCACAGTGATTTGGACCCCACATTTCCTCAGTTTGTTGAATGTAGTTGATACATGTAGAAGGTAGTATAGAAATAAAACCAGAAACAATGAACATAGTTTGGGTTTGTTTGTTTTTTCCCAGTCTTGAGGCTTGAACTCTGGGGCCTGGGCATTGTCCCTAAGCTTCTTTTGCTCAAGGCTGGCATTCTACCATTTGAACCACAGCACCACTTTTGGCTTTTTCTGAGTACATTATTGGAGATAAGAGTCTCATGGACTCTGGCTAGCTTTGAACGGTGATCATCAGATCTCAGCCTTTTGAGTAGCTAGGATTACAGGCATGAGCCACCAGCACCCAATGAGCACAGTTTTGAAGAGTTTATCTAGTAAATGGAAAGGAAAGACCATAGAGAAGAATGAGCAGCGGAAATTGGCCAGCTTGGGCTCATGGTCCATTTGTGTGAAACAGGCCAGATCCCCTCCTGGGTGATGGCTTGAGAATGATGGCTTTGGCCTGAGACATGGCAGGACCCAAGGCCCTCTCCTGCAGTGGTGGCTTGTAGGAGGGCTGGCCCAGCTTATGGCAAGAACCCAGCCCCTCCCCTGGCTGGTAGACACTAGTGGGGAAGGCAAATTGGCCAAACTGGTTCACTGATGTTCTCCTCCATAGTTTATCTTCTCTCTGTCCAAGATCCTATATTTATCAGGACACAACTATTAAAAAATAAAAGTTGTCAGGCAACGGTGACTCACGCCTATCATCCTAGCTACTCAGGAGGCTGAGATCTGAGGGTCACAATTCAAAGCCAGCCCAGGCAGGAAAGTCCATGAGACTCTGATCTCCAATAAACCACTAGAAAACCAGAAGTGGTGCTGTGGCGCAAGCAGTAGAACACTTGCCTTGAGCTGAAGAGCACAGGGACAGCGCCCAAGCCCAGAGTTCAAGCTTCATGACTCACAAAAAAAAAAAAAAAACACTCAAGTTTAACTAAACGACTGTCTTCAAGTCCTTATGAATTATAAAACTCTAAATTTTCAGGCTTTACTGTTAATAATGTGTTTTTTGTCACAGGGATTTGAGTCATGAGCTTAGAAGGAAATGGAATTCAGAAAACGTATCAGTATAAGCATAAGAATATAAAAATATACACAAGTTAGAAAACAAATGTAAAAATTACTCACTAATAATAAAGAACAAAAACAAAATCCAGAAATGGAGTTAAGAAATGTCCAATAGTTACATGAAGAAAACAATTTAAATACTGCTTAAAAAAAAAAAACAAAACAGAAAAAAAACCTAACAATAGCACTGCTTACCTGTTACTGGATGAGAAGAGTTAATCATTTTAAAACTTACCGTAGACTTAAAAACTTACTTATGAACTTATTCCAGACTTGCCACAGAATCAATAGAAATATCACTGTAATAGTTCTCAGCTCTTTTCTTTCTGTAGACTTTCTAACTTAAACAATCACATTATTTTTAATATTAATATTTCTTTTCTTTAAAGGTGATGCACAGAGGGGTTACAGTTACATAAGTAAGATAATGCATACATTTCTTTTTGAACAGTGTTCTCCCCTTCATTTTCTTCCATCCCCCCCCCCCACCCCTAGTCCACTCCCCTACCCAAGTTGTAAGGTTCCTTTCCAACATAATCTAGCAAATATCACTATTACATCAGTTCACCCTTTGTCCCACCATTTCTGTGATTCTCCTTCCCTTCCCCAAATCAGATAAATTTGTATATAAGACAAAGGGTAGCCAGGTGCCAGTGGCTCACTCCTATAATCCTAGTTCCTCGGGAGGCTGAGATATGAGGGTCACAGTTCAAAGCCAGCCTGGGCAGAAAAGTCCGTGAGACTCTTATCTACAATAAGCCACCAGAAAACAGGAAGTGGCACTGTGGCTCAAGCAGTAGAGCACTCACATTAAGCTGAAGAGCACAGGGACAGCACCCAAGCCCAAAGTTCAAGCCCCACAACTGACCAAAAAAAAAAGACTAAAGGTACATAAATAAAACACAGTGACCACATGGAATAAACCAAATTGGGGGCAGGGGGAGAAGGAAAAAAATTTGTAAACAATACACTAGAAAACCTCTTAGTTCCATGTCTTGGAGTTCACTTCGATAAGCATCATTTTATATGGTCATATGCACATAACTATTGATCCATTGTTATCCTCTGCTAGGACTATCCTAGACATACACTAATTATTACATATGAGGGAAACCAGGCCACCTATGTTTCCTTAGGTCTGGCTTACTTCACTTAATATTATTTTTTCCAAGTCTTTCCATTTCCTTAAGAATGGGATGATACTGTTCTTTCTAATGGAAGCATAGAATTCCACTGTGTATATATACCACACTTTCTTGATCTACTCATCCACAGAGGGGCATCTCAGTTGATTCCATATTTTAGCTATGGTAAATAATACTGCAATGAACATGGTTGTGCTGGTAGCTTTCAAGTCCATTAGCCCCACCTCCTCACCAGAGTACAACCCCTTCCCACTTCTAAAACTGTTCTGGGCTTTCTATTCATAGTTACACGACTGAGAAAAACTGAGAGAGAAAAATCAAAACTTTAGTATGGATTAATGTATAACAAAATGTATTGATTTGCTAAGTTCTGCTTTTTAATTCATTCCCTTCTAATCCTCCTAGGTTTGAGGTGATATGGTAGAAACAAGCTAATGTAAGAGATGACCCAACAGATGCTCTTTCTGGGCTTTTATGAAATAGTTAAAAGCTCCTCCCTCTCCCCCCCTACTTTGTACCTGCACCCTTTGATCTGAGCAATTTCTACCCTGATGCAGTCGCCGTGGGCTCAAGGAATAGGTAGATTCGGTGCTTATCATGGAGTTGAACGGAGCTGACCCTCAGAGGGGTGATGCTGTCACATCATCTTAAATCTAAGATGAAACTTTCTTCATATCTTACAGATAGGCCAGGGGCTAAACTTTGTTGTTTGATTGGTGTCAGCATGCAGAAGATAAGGTAACTGGGCTGGGCAGTGGGGAAAGGAAGGACACAGAAGAAAACTGTGACTTCCTGTAATTTCCTCAGGGTTGCTTTAGCCTTAGAAAGTAGGAACCACTAAGCACTTGCAAATGAAATGCACTTCTTTTTATTTTTCTGAGCATTTCTTTTTATGTCCAAGTCTGCAGGGCCAGAGAAAGGAAGAGGTGAAAAAGGCAACTTACTGGGTCTTGAAAGGAAGCAGACCTGTGAACTCTCTCAAACCCTCTGGGCCTGAATACCAGCCTTTGTCTCCTAATGACCATTGCTCAGCTCCTGGAGAGTCCTGTAATGACACACTTGATTAAGACCTCATTAAAAGTTCATTGACATTCATCAGGACCTCAGCCATCATTGCTTCTGAGATGGAGGGAGGAGGATGAGACCAGCCCAAAAGAGAAGCATTTAACCCTGAGTCTGAATGCCCATTTTGAGTTCACAGTTTCATAAGCTGGGATAAAGTGTGTGTGTGTGTGTGTGTGTGTGTGTGTGTGTGTGTGTGTGTACGTGTGCACCAGTCCTGGGGCTTAAATTGAAGAACTTGGGTGCTGTCCCTCACTGAAGGATGGTGCTCTACCACTTGAGCCACTCTTCCACTTCTGGCTTTTTGTTGATTAATTGACTCTAAGAGTCTTACAGACTTTCCTGCCCTGTTAAGCTTCAACTCATGATCCTCAGGTCTGCAACCTTTCTTTACCTCTCAAGAGCTCCAATTTAATGGGGCTTGGAAAGATTTACTCATTCCTGCATCTTCCTGTTCACCTTCCACCCTTTGCTGCTTTCCTGTGGTTGTCCCCATATCTTTAAAAACAGCCAAAGATATTTACTTCTTGCATCTCAGTTCTGTGAAGCAAGGGTCTGAGTTCAGCTAGGCCTCTGAAAATACAGTCAGACCCAAGGGGGAAGCAAGCCCCTCCGGCTGTGGCAGCCCCGCCAGGCTCACTGGAGACAATGTGAAAAGCTTAGAGTCTGTCTACACTGTTGGTCAGGCACAGCCATGGCCATTTGCAGTGTGCCTGGTCCGGACTCAAGCCCCTGCTGTCTTCCAGACCCAGAACTAAACCTCACACTATCCTAACCTGTCCCCTAGAACAATGGTTCTTCGGATCTTTCACATCCTCCATTGATGGGGCTGCATTGGGGCAGGCTGGGCTGACTGCTGTCCTCCAGGGAGCCAGTACCACTAAACCGCCCCCCCCCACACACACACATGTATAAGACCACTGATTCATCCTGTGTTTTGACCTTCTTTGTGGTTCTCCAAAGTCCTATCCTAAGAAACCAGAACATGGCTCTTTCTGTGTTGGCACCCTCCTTCAAGTTCCTCTGAAGTTTCTGTAAGAACCCTTGCTCTTATAGTTTAGATCTGGAATGTTCTCCAAGATCTTTGTCTCAGAGACTTCCTCCCCAGCTTAGCACTACAGGAGGTGGTGAAACCTTTAAGGGGTGTGGCCTAGTACATAGGGATTGGGGGAGACCAGGTACATGTGCATGCACTCTCTCTCCCTCCCTCTCTCTGTCTCTCTCTGTCTCTGTCTCTCTCTCTCTCTCTCTCTTTCTCTGTCTCCCCACCTCTCTCTTTTCCTGGCTAGAAGTGGGTGAGAAGTTTTGCCCCTCAAGGTCTCCTTTAGCTTCTCCTGCCTTCCTGTCTCTTGAGTCTTTCCCTCTTAAGTTATTCTCTCCCAAGATGGGTCCATGGAAACTGGAATTCCCCTCCCTTACAGCCATCCATCATAAAAACCCTCCTTTCCAAAGGGGAGGGCTCTGCACTGGTCTTCCTTCCCATCTCATGAGGACAGAATGCTACACAGAGAGGCCAGGAAAAAAGCTAGACAGAGAGGCCTAGACAGACACATACTCTCTTTTTGTCCAGTCCCATTTCTGGATGGTTGTCTATTGTCCATCGAACCTACGTATAAAGGGAAAAGCTCACCTTAAGTGTTTGAGCATGCAAGCTGAAAGCTTTGTGTCACATCAGAATGACCACATTGATTTGTTATGCTTTTCCCTTGTGAGACCATCTTATCCTCGATGGGTGTTGGCCATGTTCCTTTAGCAGGGGCAGGAAAAGGATTCTGCCCCTTTTGCATGTGCACCAGGTGGCTGCCATGGTGGTACATGCCTGAGATACAGGACAAAGAGAGCTGAGTCAGAACATACATAGTGAAACATTGCCTCAAAAATAAAAAGTAAACAATGTGGCCATATGCCAATGGTTTATGCCTTTAAGCCTAGCTATTGGGGAGGCTGAGATCTTAGGTTCATGGTTCAAAGCCAGGCTGAGCAGGATAGTCCATAGACTCTTATCCCCAATTAATAACTTAAAAAAGCCAGAAATGGAACTGTAGCTCAAACGATAGAATGCTAGACTTGAGCTCAAAAGCTCAGGGTTAGAGCCTAGGTCCCAAGTTCAAGCCCAGGGCCAGCACAGGAAAAAAATATGCAATGTGATATTTTGGCACTCATATTGCAGATTAGTTACCACTTAGAATATCTATCTTTTTGTTTGTTTATTTGTTTGTTTTTGCCACTACTGAGAGTTGAGCTCAGAACCTAGGTATAATCTCAGCTTTTTTGCCCAAGGCCAGCACTCTACCACTTGAGCCGCAGTTCCATTTGTAGCTTTTTGTTGGTTAACTGGAGCTGAATCTCAAATATTTTTCTGCCCAGGCTGACTTCGAATGTGGATCCTCAAGCCTCAGCCTCCTGAGTAGTTAGGATTACAGGTGTGAGCCACTGGCACCTGCCTTGATTGCTTTTTATTTGTGGGTGAGAACTGGCACCTGCCTGGATTGTTTGTTGTTTTTTTTTTTGGTCCGGTTGTGGGCCTGAACTCTGGGCCTGGGCGCTGTCCCTCAGCAATTCAGCTCAAGGCTAGTGCCCTACCACTTGAGCCACAGCACCACTTCTGGCTTTTTTCTTTTTGCTTATGTGGTGCTGAGGAATCAAACTCAGGGCCTCAGGCATGCAAAGCAAGCGCTCTACCATTGAGCCAACTTCCCAGCCCCCGCATGGATTGCTTTTTATTGCGGATGAGAACACTTACAATTTTCTTAGTAAGTTTCCAGGATATAATACAGAATACATGACTGGCTGTAGTCACTAGGCTGATCATCAGAACTTGAGAATGATTCATCTTACAATTGAACACCTGTACCTCTTATTCATCACAGATTCTTACGTCATCTCAGGTTCTTCTCATGATCTGTTAACTCATACACAATGAAATGCCAGGACTTTGAGGTCTATATTTGGGCAATAAATTTATCCAGGGCTTCAGATCTCAAAAGTCAATGAAGGGGAGAAGGACCAAGATGGCGACGGGGCAGTAGGGAAACGCCACAGCTGTCTCCAACCAAAAAGAGAGTTCGAGTTCCAACGTTTAATCTCCCCAAGAGACCGACAACAACAAAAAGACGAACACTCAGAGAAAAACCAGAGGTGGAAAATAACAAAAAAAGAAAGAGAGGAAAAGAAGAATTTCAGAACAGAGAAGAGCGAAGACCCCTCCCCCAACCTTTACTGGCCGCGCGGCAGTGCGCCAAGCCGCCGGCCAGCCGGCGAGCCACAGAGACACAGGGGGCTGCTTGCAGATCACCAGGTACCGGATTGCAGAACAACGGATCGCAAGGAACAGAGAAACCTACCAGCCGGGAGTCTCCATGAGGATCCCACCCCCACCCCTCACTCTCCACCGGAGCGGAGAGGCTCCATCCCGCCAAAGCCACCCGGCACCAGCAGCGCGACAAAGGGACCTGTCCACAGACCACCTGCCCAATCGCGATTGCAACTACCCGGCGGGGGGCCGCCCAACCCAGCCCACAACCACCCCAACTGAACTCGGACTGCAACAACAACTGACGGACTGCAACAACAACTGACGACCTACAGGAATCAGCAACCAAGCAAAGACAGACACACCAAAACAAGATTGAAGAGCAGTCTCCTGAACCCCCATGCGAAAATCACAGAGAAAAATCACAAGGTTTACCACTACCCAGGACAGCAAGCTCACCTCAAAAGCCAGCAGCCACGCAGGGGAGAGCCCCAGTGGGAGCAAAGCAGGAATGGAAGACAAAAACTACATCCAAGGGTTGCTGGAGGCAATGACTCAAGAAATAAAGCGAGAAATGGATCAGAAATTGAAAGAGCACAAGGATGAACTATCAAAAGATATACAGGATATCAAACAAAAATTGGATGCAAAAATAGAAGCTGCACAAACCTCAGTAAGAAGTGAGATAAACGCCAAATTAGAGGTAATGCATACTGATCTCACCTCATTGAGAGGTGAGATCAGTACTCTGAGAACCAACATTGAATCCATAAAGGGATCCATTTCCACCATGCAAACCACAATAGAAGCCACGGTCAACAGAGTGAATGAAATGGAAGGTAGAGTGTCAGATACAGAAGACAGAATACACCAACTGGACCAAAAAGTGACAGATATGGAAAAATCACTCAAATTAAACCAAAGGGAAATTCAAGAGCAAGCAGATAATGCTAAAAAATTTAACCTTCGCATAATCGGAGTGGACGAAGGTGAGGAATTCCAGAGCAAGGGAATGCAACACCTATTTAACAAGATAGTCAATGAAAATTTTCCCCACCTCAAAAACGACCATCTTAACTACATCACAAAAGCTTATCGAACACCCAACAAGCAAGATCCCAGGAGAAACACTTCTAGGCACATAATAGTAAAAATGATGGATCTGAATAATAAGGAAACAATCCTGCATGCAGCAAAAATGAAGAAGGAGCTATACTACAACGGGAAAAAAATTAGAATCACTGCAGATCTCTCCACACAAACAATGAATGCAAGAAAAGCCTGGGAAAGCACCATACGAGCCCTGAGAGCCAATAACTGCCAACCCAGACTGATATACCCGGCAAAGCTAGCATTCACATTCGATGGAGAACTGAAAACTTTTAATAGCAAAGAAAAACTAAATGAATACATAAACATTAAGCCAGCATTACAAAGAATTCTAAGAGGGGGGACACAACCTGAAGAAAGCAACCAGGAACTGGGACCTGCCCCAAACAGGCATTACTCAAAGTCTAACTGAGCAAGCACAGGAGGAAAGGAAAGAAGAAAAACTTAGGAAAACGGAATGGCAGGGACAACAATGCATCTCTCTATACTTTCTCTTAATATAAATGGGCTGAATTCGCCAATTAAAAGAAAACGAACTGAGGACTGGATCAGAAAACAAGACCCATCCATCTGTTGCCTTCAGGAGACCCACCTCTCAGCCAAACATACAAACAAACTCAGAGTGAAGGGGTGGAAAAGGATCTACCAATCAAATTCCCCCAATAAGAAAGCAGGTGTAGCTATCCTGATATCTGACAAAATAAACTTTTCATTAAAATCAGTACAGAAAGACAAGGACGGACACTACATATTAATAAAGGGAACAATCCAAGAGGAGGATATAACCATCATCAACTTATATGCCCCAAGTATCGGTGCACCCAGATATGTTAAACAAATGCTCTCAAACTTACAGAATAAAATAGATCCCAATACGATAATACTAGGAGACTTTAACACGCCACTCTCACCAAAGGACAGGTCTACCAACCAGAGGATTGGCAAAGAAGCTACCGAATTAAGTGAGGCCATACTTCAAGCGGAATTAACTGACATCTACCGAGTATTTCACCCTAAAACAACACAGTACACATTCTTCTCAGCAGCTCATGGAACTTTCTCCAAAATAGACCATATCATAGTTCATTCAAGGAACTTAAGCAAATACAAAGGGATCGACATAATCCCCTGTATCCTATCTGACCACAGTGGAATCAAGCTAGCTCTCAATAACAAAGCATACCGCAGAAATTTCTCTAATACATGGAAATTGAACAGCACACTCCTTAACAAGGCCTGGGTAACAGAAGAGATCAGAGAAGAAATAAAGCATTTCCTACAACTCAATGAAAATGAAAACACCTCACAAAGAAACTTGTGGGACACAGCAAAAGCAGTCCTGAGGGGCAAATTTATTGCCCTCAGTGCCCACATCAAGAGAATGGAGACAGACCAAGTAAATAATCTCATGTTGCAACTAAAACAGCTAGAAAAACAAGAAAAAATGGGACCTAAAGCTACTAGACGAAGCCAGATAACCAAATTGAGAGCAGAGATTAACCAATTAGAAAATCAGAAAACCATAACCAAAATAAACCAAACAAAAAGCTGGTTCTTTGAAAAAATAAACAAAATTGATGGCCCGTTGGCAAGATTAATTAAAAAAAGAAGAGAGGAAACCCATATTAATAGGATTAGGGATGCCACGGGAAACATCACAACACGTACCCAAGATATCCAAACAATTCTAACAGACTACTTTCAAAAGCTATACTCTCTAAAGGAAGAAAATCTGGCGGAAATGGATGCATTTTTAGAGAAATACAAGTTACCCAAACTGAGCAAAGAAGAAGTTAACCAATTAAATAAGCCAATATCCTATAATGAGATACAGGAAGCTATCAAAAGTCTTCCAACAAAAAAAAGCCCAGGACCAGATGGATTCACAGCAGAATTCTATAAGACCTTTAAACAAGAACTAATACCCATACTCCTCAAGCTCTTCAGAGAAACAGAGAAGGAGGGAGCTATCCCAAACTCATTCTACGAAGCCAATATCACACTCATCCCCAAACCAGGCAAAGACCCAACCAAAAAGGAGAATTACAGGCCAATCTCCTTGATGAACACAGATGCAAAGATCCTTAACAAGATTCTAGGGCAATAAGGCAAGAAAAAGACATTAAAGGGATCCGCATAGGGAAAGAAGAAGTGAAACTATCCCTTTTTGCAGACGACATGATACTATACCTCCACGATCCCAAAAACTCCATCCCCAAACTTTTAGAAATCATAAGTCACTTCGGCAAAATAGCAGGATACAAAATAAACCCACAAAAATCAGTTGCCTTCCTATACACTGATAACGCACAGGAAGAGAGGGAAATAAAGGGAGCAACCCCATTCACAATAACCTCCCAAAAAGTAAAATATTTAGGAATTAACCTAACCAAAGATGTAAAGAACTATTTAATGAGAACTATAAAAAGTTAAAGAAAGAAATTGCAGAAGACACTAGGAAATGGAAAGACCTCCCATGCTCCTGGATAGGCCGACTTAATATAGTAAAGATGGTGATACTTCCAAAACTAATATACAAATTCAATGCAATTCCTATTAAAATCCCATTGATGTACATCACTGAAATACAGAAAACAGTCCAAAAATTTATATGGAACAACAAAAGACCTAGAATAGCCAAAACAATTGATGGGAGGGCTATCCATGCCAAACTTCAAACTCTACTACAGAGCTATAATCACAAAGACAGCATGGTACTGGCACAAAAACAGACCCGAAGACCAATGGAACAGAATAGAAGATCCAGATATAAATCCACAGGCCTACAGCCAGCTGATATTCGACAAAGGAGCCAAAGACATACAATGGAAGAAACACAGCCTCTTCAACCGCTGGTGCTGGGAAAACTGGGCAGCCACATGCAGAAAACTAAAAGTGGACCCCAGCCTATCACCATGCACCAACATCAACTCAAAATGGATTAAAGACCTTAACATTAAACCTGAATCTCTGAAACTACTGCAGGACAGAGTAGGAGAGACACTTGAACTAATAGGCACAGGAAGGAACTTCTTGAACAGAGTCCCAGGGTCACAACAAGTTGGAGAGAGACTCGACAAATGGGACTACCTTAAAATAAAAAGCTTCTGCACAGCTAAATCTATCGCAACTAAGCTAGAAAGACAACCAACTAATTGGGAAAAAATATTTACCAGCAATATATCAGACAAGGGGTTAACATCCTGTATATACAGGGAACTCAAGAAACTAATCCCTCCCAAACCTAACAAACCAATTACTAAATGGGCAAGGGAACTAAAGAGGGACTTCTCAAATGAAGAAATAAAAATGGCAAAGAAACACATGAGGAAATGTTCATCATCCCTGGTGGTGAAGGAAATGCAAATAAAGACAACCCTGAGATACCACCTTACCCCAGTCAGAATGTCCCACATCCACAAATCAGCCAACGACAAATGCTGGAGGGGATGTGGAGAAAGAGGAACCCTATTACACTGCTGGTGGGAATGTACACTTATACAACCACTTTGGAAAGCAGTCTGGAGGGTCCTTAGAAAGCTAAAGATTGACCTCCCTTACGACCCAGTCATACCACTTCTAGGCATCTACCCTGAACAACAGGAACCAATATACAAGGACACGTGCACCTCCATGTTTATTGCAGCACTGTTCGCAATAGCTAGGATATGGAAACAACCTAGGTGCCCCACCACAGATGAATGGATCCAAAAATTGTGGTATCTATACACAATGGAATATTATGCAGCCATTAGAAATGACAAAATAATGGCATTTGCAGGGAAATGGATGGAGCTAGAAGGAATCATGTTGAGCGAGGTAAGCCAAGAACGAAGAGACAAACGGTACATGGTCTCCCTCATAAGTGGATGCTAAATCCAAAAGGTTAGGTGATACGACAAAACTAACAGGACTTAAGAAACAAAGAACTCCCGCTCATCTGGTTGAACCACTACTAAATATCCCCATGCTGCTGATCACAAATATGGTATATAACATGTGAACACTGTTATATATTACAGACTGTGGTAGACAATTTGCTCCAGGGAAGTTAGAATGAACTTGTGACTTTGAAATTATGTAATCATTTAATCACAATCAAAAAAAAAAAAAAAAAGAACCTCGGGGAAGGGAGGGAGGGAGGGGATGGTAGGGGGAAAACAATGGAGGGGGTAACAATGTTCAAGAGGAAGTGTACTCATAACCTCACTCATGTAACTGTAACCCTCTGTATAGTAGCTTTACAATAAAAAAAAAAAAAAAAAGAACATGACACCAGCATTGCTATGCATATCATAGTGGCTCTTTTCAAAAGAACATGACACCAGCATTGCTATGTATATCATAGTGGCTCTTTTCAAAAGAACATGACACCAGCATTGCTATGTATATCATAGTGGCTCTTTTCACCCTAAGCCTCCTTCTTATTCTTTATATGTTAATGTTGTTGAAATAGTTTTCTGTTTCAGAAGTATATAGTTTCTGAACCATGGTTGCTTCAGTTTTAACTAATCATAAAATTTTGTGTTACAGAAAATTTTTCTTAGCATAATAAAAAAAAAAAAAAGTCAATGAAGTGAGTCTTTACACTCCCTACTCCCCTACCCACCCCATCCCCTCTGATTGCTCCCCCTGGGATGGTAGTGGCTCTTTCTTCATAAATACTCCACAGCATGGTGATGGTGATAATAGCAGTGGCTGCTGACAAAAATTATTGGCTTAGTCCAACTTCAGTTAGACTCCTGAACATTCTACCAGGGCCATCTCTGTACTTCCTGGTGAAATCCACTCTTAGCAAACAGGCCTGTCTACTGTTATCTGTCTATTATTTATCAATATTATCTGATTACCTCCAATAGCTGATCAGTTTCTTATGCTCCACCATCCCCCACATGAGGTCTGGTTACTCCCTTCTGTCTTTCAGAAGATCCCTTTCTTAGGTTAGTGTAGCAAGAATCCCTCTTACTCCTGGTGTTTCCTCTTAGATAATTTTCTATCGTCTACCTCTGCTCTACTCTTTGACTATACATTTCCTGTCCCCTTCCCCCTGCCCCCAACAGCTCAGTCTCTACTCTCCACGGCAAGTTTCTACTACAATGATTTCTATAACTACTGCAATGGGCCAAGCAAAATCTTTCTTACTGGGTTTCATTAAACGTCATTGAGTACACTCTTTTTTCTTGAACACCAGAAAAAAGATTGTGAATTGGTTTGAATCCAGGCATTCACACTTGCTAGGCACCCTTTGAACCACCCAGACCATTTTTCTTTAGCCATTTTGCAGGTGTAGTCTCAAAGTTTTTGCTCAACCTCATACCTCCATATATATATATATAGCTCAGACTGTTGATACATGCTACCAGCTTCAGCTTGTTGAGATGCGGATTTCACTACCTTTTTACCTAGGCTTACCTCAAACTCTGATCTTCCTAAACTCTGTCTCCTAAGTAGCTGAAGCTAAGGCATGAGCCATCAGACCTGTCTGGTTTGGGTATTCTTCAAGCTGATAAATCAATACAGTTCATTCTCCCTTTCCAAATTCAGAGTGAATAAAAGGAATGGGTAAGGAGCTGGGCACTGGTGGCTCACAACTATAATCCTAGCTACTCAGGAGGCTGAGATCTGAGTATCACAGGGCAAAGCCAGCCCAGGCAGGAAAGTCTAAGAGACCCTTCTCTCCAATGAACCACCAGAACACCAAAAGTGGCACCATGGATCAAAATGGTAGAACATTAGCCTTACACAAAAGAGCTCAAGGAGTGTCCAGGCCCTAAGTTCAAGCCCTATGATCGACCAAAAAAAAAAAGTATGGGTGAGATGAAGATAAATATCAGCTCGATTGTTGACTTAAAAAAAATAGATTGAGGGGCTGGTAAGGTGGCTCAGTGGTAGAGCGCTTGTCTTGCATGTGTGAGGCCCTGGGTTCGAATCCTCAGTGCCACATAAGAAAAAAGAAAAAAGCCAGAAGTGGTGTTGTGGCTCAAGTGGTAGAGCGCTAGCCTTGATCTGAAGAGCTGAGGGACAGCGCTCAGGCCCAGAGTTCAGGCCCCACGACCAGACCCCCCCCCAAAAAAAATAGATTGAGTGACACAGCTTAGATGTACCGCCATCTGGGCTTGCCAATTCTTTTCCCCTGGGTTCAATACTTAGTTCCTCAGGTCACAGGTCCAACTGAATATCTTAGGTTTCCAGGTCATGTTCCTCTGTGGAAAAACAAGGAGACTGAAATTATGGCTGAGGTAACACAAAAGAGATGGATATAGGATGCCATTCCTGCCTCCCTGGGGAGGAGGGAGTAAAGGGGAGAGGAAAGGGTAAAGATGCTCCTTGAAACATATAGAATGAAAAACAAGGGTCCTCACTGTAACAATGAGATGTACAAGACACTAGGTGGAAAACAAATTTTACAACATCAGGGAGTGGGGAGGGGGGAGTTGGGGAGGTGGAGAGGGAAGGGATGGTAGGGGGAAAGCAAAGGAGGAGGTAACAATGCTCGATAGGAAATGTACTCATTACCTTACTCATGTAACCTTAACTGCTCTGTATGGTATTTTTACAATTATATATCTATCTATCTATCTATCTATATATATATACACACATATACATATATACATACATATATCTACATATATACATATATAATTGTAAAATTACCATACAGAATGGTCTATATATATTATTTATATATTTTTATATATTATATATTTACATTTATATATAAATATATATATAAAACAAGGGTCCTAAAATGTTATATATGGAGCTGGAAAAAAATAATTCAGTACCATATGATCACTTGTATCAATAGTTATTCTGAATCTCTTTGTTAATGCTTTATTTTGATATTTTTGGACCTATACTCAAAGTTTGCTTTGTCCTCCATGTGTTTACTCCATGCCGGCCTTTGTAGATGGAACTCGGGGCACATGGTTCATGATGTAAAGTTCTGGTCTCTCCTCCAGAGAGTAACTGTCTCTCCTTCTCCCCAACTATGGCTACCCTAGGTGGTTGACACACATGGACCACATCACGAGGCCCCATTGACCTAGAAACCATAGGGTTGGGTCAGTGAGGACCCCAGGAAGGAGACTAGAGAGTGGAAGAGAATAAGGTGCCGGCTTCTGTCCTCCAGCCTCCTTCTGCAAAGTCCACAGAAATGGAGTCCCCAGAGCAAATATCACAGCTCCTGTGTAGCCTTCTTTCCGGATCCTGATCATCATCTTGCTCCTGTCCTTTCAGGTCTAGGGTTGATCACAGGTGTATGCTGGCACGTCAACACCCCTTCTACACCTTCATTACCAAACATGACGGCTATGGTCTGCTGAGAGGCAGACATCTAATGAGTCCAACCCAGCCAATGGAACTGGAAAGTTTATTTTATCTGAGCTCTGGAACATATTAAACATTGCGAGAATTTCCTATTCTTTGAAGGTCAAAGGAGTAATCTCTAGTGCCCTCTTAGCCTAGTATTTCGGGGATGAGACTGTGCTAACAAATGCTTTACATTTTTCTCACGGTAGTCAAGTGTAACTGATCCTGCCTGGAACAACCACTCATGTCCTTTGGCATTTTAAATTACTAGCATGAAATTGGGTACAGAATTTTCTTTTACCATTTTCATCCATTTAGAAGTTGCCACTGGAACAATAAAAACATACATCATAACTAAAATAATTACAACTTAAAGAGAAAACTGAACTGGAGGAATGGCTAAAGTGACAGAGCACTAGCCCTGAACAAAAGCAGAAGGCCCTGAGTTCAAGCCCTGGTATTGGCATGCACACACACACACACACACACACACACACACACACACACATTTGAAAGAGAGAAAGAAAGAAGGAAGGAAGGAAGGAAGGAAGGAAGGAAGGAAGGAAGGAAGGAAGGAAGGAAGGAAAGAAGGAAAGAAGGAAGGAAGGAAGGGGGAAGGAAGGAAGGGGTAAGAAGAAGGAAGAAATAAAGAAGGAAAGAAAGATGGAAGGGATGGAAGGAGGGAGGGAGGGAAGAGGGAGGAAAAAAGAAAGATAAAAGAGGAAAGCTAATTGTGTTTTTATGTAATTATGCCATCAAAACAGAGTATTATTTGTTATACTTGGCTGCTGGAAATCTCTGAGTTACTTTCTGCTGTTTGGGAACATGTGTATCATTTTAGCCTGTGATTTCTTCTGGAGAGTCAGAGGCTCCTAAACTCTTTTGCTGCTACAATATAGATCTATGACTTGAGAGTTACCAATAAGATGTATCTAGAGGAGACTAGGGGATTTCATGCTGCAAAATTGTGAGCACAATGAAAAGCCACTGATGGTTAAACAACTGATTTCTAGAAGCACTATAAGTTTTAAAGGTCATGTTCAATGTCCAGCTTTGAGAAACAAGTTGAATTCTCTATGCTCAGTTGTAATTAATACACAGACATATATATATTCATATATACTCTCCACAGAAACTCTAAAGTGGTTTGAAACTAGTTGCTGTTACTGAATCTACATCATGGAGAGTAGGTGGGGTATTACATTGTTTTAGACTAGATTGAAATTATAATCCCCAGTATCTCAGAAGGAGAGCTCACTTGGAGAAGACTCTTTAAAGAAGCAATTAAAGTTGGAGCCAGTGGCTCACATGTGCCATCCTAGCTATTCAGGAAGCTGAGATCTGAGGATCAAGGTTGTAAGTGGCCTGAGCAGGAAAGTCCATGAGACTACTATCTTCAAGTAACCAGCAAGAAAAAAATAAAAGATGGAAGTGAAGATGTGACTCAACTGGTAGTATGAATGGAAAAAGCTAAGCAAGAGGACTTGAGTTCAAGCCCCATTACCAGCAGGAAGAAAAAGGAGAAAGAGAAGAAGGAGGAGAAGGAGAAGGAGGAGGAGGGGAAGGAGAAGAAGAGGAGGAGAAAGAAAAGAAGAGGAGAAGGGGAAGAAGAGGAAGAGGAGGAGAAAGAGGAGGAGGATGAAGGAATTGAAGTGAAAATTCTATCCAGGGTGGGAAGTTCCTTCATGTGACCATGTCTCATCAGTACCAATGTGTGTAGGGAAGGAGGAATTCACTTTGCCCACCCTTAGTTCTTACATAGGTTCTAGCTAGCTAGGTCTACAAACCAAATTCATATAAGAAAGGTTAACAGAAGAGAAGTCCTTGTGTTTTATTGATTTTACATTGTACACGGAGCTCTCCACACAAGAATACAGTCTGAAGAAATGGTCAAAGCAAGATGTTTTTGGACAAAGCCCAACAAATCTCTGATGAAATGACAGGCCACAAGGATCTCTGGGCCAGGCTGGTAAATCCCTGGGATGTTACTGCAAGTTCTACTGGGAAGGGGAAGATGGCAAAGATGGTGAGTGTACTTATCCAACTTCCTCCAGTCCCCATCACTAGGCTCTGATGATAAAGGATCTTTTCTTGCCTTGTAATAGGGAGAGACTTGTTCAAAGGAATACTCAGGACAGCTACCCTTAGGAAAGGACAGATCAGCTAGCCCTTTCCATATGTACATACAGATTTTCTAGTGTTTTCAACTTGCAATGATCCCTGTACCAGTTTGTCAGAATTTAAGATGGCTCATCCTTAACTCGTTTGGATATTTGATTTTTGTGTGTGTATGTGTGTGTGCACACACGCACACATGCCCACACCAGTACTGGGCTTAAGCTTATTCACTCAAGGCTAGCATTCTGCCACTTGAGCCACACAGCTCCATGTCAGAAGGGGAGGGGGAGAGAGGGGAGGAGAAGGCAAAGCGAAGAGGAAGAGGAAAAGGAAGAGAAGGGAAGGGAAGGGAAGGGAAGGGAAGGGAAGGGAAGGGAAGGGAAGGGAAGGGGAAAGGAAGGGAAATCAAATGAACAATAGGGAGCTTGCATTAAGATTTTAAACCATCCTTGTAAAATCTGCTTTAGGAAGCGAATGAGAGCATAATCGCCACAATTGAAGAGCTGGTCATTTTTAGCAGGAAAATAACAGTATTGAAAGACTCAAATGGAAATCCCCAAATACAACATAATGTTTCAGATAATTGTATAATGCATAAATACAGAAACAAACACGAAGTCTAAAGTAAGAAGAGAGAAGAGCGCCAAGACAAACAGGATTTTGTTTTGAGTCCAAACTGTTAGCCCAGACCTAGAAGAGATAATGCTGGCCTGTAATCTTCAGAAGCACTGGACTTATAATGACAGAGTAAACTGCACAAGTGGAGACAGGATATGAAATCCATTGACAATCATTGTTGCTACAGTTGTTTTATCTTCCCGAACTAGAACTGTGCATTAAAAAGTTCTTTTACTATCCAAAGAAACAACTCATAACTTTAGAATACATGACAATTCTTCCCCCAAAACAGGGGAGGAAAATATAGTTCAAGGTTACTAAAAGAATTCTATCCCTCCATCAGAAAGAATGACTGCCCCTTTTGTTAGGAAATGGAAAGACTTGGAAAAAATTATATTAAATGAAGTAATCCAGGCCCAAAGAAACATAGGTCCCATGGTTTCCCTTATTTGCAATAACTAGTATATGTCTGAGTCAGGCAGAAAAGGTCAGATAAGTTGATGTTAGGGAAATGAACCCTAAGATATATATTCAAATGTGTTTTTTCTTTCATGCGATTGTTTCTAACACATTTATAAGATTATTTCTTTGTTGCTTTGTATGTCCCTCCACCACGGTATAACCCCTGCTTTCACTGTATTTGATGTTGTTATAATTTGTGGAGGGGAAGGGAAAAAACAAATCATTTAAATAGGGATACAGGTGGACCCATTGCAACAATGAGACGTACAAGTTGTTATGTCGAAAACAAACTTTACAATTTTGGTGGTGAGGGGGGAGGAGGGTTGGGTGGGGGGTCGAAAGAGGATGGGATGGGAAGGGAAACAAAGGAGGAGGCTACAATGCTTGATAAGAAATGTACTCATTATCTTGCTCATGTAACTGTAACCCTTCTGTACAGTATTTTCACCATAAAAAAAAAAAAAGAATTCAAAATGTTGGTCATGGAGCTTGAACTCAGGGCTTGGATGCTGTTCCTGAACTCTTTTGCCCAAGGCTAGCACTCTACTACTTTGAGCCACAGCTCTTACTTTCCAGTTTTCTGGTGGTTCATTGGAGACTGGTGTCGTATGGACTTTCTTACTCAGGCTGGCTTCAAACCTCAATACTCAGAACTTAGCCTCCTGAGGAGTTAGGATTAGAGTTGTAAGCCTGGAGGTTGGTGAGAATGTTGATACAGCTCAGCCATGGGGAAGGATTTTATTAGCACCTAATCTAGTGACCTGAAGAAATCTGACACTTGTGTTCTAACTTGGTCAGTGGGACACCTAAAACCCAAGCCTTTATCCTGCTATTTGGCTCCCGGCCACTGGCACTGGTAGAAGTGACTAGAGAGTTCATATACAGGTGTGCTTCAAAATGTCCTCAGTGATAGCTAAGCATCGAGAAGTACACAGTGCTACACTGACCACTCTTAGGCCTCTTTAAACTTCTTGATTTTTTTTTTGGTACAGCAGATGAAATCCCAGTTGCTTGGCAAGTGCTTTGTCCCAGAGCTACATCCCAGCCCATAATTTTTTATGCCACTTTTCCTTGTAATGAATGCATATATTGTTGCATGCATGGGAACACTTTTAAGATTGGGAATATGCCTATTACTTTATTATGCACTTATTGCTTTTCCTTAAGACATTGTTTTTATTAAATTTATTTTATTTTAGGCCAATCCTGGAGCTTGAATTCAGGGCCTCATGTCGCTTAGCTTTTTTTATCTATTAAAGCTGGCACTCTTCCACTTAAGACACATCTCCATTTCAATAGTTTTTGTTTTTTTGTTTGATAATTTAATTAGAGAAAAGAGTCATGCAGACTTTCCTGCCCTGGCTGGCTTTGAATCGTGATCCTCAGATCTCAGCCTCCTGAGTAGCTACGATTATGGGTGTGAGTCACTCATGCTTGGTAAATTTATTTTTCTTCTAATCTTTAAACAGCTGTACAAAGAAGTTCTATTTCTTAAGACGTTTATAATGTCCAGGATATATATCTTCCACTGGAGCCACAGGGTAATGAAGTCTACTACCCAGGCCAGGTAGTGTTGTTCATCTCTTCCTTGGAGTGAACTTGCTCATCTGATGATTTCTCAGCTGACAATCAACTGAGGCTCAGGGTGGCTAGAGCACTATTATCAGGGCTTTGCCTTAAACAAGGCTTCTTCATCATGATTTGCCCTGAGACTCTGAAGGATGTGCAAAGAGCCTGAGAACTCAGGAGAGGGCTCCAGGAAGCAGACAAAGAGGTCAGAAAGGTTGCTTTCTGGGCACCAATGGTTCATGACTGTCATCTTAGAAACTCAGGAGGCTGAGATCTGGAGGATCAAAGCTTGAAGCCAGCCTGGACAGAAAAGTCCTTGAGACTTTTGTTGGAGGCATGGCTTCAGTGGTAGAGCACTAACAAAACCAGTCTTGTACCCTACATCCTTTTGTGCTTTCTCCCCAACTTCCTGCCAAAAAGGACTTTTGAAGCTGGATATATAGCATTTCAAATCTCTGCCAGATGAAATACATCTATAGATTCCACATTTTCAAAGAGGATGCCACTTCAAAGCTGGAAAATTGATGTAAATGCGTCATTTTTTGTTGATTCTGGCTTTATTCTATCATTAATCTGTGATCCATGTGTTTTTCTCTGGTATGGGGGCATCACCCACAACTTCATGTCCCCGGCCTTGTTACACCTCACAGACTCTCATATTAACATAAATCAGTCTACACATTACTTAAAATGGTGTCTATTCATTTGTCTCCCTGAAGTCTCACAGTTTCTTGGCGAGTTAATTCACCTGAAGGAAACCTTCCCTGAGCATCTGCCTGAGGAGACAGAAACATGCGCATGGCTATTCGCAGATTGTGTGTGTGTGGGGGGGGGGGGGGGTATGGTGTGGCTTGCCTTGTGTTACTCTGGTCAATAAAAGCAAAACCTAAATGTCTTGATACTCAGTTTTTAGACCCCAGGTCCAAAGTCCAGGAGTCCCAAGTTAGGTCTAACTACTCACCCCCGAAATGCCAAATAAAGGGATACAGCAAAGGGCAGAGAAAGATACATTGCATGGCAGCCATGGGAAGGCAGCCCTTAGTACCTCTTCAGCCGTCTTCAGAATACAAGCATTGGCTTCGGGTTAAGTAGGGAGAATTGGAAGCAGACCATGAGGAAGGTGTGCAGAGTTAAAACAAGTCACAAGTGTGATCATCAGCTTTGTCCTTGGAGGAGTTTGGGGGATGTTATGACTTTATTACTAGAGCAGAACAAGAACAAGATGTCTCCTGAGTTTTGGGGTACTGTCGCTTTGAAAATGATAGGAAAAAGACATTTTGTGTCTAAGGATCAGTTCACCTTCCACACAAGATGCTTAGCTCTGAATCTTCTCTTTCTTGGGGCCCAAGGTAGATTGCAAATGTACTGCAGCAGAGAATAGCTGATCAGATCAAAGGGCACCAATACAGAGTTGGGGTGACTGTTAGTTAATTCACAGTATCATTTAGGTTGCCTCTTCTAATCCCTGACCAGAGTATTTTGCTTATAGATAAAAATATATCTCTCCTGAGCCTCCATCCACAGAGCCTTCAGGTAGAAAGATCCAAATGAGCCCAAAGAGAACGATTCCTACATTAAATAGAGGAACTAGTTCTTTCCTTGCTCTGGATCCTGCACTGGGCCTGGCCATCAGCCAGAACACCAGGCTAGTAAGAGGAGAGCAGGTGAGGTCTCCACTCTAGAGAGTGGAATCCTTTGATCCCGGGGGAGACCACACTCTTCATTTTCATCAGCATAAGACCAGGTCTGGAAGCAGAAGGAGGTGCACCTAATTCATCATGCTTGTAGGTCCCCACAATACGACCCTCTGACAGGCAGAACATTGGCAAGTGAAAGAAATGGTCATCACAGAACGCTCATGAATTGCAAATGTCTCTTCATTAAAGGGAGAGATTTTGCTTGGCACCATCTGTTTGATATAACCAGGCCTACATCCTCAGGCTAGGAACATCTGCTGCTTTAATAATACTACCTCTTAATTAAAGCCCCAACCAAAAGGCAGTAGCTATAACCATGACCCTCGCCCTATCGGGGTTTAGCCAGATAGACCGCAGAATGGACCAGCCTGAGTTCAGCATGTAGGAGAGCACACAGGTGTGCTGTTCACCCCATAGCCCAGCTCCCTGCTGAGAGAAAGCAAATTCGGGTCCATGGAGCCCTGCATCCCTTTGACCTGATGCACCATTTTAAAGGCACTTTGTCTTGCCATTTAATTGATTGTCCACCGGTTTGGCCTCTCCGACCGGTGTCCTTTAAAGCTACTCTACCCTGCAGCATCTTGCTCAAGTAGTTAATGACCTATCAATAAACTAACCCACAAGAGGAGCTGCTACTTCAGAAGACCCCACTACCAGTTCTTTTGTACCACAAGGAATTCTTTTATAATACCGTTTCCTTAATGTTTCCTAAGTTCAGATTTTTATGTCAGTTTTTCCACGCATGATCGAAGAGATGAGGTATGGAAATATTCCAATGTGTATCCAGTAAAGTGTTAACAACTACTAGGGATCACTCTTATTTCTCAATTTGGGGTGGACCCATATTAGTTTGAACTGAGGTTTTCTCTCTCTCTCTCTCTCTATATATATATATATGTGTGTGTGTGTGTGTGTGTGTGTGTGTGTATGTACATATGTATGTATTTATGTATCTTTTTCCCTTACAATGCCCTCCAATCTCACCAGCCTGTAACATTGCAAGAGCCTACACGTGTATGTGTATGTTTGTGTGTGTGTGTGTTTATTTTGTTTCTCCTGAAGTTGTCTCATACTGACTTCTATATGTCAGGAAGCTGCCACAGTGATTAAGTAAAACAAAATTAATCATTACTTAAGGTTTGTTCATGAAACATTCTCTCTCTCTTTCTCTCTCTCTCTCTCTCTCTCTGACAATACTTATGTTTGATCTCAGAGTCCTTCACTTACTCAGCTTTCTTGCTTGTACAGCTGGTGCTCTACCATTTGAGCCACACTGTCCAGCTTGCTTGCCTGCTTGCTTGCTTTCTCTTTCTTTTCTTTTCTCCCTTCCTTCCTTCCTTCCTTCCTTCTTTCCTTCCTTCCTTCCTTCCTTCCTTCCTTCCTTCCTTCCTTCCTTCCTTCCTTCCTTCTTTCCTTCCTTCCTTCCTTTCTTCCTTCCTTCTTTCTTCCCTTTCTTTCCTTTTCTTTCTTTCTCTCTTCTGCTGGTTCTTTTAGAGATAAAATCTCACAGACTGTCCAGGCTGGCTTTGAGTCACAATCTTTCAGATCTTAGCCTCCTGAGTAAGCTAGGATCCTAAGCATGAGCCACCAGTGACCAACTAACAAATTACCAATGCAGTAGGATGGGGAGGTAGAAGCTATCAGGACTGGTTAGAAAGGGAGCCTGCCCCTCACATTTCACCTACAGTGTTATTCCACTGTCCTTTCTGCTCTGTACCCTGTGCAGGAACAAAAAGAGATCTTTTCTAGTACTATGCTCTTGGAACTTCCTAGATCCCAGAATGGAGAGCCAAAACAAATTTCTTTCTTTTATAAACCACCCAGCCTTTGTTATTCGGGTATAGTAACAGAAAATGAACCAAGACAGCTTTGTGTGCATGGAAAGTTCTCGGTCATTGGGAATTTGTGTAGGGGAATAGGAGAAAATGAATACTACTTTCCAATAGCCTGGGAAAGAGAAGACTTTCCTGTGCTGTTCAGCTCCTTCACTAGAGGGAAAGAATGAATGGAAGCCTGAATGAATGAATGTAAAACCCAAGACAGCAATAAGGACCTCCTTAAAGTGTTAAGAGAGCCCCAAGGGTCCTGAGAGATGATATTTCTACATCTTCATTGGACAGTCTGAAAACCCAAATACATCCTAAGATTCTGTGTAATTAGGTCAGGAAAGGGTGCAACATCCATAAATAATTAAGAATTCTTTAAAATATTTATCCAAAGAATCATTCAAAGATCCAACCAATTTATTCATAAGTATTTTTCTAAAAGAAAGGAAATTCAAGCCAGTCTCTGACAAGATTGGTATATGAAAGTTCATGGCAGCTTTTTCTTTGTGACAGTTTCAATAGAAGCAATTGCAGTACTTATTAACAGATAAATGGATGGAAAACACTCTGTGATCAATCAGCTATTGAGCTGTGGGTGGGATATGGCCCAACTGGTCGAGCTCCTGCTCAGGAAGCAGGAATCCTGGAGTTCAAACCCCAGGACCTTTCTCAAAATTAAAATTATATTCAGAAGCCTGGTGCTGGTAACTCACATTTGTAATCCTAGCTACTCAGGAAGCTGAGATCTGGAGAATCATGGTTTGAAGCTAGCTTGGCAGAAAAGCTCACTAGACTGTCCCCAAAATAATCAGTGAAAGAAAAGTTGAAGACACATTCAAGTGGTAGAGTGCCAGCCCACCAAGCACAAAGCCCTGAATTCAAATCCCAGTACTGCCAAATAGATATCTTTTGAAAAGTAAGTAAACTATTGATATATTCAGAAATTTATTTTCAAAACTATACAGTGAGCTGGGCATTGAGGGGTTCACGCCTATAATCCTAGCTACTTAGGAGACTGAGATCTGAAGATTGTGATTCATAACCAATTTCATTAGGAAATCTCATGAGATTTATCTCCAATCAATCACCAAAAAGCCTGAAGCATTGATGTGGCTCAAATGGTAGAGCCTTTAGAGAACACAGGCCTTGAGTTCAAGTCCTAGTGCCCTCACGCACACATACACACACACACACACACACACACATACAAAATATATGTGTGTGAAAATAGAATATATGTAAACACATGTATATATAATATCAATGATATTGATATTGCATGGTATATATTAATAATAGAATATTAAATATTAGACATTTTATATAGAGATAAAATTAATTTTAAATGAATTTTATTTAATCTTTGAATGATTGAGTCCTGCCTTATTCCCCAGGATCAAACAAAATACAAGGTGCGTGCTCACATGCTTGTCCACAGACAGGTCATTCTGACCTTGGCCCCCAGGAGATACTAGCCCCCATACCCAGCTTCCACTGTGGGCCAAGGACATCACCCTTGATCCCAAGGAAACCATAGCCCATTTTTTTTAAATTCTCTGCTTCCTTGTTAAGCTCTATATAAGCCCACCCCAAAATCCAGTCCTTCCCACAACCTCCAAACCCATGGGAAGGTCTGTGCCGTTCACTCTTCCTCAAAAAACAGTCCTCACCTGTTGACTATTGAGTCAGACCTATTCCTTTCCTGTTCTCCTCCATTTTCCCAACAATCTGATATGTCTAAAATAACTTCAACATACAACACATAAATAAAAATTATCTAAATTAAATGTCAGTTAATTGAATGTCAATTGAATTATAACTTGATTTTATATATATATATATATATATATATATATATATATAACTTAATTGAATTATAACTTAATTATAACTAAACTAAGCCACTCACAGGAGGCATTATTCTGCCCCACTTGGCTAGCGGCTACTGAGTGTTCACTCGAAAGTTCTTTGGTTATCTTCAGATGCTCCACCATCTGTATTTACACACACACACACATACACACACACACACACACACAGACAAAGAAAGGTCAACTAATTCCTTCAAGTGCACGTACCCCACCTACAACAGATGACCACAGTTTCCATATATAGAAGCAAAAAGGGAGGCAGCCATCTCTGTTCTCCTGTCCAGGTCTTAACACTTCATTTTTAGAAAGAGATTGCAAGTGGCATTTGGGGAACAGCTGGGTATATTCGACTGGGCCTCCTTCTCTGGCCCTCTCCTCCCTCCCCAATGGAAGCCACTCAAGTTCCAGGAGAAGTCATTTAGTTTTAGCATGTCAGATTCTCTCAGCTCCATCTTCAGGGACTTCACAGCACTCCCTGCAATCCTACCTCTCATTCCAGTGGAGTTCCTGAAGAAGTACCCCTGACCCCAGTACCTCCACCTCATTCTCTTACCAACTCTGCGTTTTTTGTATTGTTGTTGTCTTTGGTTGTGGAGCTTGAATTCAGAACCTAGGTGCTGTCCCTGAGCTCTTTTGTTCAAGACTAGTGCTTTGAGCCATAGCTCCACTTCCAGCTTTTCTGATCATTCATTGGAGATAAGAGTCTCATGGACTTTCTTTCGTGAGCTGGCTTCAAATCATGATCCTCAGATCTCAATCTCCTGAGTAGCTAGGATTATAGGCGTGAGCCACCAGTGACTGGCTGACTCTACATTCTTCTAACCAGTGTGGATCTCTGAAAATGTCCTCCCATCCAAAGCTGAGAGAAAATAACAGAAGAGTGTGTGAGACAAAGAACGAGGCCCATGGAAAAGAAATGTGTTTGTAAGCAATAAAGATTTCTTTTGTGGGGTAAAAAGTAAGAATGATATTTTTAAGAGAAATTCACTAACTAGAGACTCAGTTAATGTTTGACTTAGCCCAGCACCCAAGAATTTAAGTCTTTTCTTATTCAGAGTTGTGCTCATCTGTTTAGTTTGTATTCCATAGGTTGGTTACAAGGTTAATATTGTCATACACACATCTGGAGATCTTTTATCCTCACTTTTCCTTCTCCATTAAAAAAAAAAAATTGCATTGGTGCCTCACGTCTATAACCCTAGCTACTCAGGAGGCTCTTAATTTGAAGCCAGCCCAGGCAGGAAAGTCCATGAGACTATCATCTCCAGTTGATCACCAAAAAAGTCAAAAGTGGAACTGTGGCTCAAGTGGTAGAGTGCTAGTTTTGAGCTGGAAAGAAAAAAAAAAAAAGCTCAAAAACAGCACATCAAGGCCCTGAGTTCAAGCCCCAAGACCAGCGCACAAATATTTTTCTGGTGTTCCTCAAAGTGAATCAAAGAGCTGGACGCTGACTGCTCATGCCTGTAATCTTAGTGGATTGCAGTTCTCTAACTCAATAGCAGAAAGGCAGAAGTAGAGCTGAGGCTCAAGTTGTAGAGTGCCAGCCCTGAACAAAAAGGCAAAGAGACTAAGGGACCACACCTAGGATCTGAGTTCAAACCCCATTACTGACACAAAAAATATATATATAATCAAAGTAGATCAAAATTCATTGTTTGCTGCCTTGGTCATGGGGCCTGTCTTGGCAGCTTGGATTTCTAAGGCATGTTCTTCTGTAACTGACATGGGAGCCTTTGCCTACACTTTGTTACCATTCTCCCTCCATGCCTCTTCCCATTCCACCCCCTCAACGTTGGGAGATGGTTTCCCACTTCCCCCTGACACTAGATGATAGAAACATACAGGACACAGCTTGGAGAAGCCCATGGAGGAGGAAGACAACAATAACTGAAAGATAAGATCCATGTGACTTATCTAATTCAAGCACATTCCCGAACAACCAAACCCACTCCTTGCCTGCCCTAATGGAACCTAAGATTCTTTAGTTCTCACAGAACCCTAGAAATGCCTATCTTCTGAACAACCTCTCCTTCCTTTAGAGTTGTCAATTCCACCCTTTCTACTGACTCAACTCTTTCCATTCAGATTCCTACCACAGGGGACTGGGTTGAGCAGAACGAGCATACTGCTTCAGAAGAACTACCGGATGCAAGTGGCTCACGCCTGTAATCCTAGCTACTCAGGTGGCTGAGATCTGAGGGTCATGGTGAGAGAGGTCATGAAGTTTCCCTACCAGTGGTAATAGAGTGATGAGCATTCTCCACAGCCATGTGGACTTGAATAGGAAGATGATATGGATGCAACCATGGCCTTCCTGCTAACACATGAGTTGTTTCACAGTGCCATAAATCCCTGAATTATAATTATTTAGATGCATAGATCATATCCTATTTCCTGGCCGATTTAGTGGATCAGAAAAATCAACAAAATGGATCCAGAGGTTGGTACTGCATTGAGGGACAATAAGAGAAAACACAATTTTGGAGCAGAAATACTTAAACCCTGAGAACATCATTAAATAAAAATAGGCCACCGGGCACCTGTGGCTCACACCTGTAATCCTAGCTACTCAGGAGGCTGAGATCTGAGGAACTCGGTTCAAAGCCAGCCCTGGCAGGAAAGTCCATGGACTCTCATCTCCAATAAACCACTCAGAAAACCAGAAGTGATGCTGTGGCTCAAGTGGTAGAGCCCTAGCCTTGAGCTGAAGAGCTGAGGGACAGCACCCAAGCCCAGAGTTCAAGCCCCACAAATGATCCAAAAAGGTCAGAATAGGCCTCCTTGCCAGCCAAGATATTCTGTTTATTTGATAGCAGCATTATGGCTGGAACTGAGAACCTCTCCACTTGCCAGGCTGGTGTTCTACCATGAGCCATGCCTCCAGCCTTGCTTTACACTGGAGATTTTTGAGATAGAAGCTAGCAAACTTTTCTGCCTACCTGACCTCAAAAAAGATATCCTCCAGGCTGATCTTAGCTTCCTGAGTAGCTAGGATTACAAGACAGCTACCCACGCCTGGCTTTGCGGGTCATCTTGTGGCCCAAGACAGTCTGTGGGTACAATTGAAGCATTGCTGGTTCCCCTTAATTACACCAATTCACTCCAATGATTTATAGGTTATCTTCAACCAACTTATAAGCACCTTTAACGAGGAATTGTTAAATGAGTATATAAATTATCACTAACTTCCAATCTCTTGTGCTGTTGACTGCACTCAACCCTCAGCTGACTAGGTTGTCATGATAGCACATTGGATAACATGAATGATTTGTGAGCAAGTCATGTAATGTGGGGGGAAGGGCTGGGGTGAGTTAATATGATTTATATGCAATATAATGTTTTTCAATTTATGTGATTGCATCTGCAGTTGTCATCAACCTACAAACGCAAGGCAGAGCCAGTAGAAACAAAGAAAAAGATTAAGTCTTGAATGAAAGAGTTATTTAGTCCCCAACAACAAAGTAGAACGAGTGAAACACAGCAACATGCTTCAGACATATCAGAGACTGGCTGGCTCTCTGTCACCATCATGTCATTTAACACTCATCTCTGGGATACTGATACTGGGATGATCCTGAACATGAAGCAGTTGCACCGTTCGTAAATGAGAGAGCTGTGATTCGAACTCCTGGCTCTCACCTCCACTTCACCTACGGTAGCTGCCTGAGTCCATGCAGCTGTTTGTAGAAAGTTAGATCCATGTCAAAAATCAGCTAATTCAAGATTCTATTTTTTAAAAAGCCAAGTAGTCACCATAGCTTGGACTGTGGAGACAGTGACAGGATTAAAGCTATGACCCCAGGCATGGCACTTTCCTACGATCCCAAGAACAGCTAAGAAGCTTGTTCACTTTCCTCCCTAGACAAGTCTCTGACTGCTGTTCTTCAAGGGGTGAGAGGTGACCTTCCTGTTCCTCACTCTACCATGAGAAAAGCTGTCTTTTCTGTCCAACTGTGCTGATTATGTGTTCCTGCTTTAGCCTAGTGGCTTGACTCTAATTAA